>NC_135325.1:92228833-92588833 GCF_048772815.1 Callospermophilus lateralis | reverse complement strand
CTTATGAATTTGTCATCTTAAAATACCTAGACTATTAAGTGAAGAAAAGCTACAGTTCAAGTTATATATCCATTGTCATCTGTCAAGAATAAAGACAGGAGAAGATATTCCCAATGCCAAGGGTGATTATCTCTGGGAGACGTGATTATTGGTGACTTTAATTTTCTTGATATTTCCTCACTTTTTTCAGACTTTCGACAATGAAACTGTATTACTTCATGACCAGGAAAAGAGTCATTGTAATTAATTAACATAAAGGCCACCGGCAATAGTTTTTCCTTATTTGTAAAACGAAAAGACTGGACTAGATTTCAAACCCTTGCTCTGTGCTAGAATCCCTAGCAGGACTTGTCACATATATAGATGACAGGGCCCCTTCCCAGTGAGTCTGATCCTATAGTCTGGGTTTGAGCCCAGGTATCAGTATTTTGGCAAGTATTCCTGGAGGATCAAATGTGTATCTGAGGTTTATATCCCTGGATGAGATCTCTTGAGCCCTTACTGCTGTGATTATTTCATATGGATGTGTCATTTTTACTTTACTGCTAGTTGAGCGCAAGGGTACTGTGACCGGCTTTCAGAGTTTGTTTGTTTATTTTTGTGGCACTGGAGATTGAACCCAAGGGCATTTTGCCACTGAGTACAGTACACAACCCTTTATGTTTTTTGAGAGGCACTAAGCAACTCAGTGAGAGTCTCTCTAGGCTGCTGAGGCTGGCCTTGAACTTGCAATCCTCTTGCCTTAGCTTCCAGAGTTGCTGGATTACTATCATAACCAATTTTTTAATTTAAAGTTTTTGTTACTGTGATCATGAGCAATTTAAACATTTTCATTATTAAATATTTACTATTTATGTCTAATGATGATTTTTGCCTTAAAATCTAGTTTTTTTGATATTAATTTTGCTACGGTAGCTTTCCTTTGATTAGTGTTTACATTCTATAACTTGTTCTGTTCTCTTGCATTTGTCCATCTCTACATTTAAAATGGTTCTTTATAAAAAAATATAAAATGGTTCTTTATAAAGCAACATATATATAGAAATAACTAGCTTTTAATTGTAGCATTTGATATTTTCTTGTTGAACATACTTACAGATATGGTTTAGTTTAAATCAAACACTTTGCAGCTTGCTTTCTATTTATGCCACTGTTTTATGTCCCAGTCTCTATATTTATCTCCCATCATGCTTTAGTAGCGACATTTCACTTTGGGCAAGCTGAACTAATTATCATTTTCTTTTTTTTTAAAGAGAGAGAGAATTTTTTTTTTAATATTTATTTTTTAGTTTTCGGCAGACACAACATCTTTGTTTGTATGTGGTGCTGAGGATCGAACCCGGTCAGCATGCATGCCAGGCGAGCGCGTTACCGCTTGAGCCACATCCCCAGCCCCCTAATTATCATTTTCTATGCATGTTCTATGTGTTCCTTTCTTGGTGTCTTTTGGGGATTTTTACCCTCAGTCCCAAATGCATCAGCAGTAAATAGCATCTCCTACATTATATTAGTAGGATAATAACTCTCCTTAAGTATATGCAATATATCCTGGTTCCAAGGCAGAGCCCCTCTTTTATACTCTTTTGCTTTCACCCACCAAATTGTTTATCCTTAAGATCAGATCAAAATGAATAGTGCCATTTCTTTGAAAGAGAAGTCACCTAACAATGAATTGAAATTTGGCAGAGAAACGTAATAGAAAGGAGGAACAGTTATGCTGAGAGTCATAAAAACTTTTAATAACCTCCAGGTGAGAAAACCTTGTCTTCAGAGTTGGGAAAACTTCCAAAAAGAACTTGCAACCAAGGCTGAATTACAAATCAGTGTTCAGACTGGTTAATAACAAAATTGAAGTGTAGTTCCTAGGAAGAATCCTTTTTATTGTGTTTTTGGCTAACAGACTCTAAAGAAAATCCTAGAAGATTAGTTCCAATCATGCCTTGAGCAACAAGGTCATGGATGAAATTATGGTGTGCACCCTCAGGGTATCTACTTTGAAAAACAGCTCTACTTTGACTCCAAACTTATCTTGGTTCTCTTGAACTTTGTCCTCTCACTTATGTTTTCTCTCCTCCAGCAACACACTCTAATTTTGGCACCTGAAATCTTACCACTCTTTTAAGGATAATTATAGCTGCTTTATTTTGAGCAATTAATATGTATCTAATGTGTGCAAAGCAGTTTAATTATATCAATTAATGCTCACAACACTCCTATAGATACTTTTGTCTTTAATTTTTTTGCGGGGAGGGTACTGGGGATTGAATCCAGGGTCACCTAACCACTGAGCCACATCCCCAGCCCTTCTTATTTTTTATTTACAGAAAGGGTCTCGCTAAATTGCTTAGGGCCTTGCTAAATTGCTGAGGCTGGCCTCCAACTCACAATCCTCACAATCCTCCTGCCTCAGCCTCCTGAGCTTCTGGGATTACAGGTGTATGGCACTGCATGTGGCTCCATTAATAGCTTCTTGACTCTAGTGGCTTTATGAAATTTGCAATGTGCAAATACCACACCATATGTTTGTGCATGCTGCTTATTTAATCACATCAGTAGCAAATTGATTATGAATATTAAAAGTCATAAAACAAGTAGAAATAATATATTAAATGTTTTGCTCTCTTTAAAAAGTCTTTCTAAGGAGATAACAAATTTATAAATGATGTAAGCAGACAAGCAGGCTTGGAACCCACAGTTTATTCTCTACATCTATTGTTGAAAGCAGAGACCAGATAGCATTTACTTCTTTATATTGTCCAAAATTAAAACCCAGTGCTTGCACACAGCAATGCAGTGCTTACTGAGCAAAGTAGGTGCTTATTTATGGTTCCAGCTTTGGAGGATCGGTTGGTTCAAAATGATAAAGAAACCTCATGCTGGGCCTAGGGAAGTGGCTCAAGCAGTAACGTGATTGCCTGGCATGCGTGGGGTGCTGGATTCGATCCTCAGCACCACATAAAAATAAAACAAAGATGTTGTGTTCACCAAAAACTAAAAAATAAATATTAAAAAAAAAGAAACCTCATGCTTTGAGTATAGACCTTGCTGCTCTGCCACTGAGGCCTATTTTCAAATGGACAAGTTTTCTTCTCCCTCTCTCTCTCTCCTTAACCTGGGGGCAGGAAACAGGATTAATTTTTTTTCCCATTCTAGGCTGAGTTACCTGTCTTTGATCACACACCCACCACAGGAACCAAGTAATTCAGACTTCAGGGATGGTGCCAGAAGATCTAAGATAGGGCTAGCTCCCAAATTAACAAGTGAATCACAAGCCCCCACCACATTGAACACCTGGAATGAATCATTTCTTTAAAAGGAACTGTTCTCCCTGATGGGCAGAATCACAGTTTCTGGAACAGGAGTCCCTTGTGTTTCTCCCTTGTTGGCAAAGCAGTAAAACTTCTTTATCCTTTTTCTCAAAACTGTGTTGTCATTATTGGATTGGCGTGGGCGTGACGGGGGCGGGGCCGGAAGGCAGGGACTGATATTTTGGTAACAATAACTTTTTGCTGTAACATGGCAATAACTTAATTTGTATCATATATTCTCCTGTAAATGAAGGAGAAACAAGGCAACCAACTCTTCTATTCCTACTCCCTTGAAACGACTTGTAAGGTCTCCAGAGATGTGGAAGTGTATGCTTTTTACTGATGTCAAAATCCAAATGTAGCCAACTTGTGTAACAGTGGTCCACTACCCTTGCTGCTCTGCCACTGCAACTTATTCTTAAAATGGACATGTTTCTTTCTCTTCCTCTCTCCCTGCTCCTCCCTAATTTCTCCCCCTCCCTAATCTCAGGGGAAACAAGATTACCCTTCTTCCCCATCCTAGGCAGAGTTATCTGTCCCTGAGCACACACTCATCATAGGAACTAAGTAACCCAGACTTTGGGGATGGCACCAGAAGGTCTCAGAAATGACTATTAACAAGTGAATTACAACTCCAGACAGAGAACACATGGAATGTAGCCTTTGAATCACCTCTTTAAGAGCCCCCTGTTCCTGCTGATGGGCAGAATCACAGCCTCTGGGACAGGAGTCCCCTGTGTTTCTCCTTTGCTAACAAAGCAATAAACTTTCTTTTTCCTTTTTCTTAAAATTTTGTCCTTGTTATTGGATTGGCATCAGGGACAAGAACCGAGATTTTGGCAACATTTTACCTATGAAAGCAAAGCAATTGAAATATTGAGATCCAGAATTATAGTTTGATCAACACTGAAGACTCTGGTTTCAAATTCCTTGTCTTCAAATATTTTCTTGGCCCTTTGCCAATCTTGTAACCTTAGGTAACTTACTTAACCTCTCTGTGCTTCAGTTTTCTCTACTACAGTATTGGGGCTAATGTTAGTTCCTACTTATACAAAGGTTGTGAGAATTAAATGAAGTAGTGAACATAGTACACTTAAGCAGTTTCTTTCAAATAAGTTGTGATGACTTTTTTATTTGCATATCTTTTTAATTTTTATTTATTTATTTTTTGGTACCAGGGATTGGGGGCACTTTACCACTGAACAACATCCCCAGCCCTATTTTGTATTTTATTTAGAGACAGGGTTTCACTGAGTTGCGTCATTGCCTTGCTTTTGCTGAGGCTGGCTTTGAACTCCTCCTGTGATCCTCCTGTATCAGCCTCCTGAGCTGCTGGGATTACAGGCATGCACGGCTTTATTTGCATATCTTTTGTAATCAATGAAGAATTTTCTACATAATTCTCAATTTCCATATAATTCTGATCCCATTCCCTAAGATATACACTTTGGTAAATTAAACAACCTCTCATAGAAGCCACATTTCCTACATAGTGACAGCAAGATTTGACAAAGTATTGTTGAGTAGAGGTCTCCAATTGCTGGTACTTGACTATGTTTTCACTAGTCTGTGAAAAGTGGGGAAAACAAAATGGTATGATTGACAATTGTCATTTTGTTACCAAAAGCTCAGTCTTTTTCCCTGATGCCAATCCAATAATGAGAACACAGTTTTGAGAAAACGGAAAAAGAGGTTTTATTGTTTTGCTAACAAAGGAGTAGCACAGGGGATTCCTGTCTAGAAGCTGTGATTCTGCCCACCCAGAATAACAAAGGGCCTTAGCTTTATTTTTAAAATAAAAATAAAGTATTGAGAATTAGAACCCAGAACCTTGAGTGTGCTAGGTAAGCACTCTACCACTGAGATATATACCAGCCCCCAGGAAGGTTTTTAAAGAAGCTACGCAAAGACTACATTTCAGGTGTTCTCTGTAGTGGGGATTGTGATTCACTTATTAATTTGGAAAAGTGACAAGAAGAAAAAATACTCTTTTAAGATAAGCCTCAATAGCTATAACAGCAAGGGCTATATTCAGAGCATGAAGTGGACCACTCTTACAATTTCTTGAGAAGGATTGCCCTTTAGACAGATTATTTCATTCTGTGAGTAATAGGAAGTTCCGTGGTCCATTTTCAGGATATAATATTTAGCCTTAATTGGGATGTAAGATCCAGTCATAGCCATTTTGAGATCCAATTGCAGCCATTTTAACTAGTCCTTTCCTTCACCTACCCCAATTTTTAAATTAGCCAATTATGTAAATGGTAACTCCAAATTCCTCCTATCAGAGCAAGGGGACAGTGTTGCATTAGGGATAAAAGAGGCAGACTGCCTGCCCAAGTGTGTTTGTTCTGTACCACTCTTTTGACGTGCCAAGCTACCAAACACTTGTTTGATTCCTTGCAGCACCCTGGTATTTTTAACGATTTCTACATTTGTGGGACTTAAGGAAATGACATAATGGCTTGATATATGATTTTTAAAAATCCCTATAAAGATGCTTCTTGACCTAAAAGGGGTGGGGGTCCCATCCCAAGAAAGCTATTATAAATTGAAAATATCTTAAATTGAGAATACATTAACACACCTCATCTACCAAACATCATAGCTTAGCCTGGCCTAAGTCAAATGTATTCAAAACACATTAGCCTATGGTTGGGCGAAATCACCTAATGCAAAACGTATTTCATAATAAAGTTTAAATAGTCATTTATTGAAGTCATTTATTGAAGAGAATACTGCAAGTGAAATGGTTTTTACTGCATGTATATTGCTTTTCCAACATTGCAAAGTTGAAAATTATAAAAGTCAGGGATCCTCTGCATTTAGAAATTTTAAATGTGTTAAACCTATATCAGAACTCTGAGGTTTTGAAATTTTACTGCTCTGTGAAACACAATAGTTTAAGAACCACCATGCTAAGAGGCCTATGATCACTGTGCGATTCACCTAAAGCTAAAACATCAAAGCCAACGTTCTTATTTCCTTTGGCTTCCCTACTAGTGCAAATACACATTTCTTCCAGCTGTCTTGTGAATGTGGTTTTGGTTTTCAGTTGACAGATTTCTTGAAACAGCTGCTCTCTTGACATTAAACAGAACAAAAGACTTTGCTCAGACCTTTGACAAGAGGCAAGATTTACAACAATGGTGACAGTGATCTCTAGTTGTCATGGTTTTCTTTTCTCTTTTTCTTTTTTTTGTACTGGGAATTGGACCCAGGGGCACTTAACCATTAAGTCACATTTCCACCTCCCTTTTTATTTTTTATTTTGAGACAGGGTCTTGTTAATTTGCTTAGGGCCTTGTTAAGTTGCTGAGGCTGGCTTTGAACTTGCCATCCTTCTGCCTCAGCCTCCTGAGCCTCTGGGATTATAGGCATATACCATTGTACCTGGCTTTTTTAGGAGTTTTTATGTACTTCATGAGGAACAAAAGGATTCACTGTACTTTTAGTAGTTAAACAAGGGATGAAAATATTAGAGTGGACTCTTGATTCTTTATTTAACGTTTGCATGCTAATTCTATCCAAAAAAAGGAGACACCTTGTAGTGCATTGAAGTTTCATGCAAGGCACTTAAAATGTTTTGTGGGTTGGGGATATGACTTAGTGGAAGAATGTTTGCCTAGTATGTGTAAAGTCCCAGCACACACACACACACACACACACACACACACACCCTCCAAAATGATTAAAGAATTAGATAAATGCAAAATATTATTAGATAGTACCCACATGAAAATGACTTCCTCTACTTTTCCATTTGCCTCTTTTATGGTTTTAATATTACATGGATATACCTTTCCATGTGCAAGACAAAAAACCTAGCAGTTTATTTGGATACCAAAACACTGTTGTTATGACATCATGCTTAATTACGACAATTATGCTTAAAATTGCACTAAAATATTGGAGCTGGTGCTCCCCGACCCTATCCCCACCCAGTGTCAGGGATTGAGCCTTATTTCATTTTCTTTCCTCTCTTCTTTCTTTTTTTCTATTTATTTATTTATTTTTTTGTGTATGGTATGGGGATGGAACCCAGGGGAGCTCTACCTCTGAGCTCCATCCCTATCCTGTTTTATTCTTTATTTTGCGATAGAATCTCCCTAAGTTGTCACATTGATCTCAAACTTGTGAACCTCCAGCACAGCCTCCAGACTCTGGGATTCTAGGCATGTACCACCAAGCTCAGCTTGTTTCTTTCTTTCTTCTTCTTCTTCTTTTTTAAATACTTATTTTTTAGTTGTAATTGGACACATACCTTTATTTTATTTATCTATTTTTATGTGGTGCTGAGGATTGAACCCAGGGCCTTGCATGTGCTAGGTGATCGCTCTGCTGCAGAGCCACAACCCCAGCCTCCCTAGCTTGTTTCTTAATGATAAGTTAATAAACAACATTTTCTTAGAAATTTATGAACTTTCCCCTAAAATCATTAAATGAGTATAATGTATATAAAATATAAAAGAAAACAAATGTGCCAAAGACAGTAAAATCACTCACTATATTTGAAAATAAAAAATCACTATATAAACCAAGCTTGCTTTTTATCTGATTTCCACTGGGTGTCAGCAATGTATGATTTTCCACCCACAATCTCTTAGAGTAATAGTCCTAGAGCTTATTTTTTGTTAGCATTTAATTTTTTTATTCGTGATTTTTATTATTAAAAGCACAAGGCATACTGCACATGGATCTTAATAAAGCTCTCGCTGACTTGCTTCTTAGCTTTTGGTTAAGTTCCCAGTTATCTCTGGACTTCCTGTCCTCACAACGAACTTCTTTGGAACCTATAAATAATAAATTTCATTTGCTTCATACATTTTGAGTTTACCTTCTCATTGTGTCTCACCTAATTAATATACCTGAAACTAACCTTCTCCTGGTCAGGGATCTCCTAGAGAGTGGCTATCTTGGCTTATGGCCACTCTCAACATAGAGAATGCAAAACCAAATTTGAAAGAAACCATAAGAAGAAAACTCACAGGCTGAGGATATAGCTCAGTTGGTAGAGAGCTTGCCTCACATGCACAAGGCCCTAGGTTCAATCCCCAGCACCACCAAAAAAAAAAAAAAAGGAAACTCACAACACTTGGGAATACTGAGTCTGAGGAATAGAGAAGATGAGGAGGAGGTGGAGGAAAGGCAGGGATAGGAGGAGGAGGAGGAGGAGGAGGAGGAGGAGGAGGAGGAGGTGGAGAACTATTAGAGGACATGGCCTTAGACACTTGCATGACCCAATGAAGCCTATCAACATATGCATAAGGGCAGTACTAGAGGACAAGAAGAGAGAGAGCAAAAAGCAAATTACTCAAGAAATAATGGGCGCAGTGGTGCAGGTCTATAATCCCAGTGTCTGGAGAGGCTGAGGCAGCCTCAGGAATTTATCGAGGTGCTAAGCAACTCAATGAGACTCTGTCTCTAAATAAAATACAGAAAAGAGCTGGGGACGTGGCTCAGTGGTTAAGTACCCCTGAGTTCAATCCCCAGTACCCTCCCCCAAAAGAAAGAGTGATGAAACACATTTTGTACCAACGCAAAAGGCTCAACAAACTCCAAAGAGGATAAACTCAAAGAAATTCATACCTAAAACTTAACTGAACTGTTGAAAAACCAAAGATAATAAATCTCGAAAGTGACAAGAGAAAAGTGGCATAGAAGAGATTCTTGTTAATATTAACAACTGATTTCTCTTAAGAAACCATGGAGGCTAGCAGGAAGTCAGATAACACAGAGTGCTGAAAGAAGAAACTGTCCACTAAGAATTCTATAACTGACAAAACTGTCCTTCAAAAATTAAGGGAAAATTAAGATGCTCCCACATAAGGAAAAAACAGTATTAGCTCCTTAGACTTGATCTATGGGAAATAGAAGGGTAGTCTTTCTGGTGGAAGTTAGGGGACACTAGACAGTAACTCAAATCTATACAAAGAAATAAAGAGACCAACAAAGGTAACTATAAAGATAAATATAAATAATAGAGTAAATGTAATTGTTTTGTTGTTTGTAGCTTTTTAAAAATCTTTTCTGATTTAAGACAACTATAAAATCAATAATTATATAACTATGGGGGGCAAAAAAACTTTTGTAGATGTGGTTTATATGACAATAACAGCACAAAATAGGGGGAAAATGGATCTCTATTAGGGCAACATATTGTATTCTGATGAAGTTAACATGGTATTTATATGACTATTATAATTAATAATATATAATTATATATGTATAATTATAATTAAGATTATAAATTAAGTTGTTAATTATAATATCCAGGGCACCCACTAAAAGTATAACTAAAATGAATTATAATAAACAAGGGAATTAAAATGGTATTCTACAAGCACAGTGGCACATGGCTGTAATTCCAGCGGCTCAGGAGGCTGAGACAGGAGAATCACAAGTTCAATGCCAGCCTCAGCAACAGTGAGGTGCTGAGCAACTTAGTGAGACCCTGTGTCTAAATAAAATACAAAATAGGGCTGGGGATGTGGCTCAGTGGTCAAGTGCCCCTGAGTTCAATCCCTGGTAGCAGCACCCCACCTCACCCAAAAGAAAATGGTTCTCTAGAAATTGTCTATTTAACATATGAAAAAGTTAATAATGGAGGAATAGAGAGAGGTAAAATGACATAAGACAGAAAAAAATGGCAAATGGCACCTATATATTTCACCTCATCAATAATTACATTAAATACACATAGATAAGAACAATTTACACATTGACTGAGATTGACAGACTGGATTAAAAAATTATCTAAGTCTGTGTCTATAAGAGACACTTTTAAGATTCACAAATGCAAGTAGGTTAAAAAGCAATTGATGGGAAAAGATATATTATTTAAACTGTCAGACAGTGGGAGTTGCTATATTAATGTCAGACAGAATAGACTTGGGGTAAACATTATCCCTCCAAAATTCACATCCAAGCAAAATTTTTGAGTGTGGTCTTATTTGGAAATTGCAACTTTGGAGATAATAATCATACCAAATGCACCAACATGATGACCAAATGTACTGTGGTGTTTTGAATGAGATTCTGGAACAGAAAAATAACATTAGATAAAAACTGAGGAAATCAGAATAAAAACATGGATGTAAGTAAAAATCTATATTGTTTCATTAGTTGTAACAAATATCCCACACTAACTTAAGATTGTAGAACAGCCTTAGATTTACAGAAAATTTGCAAATATGGTCAAATGTTGCCATATACCCATACCCAGTTTCCCCTATTATTGTAAGGGTAAAATTTTTAAGCTGATTCTAAGCTGCAGAGCCAGAGTTTAAGTGTAAAAGACCGGACATCGTAAAGTTTCTAGGCTACAAGGCTTGGGTTAAAAAGTAAAAGACCAAGTATTGTTAAAGTTCCCCTGCTACCCCCCAAACCTGTAATCTCTGTAGCTGTTAGGACAATACCCGAACTGCCCAGTAAACATTCTCACTGGCTCCTCTGGTTGTCTAATAACTTGGGACTCTGTGTAGAATGGCATGTAGACATTGCAAGTCCCAAAACCAATCAGTTTGAATGTGCACCCCACTTAGAAGTGACCAATCACCCCTGTCCAATCTGTTCCCGCCAATGAATGTACTAATCAGGTCTCAGAGTTGTTGTTCAATTTTCCCGTGCCTCGTGATGATTTGTTCTGATGTATGCAAAGCCCCCCGCCCTCTCCAAAAAGTGTACTTAAGCTCTGCCTGACCTCTGCTCTGGGCTCTGGGCTGCTCTATCTTCCTGAGTGAGCCTGGAGCCTCAGCATGCTGAATCAATAAAACCCCTTCTGCCAATTGCATGGAGCCGGTCTCTTGTGGTCTCTCCCTCCGACGCTTCGCCGGACCCTTACATTATTAACATCTCAAGTCATGATGATACATTTGTTACAGTTAATGAACATACATTATTATTAAAGAAAAGTCATACTTTATTCAAACTTCTTATTTTTACTTAATGTCCCTTTTCTGTTCCAGGATCCCATTCAGAATACCACATTATGAACTACATATTATCATTTAGTCATCACGTCTGCTTAAGTTCCTCTAGGCTATTGACAATTTCGATGTGGTTTTGAGAAATTTTTATGTATTAAAGCCAGCCTCAGCAACAGTGAGGTGCTGAGCAACTCACTGAAACCCTGTCTCTAAATAAAATACAAAATACAGCTGACAATTTAGTCATCATGTCTGCTTGAGTTCCTCTAGGCTATTGACAATTTCAATGTGGTTTTGAGAAATTTTTATGTATGTGAAAATTTACTTTTCTTTCAACACTGGTGATGTCTTTGAAATGAATCAACACAATCTGATTACCGTTTGCAGCATTGTTTCCCAAGTTTGACTGATTATCAGAAACATGAAAAGAGTTTTTTGAAACACAAATTACTGAGCCCCACCCAATCCTAGTAAGTGAATATGTCCTGGGCTGAGTGATTAGTGTAGAAATCTTTTTTGTTGTTGTTTTTGTTCTTTTTAAAACAAATTTTCCCTGTGGTTATGAGGACATTGATCCTGCACTGGGTGTAGACAGGTCTTTGAGATTCATCTCTCTGGAGCATTTCAGTTGTTCTTCTCATTGTCAATACCTAAATAGCCAGGAGAGTTCTGTAGAGGCTTGCAGCTTGCTTACAATGATGTAAGATTCTTGCTGGATAAAAGGGACAACTACTTTAATTCCTTCAATACCTATGAATGGAACCTCCATCAATTCCTACATAATAGTGTATCTGTCCATAGAGGAAAGAAATAATTCAGTTTTTCAACTAAGTTGTCATCAGTGTTGTCAGACAGAGAAGTGTTTTCCTGTCATTCAGCAATAGTGTGAAATGGTAGATGAGCCATGGGGGAGAAATTGACTTATGTAGGGAGCAATGTCGAAGGCGCAGAACCTTGAAAATAAAGTATTGTTCAGGCAAGTTCCTAACCAACTTAATGCTTGAAAAGAAACACGCATGAGCTGTCTATCCAAACTGTTCTTCAGACAAAATAAGATTTGTGTCAAACAGCTTTGGCAAGTATAAACACATAAGATAAGCCAATTTAAACTAAGGCCTCCAGGATCATTCCTTTTAGGGGAGGAGGTTAGTTTACATTTGGGAATATATTAATTTGAGGACCAGAATAATTCCCCCAAAGAATTAAACCAAGAAAATAAATTCATCTCTAACGACAGATTATACTACAATAATTTCTCTTCTTCATTTTCCTTTTTCAGTTTCTGTTTTTGCATTGAAAAGTTGAAAGACAATTTTAAAGTCATAATTGTTAGAACTTGCCAGGATTGTAATATCTGTATTTTCTCCTTTAAGACTTTGTCTTCCCGGTATCAAGAATTTAAAAAATCAGGGCTGGGGCTGTAGCTCAGTGGCAGAGAGCTTGCCTGACATGTGTGAGGCACTGAGTTTGATCCTTAGCACCACATAAAAAATAAACAAATAAAATAAAGCCATTAAAAATAATTTTAAAAATCAAAGCATGAAATAGAATATTGATCTATAAATGTAAACCAAGAACTAATCAAATTATGAGAAAGTTGGAAAAATTCTCCATTCTCCATATTTATGTACAACTCTCCCTTAATTGAACTGTATACCTTAATCTCTGCTCTGAACAATTATTTGTTCTAGAATCTATTTCCTTGCTCTATTTTATATCAAAACAAGTTGTCTGTCCTTGATATCTTTGCCCTTTCCTTTCAGAGAAGGTTAGGTAAATTTGAGGCACTGGAATATTGAAGGGTATGAGAAAGAAACAAATAGAGTTTCTTTTTCTCTGCTTCCTCGAACACCCCCATCAATGGCTGATTGCCTCCTGTGGCTTCATCTCCCATCGAATGGTCTCCTCTTCTATGATACTAGCTCTGGCCTTGATTCTAGGTCCTGCAATATTGTCCCAGCTTCTGGGCTCTGGTAATAATAGTTCCTCACTCCATAGGAGTGAGCATGGCTTCCGGTCATCTCTGAGTTGCCTCACTTTCCCCTCTTTGACTTCTTAGCACGTCCATCTCCCAACAAAGCTCGGTATTAAATTGCTTTAATTTGAAAGACCAGGAGGGGTCCCTTATTCCTGGTTGAGCTGTGATATAATCAGATACACTATCTTTTGGCTAATGTTAGAAAAACAATGAAAAAATCTTTTCCCTCAAAATAATTATTGCCAGGATAATAATAATTATCCCATAAATAATTATTTATGGGCTGCTCATAAATAAAAGCTGTGGCTCACGCCTGTAATCCCAGCAGCTCAGGAGACCAAGGCAGGAGGATTGTGAGTTCAAAGCCAGCCTCAGCAAAAAGCGAGGCGCTAAGCAACTCAGTGAAACCCTGTCTCTAAATAAAATACAAATAGGGCTGAGGATGTGGCTCAGTGGTTGAGTGCCCCTGAGTCCAATCTCTGCTACCCACCGTCTGAAGAAAAGATTATTAAAAATAAGGAGAATCCTGACTAAATGGTTGTGGAAATCACACAAAATACATCCTCAAATTATGAGGATGCAGGTAGAAGTATGTGCATTGAAGCATTATTTTAACATCAACAACAAAAAAATAGTAACAAACTTAAATGATGTTCAATTGGGGAAATGCTTACATTATGGCTTATTCATACTATGGAATATTATGAAGACATTATAAAGAATGGGATTTATATTTATATACTGAAGTGAAGAGCTTTTTAAAACTTTGTGAAGAGCAAAACACAAAAGCAGAGATCCAGCTATGTTTTAAAACATCTATATGTGTGTTTGTGTGTGTATGTGTATTTGTATGTATACAGATGTTGTATAGTTGTATACACATGTTCATTAAAAATGTTTAAATCAAATTTTTAAAAATTTTTGTTAGAGCTTTATAGTTATACATGGAAGTTGGGTTCATCCCAACATAAGCACGCATAAATGGAATTCCATGTCCCTTCCTGATCCCTCCCTTTTTTCTCTCCTTTTCCCTCAAGCCCTCCCCCCTCATTCTCCTTCCTTACTCTGCTAGACTTCCTTTCACTCTTCTATTTATTCGTATTTGATTGGTTCTTTTTACTTATTCATAAAGGTGAAATTACCTATGGTATATTTATATATGCATATAACAATTTTTTAAGAATTCATTCCACATCACCTCCCCTTTCCGGTCTCTTCACTCCGCAGCTTGATCTCTTTCTTCTACACTACTGATCTTCCCTATAGCTTTATGTTGCCTATCCTTCCCTCCCCCTTTCCTTTATTTTATTCTGGCTTCTACATATGAGAGAAAACATTCAACCTTTGATTTTCTGAGTCTGTCTTATTTCACTCAGCATGATGTTCTCCATTTTCATCCATCAAATCAAATTATTCTCTTATCTCTAACCTGAGATAAGTGTTCGTCATCTCAGTGTAATATAGCAATATTCACTCAGTTAATCAATGTAGAATTATCTCACCCACATCCTGCATGGGTGATGGAAATGGGGGTCCCCTTGGTGGAATGGGCTGCTCATAAATAAAAGCTAGAAAAAATAGAATTACGAAAAAAACCACAGGACACAGAAAGTAGTTTCAAGAGGAGGGGCAGGATGGGCAAGCTGAGCAGATGGATAGAGCTTCTAGACTATGGCCAAATGGAGCTTGTGTCTGCTTTATTTATAACAGGAAACATCAAAGGCTTTCCACAGAACGTTCTTCATCAGATAAGGTTAAAAGCGGGCTGTCCAATTCCCAAAGGGTTACGCCCATCTCCAGAGAGACTATGAGGGATCTTCCTAGTAGAGCAGAGATAAAGGTCATGTGCATTGGGCAATCTATCAGGAGAACCACACGTAGATTGCAATGCCAAACCTAAATCTTCTTGGCTACCATACCGAGAGAAGATCCTCATGTATTTCACAGGTGGCTTTCTGCAGAATTATTCTCTTGTCTCCTGTATTTTCCACCTAATATTCAAAGCATTAACAGATCTTGTTGGCTCCACCTTGCAAACTATATTCTGAATCCAACCATTTCTCACTATTATTAAATTGTTTCCCTCTGGAAATGGCCTGCATTCTCCCTTGAGTGTGTATTTCTTACTTTACCCCCTAAATTTCTCTTCCCTAAGATAGTTCACATTCTCCCTGAAGTGTGTATCTGTTCTTCTAAATAAATCTCCTAAATAAATCTGTTTCTTAAAAGCAAACAAATAAACAACAACAACAACAACAACAACAACAAAAAACCAGCAAAATAATTACACTAACCCCTAACTGGTATCCTTGCCTCCTCACATTCTATTCAACACAGAAACTAAAATCATGTTTTAAAATCAGTTCTTATCATTCTCTTGTTCAAAACCTTCAAATCCAGAGACTTTATATGATCTTGTCACTTGTTACTTCTCCAACTTTTTCTCCTGACACTCTCTGGCTGAAATACTGTTCCCCAAATATATTTATATCATTCTCTCTCTCACGTTGTTTAGGTCTTTGCTAAAATATGACTTGTCAGGGAGAGAACTTCTTGACCACTCCATTTAAAAACCAAAATATACACCAGGGCAGTCATTTGTTTTGTTCCTTTTTTTTTTTTTTTCTCCACTAGAATGAAATGAGAGCAGGGGCTTTCTTTTATTCCCTTACATATCCTATGTATTTAACATATTTGTAGATCAATGGGAATGATTAGACAGACATATTTTGCATGCACTTTGGCAATGTCTTAAACATTTTTATTAGAGCTTTATAGTTATACATAGAAGTTGGGTTCATCAGAAAGAACTTGCATCACAGGGTTAATAGGTTGTCTTGAATGGAGTGGTAGGGGTGGCTTGAGAAGAATTTTTTTTTTTTTTTTTTTTTAATAATGCAGTGTGTCACACCCTTCTCATCTTTCTTGATCATTAATTAAAAAGATATTGGAGGAGGGATAATCGGGTATAATGAAAAGACAGACAGACACACATAGGGAGAAAAAGCTGGGACCAGGTAGGTAACCAAGCCCTGGTGAGGCTTAACAGACTCCAGAGCTAGCTCAGCAAGTTTATTATATAGGTTTCATTGAAAGGTTATTTGTGCCAGACTTGGTGGTGCATACCTGTAACTGCAGCTACTACAGAGTTTGAGACAGGAGGATGGTGAGTTCAAAGCCAGCCTCAGCAAAAGTGAGGTGCTAATAAGCAACTCAGTGAGACCCTGTTTCTAAATAAAATACAAAATAGGGCTGGGGATGTGGCTCAGTGGTTGAGTATCCTTGAGTTTGATCCCCATTACCCGCCCTCCCAAAAAAGGTTATTTGTGGGAAAGTTTTGGCAAAGCAGTCTGAAGAATGCAGGACTGGCGGAGACATTAGGAGACATTACTATCCCTGGGAGAAAGTGCCTAACTCAAGGCCTTGACAGAGCCAGGTCCTTCCCAAGTAGCTATCCTGGCCAGTGTTATCCTAGCAACTGGAGCATCTTGACCTGTACCTTCCAAGGCAGCTTCCAGTGCAAACACAGCCACAAAGAGTCAGATTTAGATCACCACTCTCCACAGTAGTGATTAAAAGTGAGAGATCTGAGACCAGAACACTTCCACCACAAGGCAATTCAATACCAGGATACTGTAATCCTTACAAGGTATTAATATTTCATAGTAGGTTTTGCCATTTTTCCTTAATAAAGAGTAGTATAATGCTATGGCTTAGAAGTTGACTTTCCCCCCAAAGCTTATGTGTTAAAAACTTGGTCTATAGTCTGGTGCTACTGTAAAGTGGTAGATCTCTGGGAGGTGGGGCCTAGTGGGAGGTCCTTAGGTCATTTGCGGGTGTACCCTGAAAAGGTATTTCTCATAGAACTCCTTGGTAATTCTCTTGAAAATTATAAAAGTTATAAAAGCCTGAGTTTAAACTGGGCACTGTGGTACACACCTGTAAGCCCAGCTACTCAGGAGGCTGGGACAGGATTCCAAGTTCAAGAGGCCAGTCTTGGCAACTTAATAAGACCCTGTCTTGATATAAAAAGTAAAAGGGCTGGGGATATAGCTCAGTGGTAGAACTACCCAGAGTGACACGACAATTCCCAGAACTGAGGAAAAAAAAAAAAAGCCTGAGTTTGGTCCCACCCAGCTCTCTTTGATCCTAGTTGGAAAAGACATCACCTGCTTGTCTGTGCATGTGCAACCACCATTGTTCTCTGGGCCATGAAGTAAAGCAACCAAAGGGTGGTAACTGAACCTGAATTATGCTATTTGGACTTTTGGCCTCCCAAACTGTGAGCTAAATAAACCTTTTCTCTTTATAAAGTCAGCCACTTCAGGTATTTTATTGTAATGAGGCAAGGTTGACTAATACATAGAATAATTAGACTCCATTTCTATGGAGTTGTTAAAGCTGAGAGGTTTTTCTCCTTTAAATTTTTTAATTGGTACGAGATAATTTGGGATTCATTGTCACATGTTTGTACATGCACATAACATAATTTGCTCAATTTCATTCCCAAGTACCTCACCTTTGCCCTCCTTTTCTCTCTTCCCTTGGTCCCCTTCCTCTACTCTATTGATCACCCTTTGATTTTCTTTTTATTCTTTCTTTCTTTTTTTTCTTTTTTTTTTTTTTTTTTTAGTTTTAGGTGGACACAGTATCTTTATTTTATCTTTATGTGGTGCTGAGAATCGAACCCAGTGCCTCACACATGCTAGGCGAGCACTCTACCACTGAGCCACAATCCCAGCCCCACACCCTTTGATTTTCATGAGATACCACCTTTCTTTTCCTTTTTTCTCTCAAGTTTCCACATTTAAGAGATAACACATGACCCTTGATTTTCTGGGTCTAGCTTGTTTCGCTTAACATCATGTTCTCTAGTTCTATCCATTTACCAGCAAATGACATAATTTTATTCTTTAAGACTAAGTAAAACTCCATTGTGTATTTATGCCATATTTGTAATCCATTCATTTGTTGATAGACTCATAGGCTATTTCTGTAATTTGGCTATTGTGAATGGTGCTGCTATAAACATGGGTATACATACATTACTATAGTATGTTGATTTTAATTCTTTTGAAAAAAATGCCAAGGAGTGGGATAGCTGGGTCATATGGTGGGTCCATTCCTAGTTTTATGAGGGACCCCTATACTGATTTTCATAGTGGTTGTACTAAATTTACAATCCCACCAACAGTGCAGAATAATCCTTTTTCCCCACATCCTTGCTAGCATTTATAAATATATATCTTCCCCCTTTGGGGACTGAACTGGGGACTGAACAAGGGGCATTCTACCATTGACCTGTACCCTCAACCCTTTTTATTTATTTTTTATTTTGAAACAGGGTCTTGCTAAGTTGTCAAGGCTAGTTACAAACTTGTGACTCCCCTATCTCAGCCTCCCACATAGCTGGGATTGCAGGCATGCACCATTGCACCCAACTTATTATTTATATTCCTTTTAAAAATATTTTATAGCTGTAGATGGACACAATACCTTTATTTATCTTTATGTGGTGCTGAGGATTGAACTCAAGGCTTCACACATGCTAGGCAAGCACTCAACCACTGAGCCACAACCCCAGCCCTATTATTTATATTCTTGATGACTGCCCTTCTAATTGGACTGAGAAGAAAATAAAAAGAACACTTTTTAAAAATAAAACAGCAAGTTGACTAACTTTCAATAATAGAAAACTTTATAGCATATCATATATTCATTATAGAAACATTACTGTTAGACTTCTATGACATAACATGTATAAATAGTTTATTTTTATTGCCAGATTTTATCACACTGTATGGTTATACCAAAGTTTTTTATCATCTACCTGTTAATAAACATTTAGAGTGTTTTCAGGTTTTGGCTATGACCAAGTTGCTACAAAAATCTGTGCACAAGTCTTTGTATTGGAGTGAAATTGCTTGATTACATGTAGTTTAACTTTTTGAGAAAAATGCTGAATTGTTTTCCTTAATTGTTGTATCATTTTACATTCCTGCAAGAAGTGTATGAGAGTTCTAATTGTTCCACAGCCTTGCTAAAAGTTGGTGTGCTTGGTGTTTTACATTTTAGCCATTCTGATAGGTATCTGGGGTATAGATTCTATTGTGATTTTTTAACTTGGATTACATTAGCACCTATTAGTCATGTATATATCTTCTTTAATTAAGGTCTGTTTAAATCTTTTGTCTTTTTAAAAGTTGGGTTGTTTTCTTATTGAGGTTTTAGAGTTCTTTATGTATTTTGGAATCAAGGCTTTCAACAGATTTGCAATTGGCAAACATATTTTCCAGTCTATAGCTGGTCTTTCCCTTCTCTTAACAGTGTTTTTCAGAGGCTCAGTGGCAGAGCATGGAAAATGACAAACCCCAAAATAGTGTAGCCTGGGGAGAAGGGATGAGGAAGAAGACAATACATTGATCCTTTCCCAATACATTCTTTCCAAGTGAGGAAACAGGCCCCAGGGAGTAGGTATCTATCAAGTTTGAAATATCTCTGGGAAGAGGCCAAAGCATTGATCTTTTTCTAAATAAATTCTTTCCCAGATACCAGCTACTGACGCAGACCCTCCATCTGGCCCAGTAAGATAAATCCCAGATACTGACCCCCTCCCATTTCTGCCAGTAAAACTGACCCCAAATGTCTGAGTGCCAAAACTGACATGCTCATTTATTAAGTCACCTCTCAGTGTAACCTATATAAGCCTATACTTCTCCTTTGGCTAGTGCCTCATTTTCCACCAGGAAAGTGGGTCCATCAGAGGTATCACTCCATTCCTAAAGAAAAAGCTGAGCTGACCCATGAAGTTTGCTCTGGCCTGGTCATTTTGTGCTAACAGTGTAAGCTTAGTATGTGTGAGGCCCTGGGTTCAAACCTCAGCACCAAAAAAAAAAAAAGGAAAGAAAGAAAAAAGAGCATGTCTTTCAAAGTGTGTAAGTTTTTAAAATCACTGAAGTCCAATTTGTCTTTTTGTGGATCATGTGTTTAGTGTTGTATCCAAGAAATCTTTTCCTGCGGCAAAATTGCAAATTATTTCTCTGATATTTTCTTCTAAAAGCCTATAGTTTAAGGTTTTAGATTTTCAGCCAGTAATTTAATATTTGTATATGATGTGAATTATGAATTGAGGTCAATATTTTCTATACAAATATGTAATTACTCCATCACAGTTTGTTTAAAAGACTGTTATTTCTTTCCTTTCCTTTTTTTTAAAAAAATTTTTGTAGTTGTTGATAGACCTTTATTTTACTTATTTATATGTGGTGCTGGGAATCGAACTCAGTGCCTCACCCAGCCCCTGCCCCCAAAGACTATTATTTCTTCACTGAATTGTTTTTGAACCTATATCAAGAATCAGTTGCCCATTTTTGGATTTATACTGGACTTCTTATTCTGTTTTATTGATTTGTTTGCCTATATTTACAATAAAGCCTTGAAAACAGGTAGTATCCGTTTTACAATTTTGTGATTTTTCAAAGGTTTTTGGCAATTCTGGGTCCTTTTCATTTCCATAAGAAATTTAGAATTAGCTTATGACATTGTAAGTAAAAGCCTTTTGAAATCTCATTTGGGATTGTATTATAATTGCATATGAATATGAAAAGAATTAACACGTTTATAATTATGAGTCTTCCTAACCTATAAACACAAGGTATCTCTCCCTCTATTTAGGCTTTCTTTAATATTTTTCAGTCGTGTTTTAAGATAAGCAAATGAATATATAGATTTGCCTTTCCTTTTTCTTAGATAGAAGGAAATACACATTCTGTTTGTTGCTTTGGTTTTTTCACTTAACAATGTGTCCTGGGGATCCCTTCATTGAAATGAACTCTTCTTTTTTGTTTAGTACTTCATTATGTGAGTATTATTCAAGTTGAAGTATTAATTAGCTTGATTTAGTCATCCCACATTTTACACACACACACACACACACACACACACACACATACATATCAGAATATCACTCTATAACCCATAAATGTATACAATTATTTGTCAATTAAAATAACATTAATAAAAAAATAAAAATCCCTGTATTCATGGATACTTGAGTCTTTTACAGACTTTTGCTCTTATAAATGGAACTACAAAGAATAAATTTGTGCCAGGTGTGGTGGTTTACACCTGCAATCCCAGAGGCTTAGACAGCAGAATTGAAGTTCCAGGGCAGCTGGGCAACTTAGCAAGACCCTGTCTCAAAATAAAAAATGAAAAATGTTGGGGATATTGTTCAGTGGTAGAGAACTCCTGCGTTCAATCCCTAGTACTGAAAAAAAAAAAAGTCTCGTGTACATATCATGCCATATTTTCAGTTTGTCTTTGCGATAATTTGCTTGAACTAGTATTTTCTGTGTTAAGTGATAAATACATGGAGAAGTTTACTAAACGTTGCCATTTCCTCTTCAGATGAATTGTATCATTTTGATTTACCATTACCAATGCATAATAAACCATTTCCTCTACATACTTGCCAATAGAGTGTGTTGTCAAAATTTTGGATGTTTGCCAATCTGATAAATGAGAAACAGCTCCTCAATGTATTTTGATTCATATTTGTTGCAGATTGGTTCCCCAGGAAACAGATTCTGAATTGATAGAAAAGGGCTGGGTAGAGGAAGAAGTTTTACTATGATGCTTATGTAACAAAGGCCTCAACAACTCTCAGAGAAAACTCTGGAATTGAGCTTACCTTTTAAGGAGGGTTCTGATTTGAAGTAAGTGGTCAGAAGTTTATATCTTCTCATTGATCATCATTGAATGTGGGTTATTCTCAGAAAAGGGATATTAGCCAGAGACAGGGGGACACAACCTGTAGTCCCAGTAGCTGGGGAGACTAAGGAAGGAGAAACTACAAGTTTAAAGCTAACCTTAGCAATTTATCGAAACCCTGAGGGCAGTTCCTGAAAAGGGACTCATTCCGTTTCAGTTATCATTTCAAAAAGTGATTCAGTCCTGAAATTGAAGAGGATTTTGATCTGGATGGCTCACTTTCATGTATACCACAGCATTTCTCTTGATAATTATTCAACCTGAATAATGGTTACATGGGAGTTCACTGTACTCTATTTTGATATATGTTTGAAATTTTCCATAAGAAAAAGTTAAAAGTATAATTTTCTATTTTTTAATTTATTTTTTAGGTGTAGATGGACACAATACAATGCCTTTATTTTTATGTGGTGCTGAGAATCGAACCCCGGTCCCGCCCGTGCTAGGGGAGCGCTCTACCGCTGAGCCACAATCCCAGCGTCTAATTTTCTCTTAATATTAACAAGTTGTTAGTCTTTTTTATATGGTGAAGGATCATTTCATTTCTTTTTCTGTGAATTGTCTCCTCATATATCTTTTATCTGTTTTTCCATGGAATTATTAGTTTTCTTCTCAGTGCTGTTCATATATTAAAAATGTTAACTTTTCTTTTTGATATGCCTTGAAAACATTATTATTTCCAGTTCTTTTTTTTTTTTTTTTTTTTTTTTTGGCGAGGGATTGAACCCAGGGGCGCTTAACCACTGAGCTACATCCTCAGCCCTTTTTGTATTTTGTTTAGACACAGGGTCTCACTGAGTTGCTTAGGGCCTCCCTAAGTTGCTGAGGCTGGCTTTGAACTCACAATCCTCCTGCCTCATTCTCCAGAGCCACTAGGATTACAAGCCTTCCTGGCTATTTCCAGTTTTTCATTAGTCTTTTATAAACTATGCTTATGGTTCTTCTTTTTGGGTAAATTTTTAAAAAAAAATTTTAATTAATATTATTTATTGTTTAGGAGTTATAATTTTGGAAAATTTTCCCTATTTCCAGGTGATAGAAAAATGTTTTATATTTTCTTTAAGTACTTATGTGTATTTTGTGAGTAACAGGAACAATTTTGTTTTCCTATGGAGATTGAGTTATACTAATACCAATTCTTAAGAAATCAATTTTTCCTCTCTGACTGAAATGCCATCCTTATCATATAGCAAATTTTCATGGGCAGTAGAGTCTGTTTCAGGGTTTTTTGTGAAGTGTCACTGTTCTACTCTTTTTTTCCTATACCGATTTTTACTCTTAAAACTACATAGTTTAATAAGCTTTACTCTGACAAAACTTATTAAGGGTAAACTGAAAGTCAACTAACTATAAATGTTAATAATATCTACAAAATATCTTTCCAGCAACATCTGGACTAATATTTGACCAAATAACTGGACAAATACACTAGCCAAGTTGATATATAAAATGAACCATCACAACCTGTTAAAGACATTAGGGTCATTTCTTGTTTTTAGCTGGTATGAATAAAATTGTTATGAATGATCTTATACAGGTCTTTGGGTAAACCTAAGCCATCATTGGGTCACATGGTAGAGTGTTTAGTTTTATAAGAAACTGCCCAAATCTTTTCCAGAGTAGCTCTACCATTTTACATTCCTAGTGGCGATTCATGAGTGTACAGTTTTCCACATCCTCACCAACATTTAGTGTTATCACTATTTTTTATTTTAGCCAATCTGAGAGGTATGTAGTTATATCTCCTTGTGGTGGGTTTCTTTGTATTTCTTTTTATAAATACAAAATCCATTTTATAAATAGATTTTTTTCACATTTTTATTGGTGCATTATTATTTGTATTTCTTTAATGGCAAATGATATTAAGCATCTTTGATGGGTTTATTTTCACTCTTCAGTGCTTCATATATTGTGTCCATTTTCTATCTGAATTCTGTTATGGTTTAGATATGAGGTGTCCCCAAAAGCTTATATGTGAGACAATGCAAAAAAGGTGTAGAGGTGAAATGATTGGGTTAGAAAGCCTTAGCCTTAACCTAATGGGTGCATTGATCCCCTGATAGGGATTAACTGAATTGTGACTATAGACAAGTAGGGTGTGGCTGGAGGAGGTAAGTCATTGGGGGAAATCTTTGGGGGTATAAGTTTTATCCTTGTTGAGTGAAGCGCTCTCTCTCTCTCTCTCTCTCTCTCTCTCTCTCTCTCTCTCTCTCTCTCTCAGTGCCACGTTCCCAGCGGCTTTCCTCGACCACACTCTTCCGCCATGATGCTTTCCCTCATCTTTGTCCCTGAGGAATGGAGTTGGCCATCTGTGAACTAAGACCTTGGAAACTGTGAGCCCCCAAGTAAACTTTTTCCCCTCTATGTTGTTCTTGTCAGGTTTTTTTGGTCACAGCAATTAAAAACTGAATAAAACACATTCTTTAGTTTTTGTTGTTTTGCTCTTGAGTTATAAGAGTTTATTATATATTCTAGATACAAGTCTTTGTCAGAAATATAATTAGAACATATTTTCTCCCAGTCTGTAATTAGACTTTTTATCCTTTTAACATTCAGGATCTTTTGCAGAGGAAAATTTTAATTTTGAGGAGGTCTAGTTTATCAATTTTTCCTTTTTAAAATTTTGCTTCAGTTATCAAGTATAAGATGCTTTTGCCTAATATAAAGATTTTCATTTATTTTTTGAAAGAAATATTATAGTTTTAGTTTTTATATTTAAGCCCCAGATACATTTTGAGTTAATTTTTGATTAAATGGGAAGTTTCGGGTAATGTTGATATTTTTTACCTGTTGATGTCCAGTTGTTCCAGCAAAGATTTTTGGAAAAATTATCCTTCTTCCATTGATTTGCTTTTGCACTTTGTCAAAAATATTTTTGACATTTTTAAGGGTCAATTTCTAGTCTCTCTATTCTGTTTCATTGGCCATGTTTATCCATGTGCCTATGCCCCCACTTTTTTGATTACTGTAGTTATATAGATGGCCTTAATATCAGGTTAAATCATTCCTCCCACTTTATTCTTTTTTGTTGAGTTGATTTTAGCTATTTTAGGACCTGTCAAGACTGTTTTAGTTATTCTGGTGCCTTCTTGTATCTTTATATATAGACTTGAGAATAAGTTTTTCTGTATCTCTAGGAAATTTTGCTGGGATTTTAAAAGCAATTGCCTTGAACCTGTATGTCAATTTGGGAAGAATTTTCATCTTTTTTGTGCTGAGGCTCCCAATTCATGAGAAGAATATGTTTCTTTACATCTATTTGGCTTTTTAAATTTATTTCATTAGCATTTTATAATTTCACCAGCATTTTATAATTTCACCATACAATATTTTATTGTTTATATCTAAATATTTTATTTTCATTGCAGCAATTTTACTTGATATTTTATGTTTAATTTTGCATGTTCATTGCTAGTATTTTAAAATGTGGCAGACTTTTTGGTGTGTGGTGGTTTTAATCCTGTGATATTGACTAATGCACTTAGTAGTTCTAGGAATAACTTTTTGCTAGATTTCTTGGGACTTTCTATGTAGCAATGCCATCTGCAAGTAAGAACAGTTTTAGTTCTTTTTTTAAAAAAATATTTTTTAGTTGTAGTTGGACACATTATTTTATTTATTTATTTTTATGTGGTACTGAGAATGACTTTCTATGTAGCAATGCCATCTGCAAGTAAGAACAGTTTTAGTTCTTTTTTTAAAAAAATATTTTTTAGTTGTAGTTGGACACATTACTTTATTTTATTTATTTATTTTTATGTGGTACTGAGAATCAAACCCAGGGCCTTGCATGTACTAGGTGAGTACTCTTCCACTGAGCCACAACCCCAGCTCCAGTTTTAGTTCTTTATTTCCATGTACACATTTCTGTTTATTGCCTTAATGTAGCATCTAGAACTTCTACTATATGATATTAAGTAAGAGTAGTGAGAATGGAGCATAGTGCAGTGTTACGCACCTATAATCCCAGTACTAGGGAAACAAATGGTAAGAATGATAATTTTTGCTTTGTTCCTGATTTTAGAGATATGATATTAGCTGTGTATTTCCTGTAAATTTTTTATTTTTGTACTGGGGATTGAACCCAAGGTTGCTTTACCAATAAGCTACATCTCCAGTCTTATTTATTTATTTATTTATTTTAATTTTGAGACTGGTTCTTGCTAAGTTGCTGAGGCTGGCCTTGAACATGCAATATTCCTGCCTCAGTCTCTATAGTTGCTGGGATTACAGGTATGAACCACCATACCAAGCAGTAGATACTCTTTTTAAGTTTATTATCTTGTAATATTCCTCTACTTCTAACTAAAAGTTTTTAAAATCATAAATGTGTATTAATTTTTTCAAATGCTTTTTAATGCATGAATTGCATAACATTATACAATATTACAGGAATATACCTATTGTCCTTGAGAATATCTTTATTGCCCATGCTATTGATTTATCTGGTATCATAAAAGGAAGATGTGGGCCAACAGCTATATTGCTGTATGAATATATTCTATGGCTTCTAATAACAGAGCTATTTAAGCTCTGCAGGAAAAACTGTTTGTAATGTATATCAGAATGTTGTCTGTAAAGTATGTTCCATTTATAGATGTATGAGATCTTGAGTGGAGAATTCAGTTCTCATCAACACCTAGTTAAATTAACATCGTCTCCTTAGATAATCCGAAATGCACTATATATTTGTTTTTTCTTTTTTTTAGTTGTAATCAATAAAACATAATTTACCAGAATAAATTATTATTATTGTTATTATTATTAGTGGTGCTGGGGATTGAACCTATGGCCCTGTGCATGCAAGGCCAGCACTCTACAAACTGAGTTATATCCCAGCCTCAATTTATCAGAATTCTTATAAGGTACCAACACATAACAGTTATATGTGTGTGTGTGTGTGTGTGTGTGTGTGTGTGTTTGTTTTTTGGGGTTTTTCTTTTTGTACCAGGAATTAAACCCAGGGGCACTTAGCCATTGAGCCACATCCCTAGCTGCTTTTTCATTTTTTTTTTTTTTTTAAATTTAGAGTCAGGGTCTTGTTAAGTTGCTTAGGGCCTTGCTAAATTTCTGAGGTTAGCTCTGACCTTGAGATCCTTCTGCCTCAGTCTGCTGAGCTGCTGTGATTACAGTCATGCACCACCATGCATGGCTAACAATAATATTTTTAAAAATTAAAATAGTAAATTTTAAAAAGTTGCATTCTTTATTCATCCTACATTGGATCATCTTATATCTTATGCATCATATCTTGGAGAAGTCTCTCAGTGACAGAAAAAATAATACAAAAATTGCCAGGAAGCCAGTAAAATAGCCTATAGAAAATATTCCATTGGTAAAATTTTCTTTTTTTTTCAATATTTTTTAGTTGTAGATGGACACTATATATTTATTTGTTTATTTTTATGTGGTGCTGAGGATCGAACCCAGTGACTCACACGCGTGAGGCAAGTGCTCTACCATTGAGCTACAGCCCCAGCCCTAAAATTTCCTTTTGATAAAAACTCCTTTTCATTAATTATCAATGTATGTAGTATAAGAGTTACTTGATTACATAATTGTGTAGCTCAATCCAACAGAGCAATGGTTTTGAAATGCTTTTGAATTATTCTGGGTAATTAGTTTTGTCAGTTCAAATAATATTTGTTTTTAAATATTTTTTAGTTATACTTGGGACATGATCTTTATTTTAAAAAACACTTTTACCAACCATACTATGACTGAATAATCTTTCTATACTCTCTATAGAAAACAATATTATAGCCAGGCATGATGGCATGCTTGTAACCTCAGCAACTCAGGAGGCTAAGGCAGGAGGATTGCAAGTTCCAGGTCAGCCTCAGCAATTTAGAGAGATCCTCAGCCAATTTAGCAAGACTCTGTCTCAAAATAAAAATATATAAATAAAAAGGGCTGGAGATGCAGCTCAGTGGTAAAACATATATAAATAAATAATAAATAAATAAATAAATATGTATATCATAGTCAAATCATATATATCAAATGCACATATATATCATAACCATATATAATATATCAAAATTACTGTTATAAAAAAGGTTAATCAAAGATATGAGATCAAAAAAAGTAGTAAAGAGGAATTATAAGATTGCATCAAAAAGTTTTTGTTAAAATATCATATTATTACTATGAGTTTTACCATGTCAGCTTAAGTTTTGAATTCTTTTGATTTTTCTCATTTCATATAAACATTTGTTTCTATTCCTAATTTAATACTTTAAATAATTTATTATTATTATGAAGTCCCCCTGTTCCCCATGAATCTTGTAAGCATCAGGTCTAAAACACCTGCATCTTAATTACTATAGTTTATAATATGACTTGATGTCTTGTAGGACGAATGCTCAAAATTTATTCTTTAGATTTTTCTTATCCATTTTTGATCCTTTCTTTTGCATTAATTTTGTTTTATTAATTTTTTGAACTAGGAGTTGAATTCAAGGACACTTTACACTGTTACCTCTCTAGTCCTTTTTTAATTTTTATTTTGAGACAGGGTCTTGTAAGTTGCTTAGGGTTTTACTCAATTGCTGAGGCAGGAGGATCTGGAAATTGCGATCTTTCTGCCTCAGCCTCCAGAGTTGCTGGGGTTACTGGTGCACCACCATATCAGGCCTTCAACATTAACTTTAGAACCATCTTGTCATGTTACATAAATAATGATGTTGGGATTTTGATGAGAAGTGCTTGACTCTGAAGATCAAGTTGGGTAGAACTAAGCTCTTTGTAATTTTTTTCTGTATTTATTTGTGTTTTATATATTTTTCAATGAGATAATTTCTTCCATACCAGACTTGCACATTTTTTGTTAGATTTATTTATAGGTACATCATATATTTGGTATAATTTTCCGTGACATCTTTTCAAGTAATCAATTTTATTAAGTGTTTATTGTTGCTAGAAATGAGTAAAATTTATTTGAATTTACCCACCTAGCCACCTTGTTAATTCTTCTGATTTCCAAAACTAATTATGTATATAACTTTGGGTTTTTAATATAGAAATCATATAGTTTCAAATAATAATTTGTTCATTTCAAATCTTATAATTGTTTTTGTTATATCATGCTGGTTATTTAGTCTTCTTTAGATGTTTCTTATCCATTTTGATCCTTTATTCTTCTGCATTAATTTTATTTTATTTATTTTTTTGGATTAGGAATTGAACTCAAGGGCACTTTACCACTAAGTCACCTCCCCAGTCCTTTTTAAAATTTTTTGAGACAGGGTCGTGCTAAGTTGCTTAGGATCTTACTAAATTGCTGAGATTCATATTAATTAGATTTATATTAAATAGAAGCAGTAATAGTATACATCCTTACCATTTTCTTGATCTTAAAGGGAGTGGCTATCATGTTACACTCATAAGAATGATGTTTTATATATATATATATATTTTTTTTTTTTTGAGAAAGAGAGAGAGAGAGAATTCTTAATATTTTTTTTTCAGTTTTCGGTGGACGCAACATCTTTATTTTATTTGTATGTGGTGCTGAGGATCGAACCCAGCGCCCCGCACATGCCAGGTGAGCACACTACTGCTTGAGCCACATCCCCTATACATTTTTGGTAGTATGTTATCATTGGGATATCCAGTTGTGGTCCAGGTCCTTGGTGTTCTGAACAAAGAATTGAGCAAGACCCACAGAAGTAACGGACAAAACACAGATTTATTGAAGGTGAAGGTGAAAGTAGCACTCCATAAGATAAAGTGGAAAGGGGTGGGGGAGTTTAAGGGCATGATGTCTAGGAATTTTTGTTTTATGTGCTGAGCTGTAAGGCAGTTTCCTCCCTGCATAGACCTTATTGAAGACCTTGCTCCATTTGTTCCAGTTGGTTACCTTATGATATCTAATTAGAATATTGTCCACTTTATCCCCAATGGTTATTTTAGAATACTGACCCTGTGGCCGGAGTTGTCATGATAATGGGACATATAGTAAACAGGGCCATAATGACTCATTTCCCTTTCTTGTCCTCCAGTGGCATTTTTCTTGTACCCTGCCTCCACCATCATGGTGTCCCTAAACTGACAGATATGCTTAAGAAGTTAAGGAAGTTTCTTTCTGTTCATCATTTTCTATAGGTTGCATTTTACCAGATGTTTTTTCTTCATTGATTGAGATTATGGGATACCAGAATAAGTCACCCCAAAACACACTTCTTTGGCATGAGGATTGTTTTGATCCGAAGACAATTGAGAAGAAACAGGTGGATGAAAACTATCTGCCCTCTCTTTATTGCCTAAAAGCAGAAGATAAATTTACAGACAGGGCATGGGATGTAGCTCCATGGCAGAGCACTTACCTGGTATGTAAGAAACCCTGGATTTGATCCCCAATACTGCAAAATAAATAAATAAACAAATAAATAATTTAATAATTCTCCCAAATCAAAAAATATCCTGCTTTTCCTATCTGCCAGGGTACACAAAGACTAATCACTGCAAATAGCTTTAGACCTTCACCAGCCTGGAGATGGCATATGAGGGATCTACGTTCACATACTTTACCAACTAACCTTCATCTCCCATTTATTTGCCTTCCAACAATTTACTGCCCCTAAACACTTTGAGTCCTATTTTGTCTTGTCAGTTCTCTAAAAATGTACTTTTCTTTGTTGAAGATACTATATAACCTGGAACTCAAAGCCAGCTCTTTGTGAATAATTCTTGGGTTTCTCCCAGGTAGATCTTAAATAAATATGTAATAAACTTATTTTTGTTTTCTCATGCTAATCTTTCTTTTGTTACAGAAGTCTTTTCCAACTAAGAACTCTCAAGTGTGGAGAGAAAAGTCATCCTCCTTCCTTACAAGATGATCAAATTTCTTCACTCCTTTGATCTGTTAATGTAATGAGTTAGATTTATCTGAGACTGAGCAAAACTAATTATTTTAAATATTGTGTCAATTTTCTTATCACTTAGCACATAGTCAATTTTGAAAATATCCCATGCATGCTTGAGAAGTTATATTCCATATTTTTGGAGTGTTTATTTGTATATATGAACACTGAGTTGTATATATGAACAAAGATTGTTTCTAGTGTCGTTCAAATCTTCTGTTCTTACTTTTTTCTGCTCAAACCATCAGCAATTTAGGAAATCATTTTGAATTCTTTCACATGACTGTGTATTTTAGTCAGATTTTTCACTGCTGTGACCAAAAGATTGCACGCACACACACACACACACACACACACAAGACAAACTGTATACCCCATAGACACCCCCCAAAGACCCACCTCCTCCAGCCATACCCTACCACTTTAATTACCAGTCAGTTAATCCTATCAGGGTTTAACACACTGATTAGGTTAAGGCTTTCATAACCCAATCATTTCTCCTCTAATCCTTCTTGCATTGTCTCACACAGAAACTTTTGGGGAATATCTCACATCCAAACCATAACACTGTGTTTTAGTCAGCTTTTTCACCACTGAGACCAAAAGACCTAACAAGAACAATGTTAAGGAGGAAAAGTTAATTTGGGGACTCACAGTTTCAGAGAACTCAGTCCACATGATCTGGGCAGACAGATGTGAGTGGTGGAAACATGAGGTTAAAGGAATAATTCTATAAAATGGGTCAACTGTGCTGATCCCCATAAGCTTTCTTTTCCAAGAGGCAATTTACCTGCAGCCCTGCCTGGCCTTAGTGGACAGGTTATGTTACATTATAACACAGAGCATGGATGTCAGGTGTGTTCTTTGTCTCACAAATTCAAAGAATGAAATCTATTGACATAAGGGTGAGAGAAAAGTAACAGGATTTATTAGAATAATAGAAAGAAAGAAAGCAGAGCTCCAGACGAGGAAGGAGGTCTCAAGAGACAGATGTCCATGAGTGTGTGTTATCTAGGTTTTTTTTTTAATGGACTTGACCTGTTTCTGTAGATGATTGATGGGATATAGGATTCAGAAAGGGATCCAATCAACTCTCTCTATTTTGCCTTCTTCAGCAAATCTGAAGAAAAGTGATTTCTAAGCCTTAATCAGCATAAGAGTGAAGGTGAGGGTCTCTGGTCCAAGAGAAAGTACCTTTTGTAGTTGGTCTTTTCTAGGGTCTCAGGAACTATCCTTGTGAGTAGGAATAGCTGGGGTCAAAAACTTGACTTCCCTATTCTCTCTTCTTCCTTTTCTTCTCTGAGACCCTTTTCCTGGCTGCCTCTGAGTGGTCTACATTTCTGTTTCAACATTCACCAGCAAACTAACTGCTATGTGAAGGAGAAATGCAGGCCCAATATAACGTTGATAAGAAGAACCCAAGTTACTCTGAAGGGGGAGACTTTTGTGACCCTTTTCACAGGCCAGATCCCGAAATTCAGGGAGATAAGGATGATTCCTCCTAAGCATAAAATCTGTAAGAATTTATGGTTAAGAATCCCATTAGAATCAGCACAGGCCAAAGTAAACTAGAGTTGTCATGGCAGTGGGGACTTGGAAGTCTGATGTGATTCTGCTGTCAGTGAAAAGTCAAGAGGTAGACCTGGGTGGGACTCTCTGGAAACTTCTCTAGGACCTTGGATCCCTAATGAAATTGCAGTGTAGGAGAGGGACAGTGGGAGGTCCTCTGTAGGAGGACCCACTCTTTCCCTTGAGAATGTTCCCTTTTCTCTTTTTTAATCTCTTCAATAAACTCGTATTTGTTACTCTGAGCAGCATGTCTGATATCTTTCTGACTTGATCATAAGAATCATGGTTCAAAGGGGGTGTCTTCATACTGTCTCAGTTTCCCAGAAGGCCCCAGCCCTTTATCACATAGCTGACTGACTCCATTCCTAGGGGCCTGAAGTGAGGTAGAACATTATGGCAGAATAGTATGGCAGAGGAAAGCAGCCAGGAATATGGCATCAGGAAGCAGAGAAAGAGAGAGCTCCACTCAACAAGGACAAAATATATGCCCCCAAAACATGCCCCCCATGACCTATCTCCTTCATCCACAACCTACATGGCTACAATTACCACTCAGTTAATCCCTATCAGGGAATTAATGCACCAATTACCATTATACCTTTCATAATCAAATCATTTCACCTCTAAACTTTCTTGCATTGTCTCACACATTGACTTTTGAGGGATACCTGATATCAAAATCATAACTGACTATAAATTTATTAGTTCCTTCAGTGTTGCTAATGTATTTAGTCAGTTTCATTAGGATCATTATATTTTCTGAGCCAATTAAACTTTTTATCATTATGTAGTACTCTTCTCTTTTCTTCTTTTCTTTTTCTTTTTTTAGTGGTAGGGATCGAATCCAGGGCTTTGTACATGTTAGGCAAGTGCTCTACCACTTGAGCTATGCACCCAGTTCATTAAAGTATATTTTGTTAGCTATTAATATAAATATTATAAAGAAGACAAAATTGTATATTTTTCTCAGTCATCACAAAGTTCATGGCCAAAGTAACTGTAATAAACAATTATTAAGAGAAAAGCATACAAATTTATTTAATAAAAAATTACAATGACATGGAAAGCATCAGAAATGAAGACCCAAAGAGACAGGAAAACCTGTGTACTCTTATGCTTAGGTTTTATGAAGATTGTGTAGCACAGCTGGGGCCTCCAAGAAACTGAGGCAGTGCAAAAAGACCCCCTTTAATACCCCAATTCTTGTGATGAGATCAAAAAGATTTCAGACATGTCACTCAGAGTAACAGGCATGAATTTATTGAAAGGGATAGGAAAAGGGAAAGGGGACACTCTTAAGGGAGAGAGTTGCCGCAGTCTTTTGCTGGGCACAAATCACGAGTCTCCACACAGCTTGTAGATTCAAACAGCAATTCTTTATTCCCGAACTCACACCGGCTGTCTACAAACACGCTCTGGGGGAATCCACGTTCTCTGCCCAAATCCCCTCTCTCAAATCCACTCCTGCCTAAATCCACACGCATGGGCTTCTGTCTCTCAAAAAATACTGTCTGACCTAAGCACTCAAGAGGAACTCAGCAGCAGGATACGCCCTATTCTAAAGGGGGAACACCCTACTCTCCTATTATGCTAAACTTCCCTATTCTAAAGGGGGAACACCCTACTCTCCTATTATGCTAAACTTCCCTATTCTAAAGGGGGAACACCTTAAACACGGATCCTGCCCTGGTCCTTGAGCAAGGTCACCTTTCAGAAGTCCTTCCACTAGACAGCATGGGAGTAAGCTGGCAAGGAATTTGTCATACCTACTTGGCTGATGGCTCCCAGCATCTCCCCCCTTCTGATTAATTAAACAACAAGTAATGTGGCTTAAGGACCGTGCCTGGTAGGTTGTCCAGTTCAACATATGGCTCTTACCCGTCATCGGAAAACTGACCTTTAGGTAACTGACCTTTAGGCGTCAGCCTCCTGTCTTAGGTTGATACCATTGCAACTGGATCATACCCGTCACTGACTACCGGTCCAGCATACAGCCATACTTGTGGATAGGTCTATGCACCAGTGGGGGGGTGAGGTTCTTTGCCTCACCTCTGTTGGCCCCCAAATTTGGCCTTGGTGCCAGTGGGGGAGTGAGGTTAATGTGGCTTAAGGACCGCGCCTGGTAGGTTGTCCAATTCAACATATGGTTCTTACCCGTCATGGGAAAACTGACCTTTAGGCAACTGACCTTTAGGCGTCAGCCTCCTGTCTTAGGTTGATACCATTGCAATTGGATCATACCCGTCACTGACTGCCGGTCCAGCATATAGCCATTGGCCCCCAAATTTAGACCATCACTAGCAGAAGGGAGGAGGATACAGAAATGCCACGACACCAAGCCAATTGACAGTTCCTTTGGAAAAATTGCATCATTGGTGACACCATCAGCAAAGATCACTGGTGACACCATCAGCAAAGATATGCCAGCATTACCACAATTTGCTGCACTAAACGTAGTTACATAGTCCAGGCAAGTTCTATAAGCAGTTCAAAGGGGAGGAATCTTTCAATCTGTCCATCTCCTCCCAAAGTCCGTTGCCTCCCAAAGTAAGTTGACTCCTTGATTGAGCATACTTGTTGAGTTATATTCATTGGGATGAAGATAGGAATTCTGGCAATGATGCTAAAAAGACATTATCCTGAAAAGAATTATTAAATATAATGAAAAGGAAAGGTGAAAGTAAACAAACAGATCTGTTAACCTACTTAAAAAACAATCCTTAACAGCTGTTTACCTGATTTAAATTAGTAAACAAGCAGATATGTTAAGCACCTTTAAAAACAATCTTTAACAGCTGTTTACCTAATTTAAATTAAGCCATTTAAATCACGTGAATAAAAAATAAATAATTCGGATCCATTTTCTCATGAGCGCTCCTCATATATGAAATATGGACATACGCACACACAGACATATAACACAAAACACAAATGTGCAAACAAACGTACAACACATAAGATAATAATAAAGGCCTTGTAGCTTTACCTAGGTGAAATCTCCATTGCAATGTTTAAAAACTCTATAGTCAAAAAAAAATAAAACTGATCAGAAAAACATTAACCTAGGTTTGTATGAGCTCAAAAAATAAAAATAGAACCTTATGATGTGGAAAAATGCAATAATAAAATAGATATTGAAAAAAAAAACATCCTGGTTAATCACAGTCGCAGATGTAAGAATGGCCAAGCTGGAGTTCTGGATATCAGCTGCTATGGATTTGAGTCAAATCATCTTCTTTTTGATCTGTAGAAATCGTTTTAGTTAGTCTTTCTGGAATCCAAATCGGTTGCTGTTCTCCTGTGGAAAAACAAAAACAGAACCCCGACTCCAGAAAATCACTGGGTCAGGATCTTTCCATTGTCCTGTTAGAATATCTTTCCAAAGTACTTTAGTCTTATGTACATTTTTTGGATACATATGTCTTTCTGTAGCACTAAGTCCTGATGAATCCAAATTTAAAAAGTTTAGAGTAAAAAGGGTTATTTTAAGTTTATCTTTGGGGGATATATACCCCTTTCCAATTCCCTCTTTTTGCTTTAATAAGCACGTTTTAATTCTATCTTGAATGTCTGTATCTAATAGTTGTCTTAGCTTTTTGTATTTTTTATCTGAAATATCTTTACATTTTTAACCATTTTCTATCTTAATTCTATCTTCTAGTTTTTTTTTTTTCCCTAAGGTTTGTACATTCACCCTTAGTTCCTTTTTTTTTTTTTTCTTCCTAGTTTTCTTTTGTTCCCTATTTTGTGGGTTTAAAATTCTTGTCTTCTTATCTTTTTTATCTTCCTACATCTTCTCTCTTTTTTCTTACCTTTCTGTACTTCTGTCTTAAAGTTTTCCACTTAAAATTTTTAATCTTCTTTATCTAAATATCTTTTATCCTATTATCTTCCCATTATCCTGGGTTTTTTTTTTTTTCTCTGTCATGAAGGCATCTTAACCACCTTCAAATTAACCTTTTAAAGTCTTACAATTATTATCTATACTGTACTTTTAAATGTACTTTTTCACCACCTACAGCTTCACTCTTTTAAACGAGGCTTAGACTCTGTTTAAATCGCTTAATGTTAGTTTACATGGCTGCCCTTCAACCAAAGGCCTTTTTTACTCCATTAAGAAGCTTTGTCTCAATCTGCCATGTACAAATACCTTTTTTTCTTTCTTCCTTTCTCAAACTTTTAAAGTAAGTCTAGTTTCCTCAAAATCTTTTTAAATGGCATTTTATAACTTTTTACTTTACCACACAGAGATTGTCTCATCTAGAAACATTTCTTTTTCTTTTAACCTTCCATATTAAAATATATTTTTACATCTTTAATCTTAATCTTTTCTAGCCGTTAACCCTTTTTATAAATTCACATTCTGAAATAACCCTTATAAAATTTCTGATTTAGACAAATTACTCCACTTTAAGAAGATGAAAGACTTTCATGTTTTTTATGATACTATAATACTGAAATTGAAACCCAGTTGAAACTTCTTATACTCTTTGTATATAAATTACACCTGATAGAATCTTAACACTTAGTAACCTTGTTTTAGCAAAGACACAGACCAAAGCAATATTAAACATTTTTCCATTCACCAATTTATGAAAACACACATAATGATTAAATATATTACCTTATGGAACTTAATAAGTAAAGAGTACTTGATTTCATATTTAGTGGTTGATATTTTAACACTCTAGTTTTGTAAATTAATCAGATGTCTGTAAAAACCAAGATCTTAGACAAGCGTAGTAAACAGAACTAGCCATCTCTTTCTTGTTGAAGAAAAATCCTTCTACAGGATACCATGATGGTCCCATTGATATATTTAATAACTTCTTGTTTAAAAGCCATGGGCTGCATTTTTGTATTGTATCAACATACGCCCTAGCTGTTCTTGGTCTTACTGGGGTGCCTCCTTTCTCTAACAATTTCTCTTCCTCGGAGGCGAACAACTTAAAACCTTGAGTCAACCATTTTCCCCAGTTTGCCTGAGAAAGTTCTAGGAACAGGCAACTTGAAATAAAAACAAAATAAATCAAAACAAGAACACATTGTTTTTTGAAATGCTCACCCATTCTTTCGCTCTCCTTCAGGGATGAACAATTTCACTTACCTTCTCTTTAGATGTTCCGCATACGAGCCACCAAATGCCGCAGTCTTTTGCTGGGCACAAATCACGAGTCTCCACACAGCTTGTAGATTCAAACAGCAATTCTTTATTCCCGAACTCACACCGGCTGTCTACAAACACGCTCTGGGGGAATCCACGTTCTCTGCCCAAATCCCCTCTCTCAAATCCACTCCTGCCTAAATCCACACGCATGGGCTTCTGTCTCTCAAAAAATACTGTCTGACCTAAGCACTCAAGAGGAACTCAGCAGCAGGATACGCCCTATTCTAAAGGGGGAACACCCTACTCTCCTATTATGCTAAACTTCCCTATTCTAAAGGGGGAACACCCTACTCTCCTATTATGCTAAACTTCCCTATTCTAAAGGGGGAACACCTTAAACACGGATCCTGCCCTGGTCCTTGAGCAAGGTCACCTTTCAGAAGTCCTTCCACTAGACAGCATGGGAGTAAGCTGGCAAGGAATTTGTCATACCTACTTGGCTGATGGCTCCCAGCAGAGAGTGGGTCCTCTCACAGAGGGGAAGGACAATGTGCATCTCCTACATTCCTTTATTGGGGATTCCAGAGAAGTTTCCAGAGAGTCCCACCATGTCCACCTCTTGACTTTTGACTGACAGCAAGTTGACACCAGACTTTCAAGTACCTATTGTCATGACAACTCTAGGTCACTTTGGCCCATGCTGACTGGTTTTAATTGGATTCTACACCATGCATTCCTATAGGTTTTATGGTTAGGAGGAATTACCCTTATCTTCAGGGATCTGGTCTGTGAAAAGGGTTACAAAGTGTCTCCCTTCAAAGTAACTTCCTCTTATCAATGTTATTTCCTGCCTAATTCCTTGTAGATAGCAGGTCATTTGTTGAGGAATGTGGCATATCCTGTCTACTTAGGCCAGGCAGGGCCTCAGATAAATTGTTTTTTGGCAAATAAAGCATGTGGGGGTCCAGAAAGCATGTGGGGTTCAGCACAGTTGGCCCAATTTATAGAATTATTCTCTTAACCTCGTGTTCCCACCATCCCCATCTGTCTGTCTCCTAACAAGTGGACAGATGTGCATTAGCATGATTGAACAGAGGGTATGATCCAATGGTAAATACTAGGGGGAACTTAGCAAGGTCTTCTCATTCTGCTTCTTCTCTTGTGTTTCCTGTTTCTTCAGAGCTAAAGGTGTTTCCTCCAGGTATAGCATGGACACCTCCAGAATAAGGGTCTTCGTTATAGAGAAGATGGGAACTTTTGACCTGGTGTTGGCAATAAAATGAACACCAAGAGAGTATGAATATATAGGTAAAGGTTCAATCTGAAAAAGAAAAGGAGGGGGAGGGCTTCTTCCAGTGTAAGGGACAGTCCAGACTGATAGAGTAGTCAAAATTGCCCCCAAACAAAAGAATGGCCCAACTTTTTACTTAGAGGCTGGGGTAGGAAGGCTCTGGTATTTTTATGATAATTCCTTTAGGAATTTCTTTCCAGTGGAAGAGACTCTTCCATATTTTTTGGTAAGGCCCTACACCTGATGCTTACTGTTGATGTAATTAAGAACAGGAGGGTAAGAAGAGATACATTCCATACACAGTAAGTGGGGGAGTAGGAAAAGATGTTCAGTAGGTAGAGATTATGAATGAAGATGCAAGAGTTTATCTGCTATTTTTTTTTTTTTTTTTTTGTACAGGGTATTAAACCCAGGGAGGCATAACAACTGGGCTACCATCCCCAGCCCTTTTTTGTATTTTATTTACAGGCAGGGTCTTGCTGAGTTGGTAAGTGCCTCACTAAGTTTTTGAGGCTGGCTTTGAACTCACTATCCTCCTGCCTCAGCCTCCTGAGTCACTGGAATTACAGGTGTGTGCCACCACACCTGGCTGTTTATTTGCTATTTTTTGTCTTATATCTGGTCCCTGTCTCATGATCACTTCCAAGGAAAATCTGCTTTAGGAGAAACCAGACTGAAAAGGTCAGAGATTCTGAGTCATCTCTGTGACTCAGAATTTCATTTCTAGCTAAATATTACTTATTTCTATTATCTCATATGTTCAAAAACTATGTATTTGTATATATACACACACATATATGTTTATCTATATACATATTTGTTTATTTATAACAGTTGTTCTTCCTGTTTCTGCTGTTTTCTTAAATATCAAGGTGATGTATTTGATGTAGTGTGTCCTGAACACCATCAAAATGGACTAAGGCCTGGACACACCCAGACACATATGCCTTAAGTTGTCTTCCAGGAAAAGTCTCCAGGTCCTTCCCTAATGATTCTTACTGTTTGGAACCCATGTTTCAAGAATGGACATGAAGCCAGGTGGAGCAGCACATGCCTATAATCCTGCTGACTCAGGAAGCAGAATCAGGAGGGTCACAAGTTTGAGGCCAGCCTCTGCAACTTAGCAAGACCCTAGGAACTTAGTGAGACCCTGTCTCAAAAGAATACGTAAATAAACAAATAAAAAGGGCTGGGAATGTAGCTCAGTGGCAAAGTGTCCTGGGTTTCATCTCCAGTACCCACCCCCAGCCCCCAAAATAAAATAAGAAACAAACAGAAGCCAGGTGGACAAATCAATGATGTCACAAGCTCAAAATCCCCTATGCAGAAAATAACTCATCCTGAAAAGGAACATGCAGCCCTTCTTGTCACCCAATGAACAAGCAGCTTTCCTCCCTTTTCCTTCCCCAAAACTACCTCACTACCAAGCAATCATGGAGGAAGATTTGAGTTTTATAGCTCCTAATCTCCTTGCCAGTTGACTACACAATAAAATTTTTCTTTTTGCAAAACCAGGTGTCTTAGTATTGCCTTCTATGCCCATAAGGCAGGAAGTCCTTGTTCAATAATACCATCATTATCTACGGTAGGTTTTTTTGCGTGTGTATGTGTGTGTCTGTCTGTCTGTCTGTCTCCTTGTGTTTTAGTAAATGGTTAGTAAACTTTTTTTTTTTTTTTTAACTGTCAACCTTTTCTTATCTCCCCACCTTGTGTTTGACAAAGGCATCATCTCCTATTTCTTTGGTGGCAGGATATTTAACCTTCAGGTTTCATAACTACAGCAATGGAGAGGGCTCTCAGGGAAGCCATAGGTCCCAGTTTGAGGTTGTACTGGTCTATCTTTTGTTTGGAGTGCTGTTATACATTTGAAACAGTTGTTATCAACACTGATAGTGTTGTATCATGTGATGAGTTTTTAAAAAATACTGATGTCTGGCTCCAACCCCAAACTAATTAAATCCAAATGTCAGGGGCTGAGAACAAGGAATCCATTCTTTTAAAAAGCTCTCCACATGATTATAAGGAGCAGCCTGGTTTAAAAACTGCAGAATTAAAAGAATGTTTATAATTTTTTTCTAAGATATTTGTTTCATGTTTTTGTTTGTTTGTTTGTTTTTGGTTTGTTTGTTTTTCTTTGAAATTATTGTGTTGTTCTGCCACAGGATTTGTTAAATCTAAGGTTTATGTTTTAAAAACTATAACCTTAAAACTTGGGTAGGAATTCTGGCAAAACATATTTTCAAGTAATTTTAGAGGGCAGATGGCTTTTGTTAAAGCACTGACATCTCAAAAGCTATTAAGTAATGAAAAAGTATCTTTGATCATAAAAATTAAAAATGTCTTTGGACTCAAATTCCATAAAAATTGCAATTTAAAAGTAAGCTTGAGAAAAAAAAAATTGGAATGAACATGATAGAAAAGGGGCCTACAGATAAATATAAACTAATATCCTGACACACAAAAAAATGAGTTGTTCAATTGGCCAATTAATGGTGTCATCTTCAAATTAGAAAATTCAAATAAAACATAAATGAGATTGTTGCAGAGCTTGGGCCTTCTAGGAAACTGAGGCAGTGCATAGAAGTCCCTTTAAACCCTGATTTTTGTGATCAAGTCAAAGATTTCAGACATGTCACTCAGAGTAACAGGGATGAGTTTATTAGAAGGGATAGGAAAGGGGAAAAGGGGACACCCTCGAGGAAGAGAGAGGATGCCCTCAGAAAGGAAAGGAGCAGTGCACCTCTCCTGCCCTCCAGTTTATTGGTATATTTCAGCAAAACAGAGAGCTCAGGTAGCTTACATGCTCCTGGGCAAGGTTTGAGGGTAGTTAGCCCTGAATCGGCATGGTTGCTTCTATTTGTCAAATGAATGTGAATCAAGTATCAGGTGAGAGAAGGGGAATCTTGAATATTTAAGAAGTGGGAAAAGCCAGGTGCACGCCTGTAATGCCAGCAGCTCAGGAGGCTGAGGTAGGAGGATTGCTAGTTCAAAGCCAGCCTGAGCAGTTTAGCGATACTTTAAGCAACTCAGTGAGACCTGTCTCTAAAATTAAAAAAGGGCTGGGGATATGACTCAGTGCTTGAGTGCCCCTAAATTCAATCCCCAGTATCAAAAAAAAAAGTGAGAAAATTGTTTGAAATAGGGGAGAAAACATACAGAAAAAGCATAGTTGGATTATTAGATATTATGGATAATGCACTTGAGATATGTGGTCATAAATTTAAAGTGATCTGCATTGTTAATTCATTCAACAAGTACTTATTTAAGCATTTACCCTGTGTCAAGCACTACTTCAGACCTATATTATATTAGATTAAATTACACAATAAAATGTTGGTAAATACTCTATGTTATAGGATGATCCATGTTACAGAGAAGAGGAAGCAGAACAAACAGGTAGGAAGTGCAGGATTTGATTTTAGGGGAAAGTTGATGTACAGCTTGCAACTTAAAAATATATCTGGTTGGGCTGGGGATGTGGCTCAAGCGGTGACGTGTTCGTCTGGCATGCGCAGGGCGCTGGGTTCGATCCTCAGCACCACATACAAATAAAATAAAGATGTTGTGTCCACCGAAAACTAAAAAATAAATATTAAAAAAATCTCTCTCTCTCTTTCTTAAATATATATATATCTGGTAGTGTGGTATTATGGCACACATGGATAATCCCAGTGACTCTGGACTGAGACAGGAGGATCACACATTCAATGTCACTCTCAGTAACTTGGGCCTCGGAAACTTAGTGAGACTCTGTCTCAGAATGAAAAATAAAAATAACTGGGCTGGAGATGTTGCTCAGTAGTAGAACTTTTTCCTAGCATGCTTGAGGGCCTGGATTCAATCCCTAATACAACACACACACTCTCTCCCTCCCTCAAATATTGCTTTCTCTGATCTTTGAGTTTCATCTGAGTGCACACCTGTAATCACAGGGACCTCAAAGGCTGAAGTTGGAGGATTAAAAGTTAGAGGCCAGCCTCAGCAACTTAGTGAGACCTTGTCTTACAATAAAATAAAAAGTGGTGAGAATGTAGTCTAGTGATAAAATGTTCCTGGGTTCAATCCCCAGAATTGTCCCCTAACACATACATTGTACTCCTTTACCACAACCCTGTATATCCCTCTTTATTTTAAAATGAATACTCTACCCACAGTTGTCGTTATATAACATGCTGTGTGACCTAGTTAAAAATATGCCTTGTAAGAACATGCCACAACAAAATCCATTAGAGTGTTGTTAATATGCACTAATAAAAAAAAGTATGTATCTCAGGGCTAGGGATGTGGCTTAGTGGTAAAGCACTTCTCTAGCATGCATGAGGCCCTAATTCCATCCACAGAACCATGAAAAAAGTTTCTTCTCAATGGAGTGTATAGACTACATAGAATTTTTTTGTCTGTTTCATTCACATTGTATCCCCAGTACCTTAATATGTGTCAGGCAAATAGTAATTGTTCAACAAATGTTTGTTGAGTAAAATAAATAAATACATGATTATTGAGTTAAAGCTAAATGTGAATTTTTTAAAACAGTTTGATTATCTTTTCTTGTAGAGAAGAAAATAACCACTCTGGGGATATAGCTCAGTTGGTAGAGTACTTGCCTCTCACACACAAGGCCCTGGATTCAATCCCCAGCATGAAGAAGGAGAGGAGGAGGAGGAGGAGGAGGAGGAGGAGGAGGAGGAGGAGGAGGAGGAGGAGGAGGAGGAGGAGACCTACCAGTGAGTAATTCCAAAGAGGAAATTGGCTGTCACATCATAAAATGTGAAATTGTGGTTTTTGTGAGAACTTGAACACATTATCATGCAAATCTCATGCACTTGACTGTTTCAAGTGACTTGACTGTTTCACTATCTTACATAGTGAAGTTGATTATATAAAAATGTACTTCTAATACTAATTTGAATTTTTACTCATTGATATCAACTTTCCTAACACCTCACATGGAAGATGTGTGGATAATTACAGAGTTTACTGAAATTAACTTTTAACTACCAGTGAAAATGTTATGGCTGGGGTATGATAGTTTCCCCCAAAGCTCCTGTTTATGCAGGAATATTCAGAGGTGAAGTGATGAACCTAATCAGTTCATCCTAGTTTGAACGAACTGATTGGGTAGTAACTATAGGCAGGTGGGGCATAGCTGGAGGAGGTGGGTCACTGGGCATGTGGACCAGAAGGGTGCATCTTTTCTGTGGCCCTTTCCTCCTTCCCTCTCTCTTCTTCCTGGCTGCCATGAGATGAGCAGTTTTCCTCCACCATACTCTTCCCCCATGATGTGCTGCTGCTCACTTTGGGCCCAGACCAATAGAGTTGGATATCTATGGACTTAGGCCTCTGAACTGTGAGCCAAATTAATATTTTCCTCCTCTAAGTTGTTCTTATTGGGTACTTTGGTTACAATGAAATTAAGTTAACAAAAACAGTCTTAAAGTAGTTTGAAGAGAATTTTGACAAACTGGCCCAAGAATTCCAATAGTTCAACAGATAAGGGAGTAGCAATCTGTACAGTTTGTCATGTCAAATATTTTGTATAATCCTATGCCGCAAGCAGCATAGCCAGCCTCATGGTTCCAGCAAGGGGCAATGGGGAATTAGAAAATAAAGACTCACATGCAGAGATTTGAAGATAAAGCTGGGATCAGGTGGAATGCTGCTCTCTGATAGAGAAGCAGATCTCAAGAGTTACACCAGCAATTTTTATTTATATGTCTCATTATCAGGTTAAAGACTCTGCAAGCATTATTCATTGTACTCAGGAAAGTTATAGAATTAGAAACATCTATGCAGCTTTTCCACAGTTGCAATGTGCAATGATACAGCTTTGTGTAATGTTCAAGGAGGTTCATTTTTTAAAGTTACTATTAAGCAGGCAGCCTCAGGAGCAGAGGAGCTGGTGAAACATTGTGGTTGTGTAGCATGAGAATTTGTCTATTCTTGGGAGCTATATGCCTGAGATAAAGGTTGAAGCCTATAAGACTTTGTACAGAGTGTCCTCAGGCAGAGCATTACCATAGCAACTGGGCATCCTGTACCCTGGCACAGAAGGGTTCTCAGGCACCAGGAGTGCCACAGCCATGAGGCCATCAGAGACCCCCAATCTGCTCTCCACAATCCTCTATTGAATGGCTACATTGCATAACAGATTATTAGTGACATAAAGAATGAAAAAAATATGATCATTTAAGTTTAGTATTTAGGACTACATAGTAGTCTTTTCTTTAGGTTTTTTTTTTTTTTTTTGATCTTTGGGTTTTTTTTTTTTTTTTTAATAGTGCCAGGGATCAAACCTAGTAAGGGTGCATGCAAAGCAACCACTCTTCCATTGAGAGACACTCACAGCTATTTAGTTTTTGCTTTTTTGTTTTTCTTTTACTTTTGTGGTACTGGGGGGTCAAACCCTTGGGCCTCACACATGCCAGGCAAATACTTTATCACAGAGGCACATCTCCAGTGCCTATTTAGTTGATTTTTATATGAATACTCTAAACTGGATTATATTTATTGTGATTATTTTAAAAGAAATCAATGAATTTCCTATAATTACTCTAATTGTTTTATGTATAATAGAACATTATGTGATCAAATATATAACATTTTATAGTGATTTTTTTCAGTGATACTTTTGCCAAAAGCTTGGTCCTTGTCCCTGATGCCAATCCAATAATAAGGACATGAGGGTTTTGTTTTGTTTTCTTTTGTTTGTTGTTGTTTGTTTGTTTTTTGTACAAGGGCTTGATTTGCTTAGGGCCTCACCAAATTGTTGAGGCTGACTTTATGCTCATTATCTTCCTGCCTAAGACTCCAAGCTGTTGGGATTACAGATGTGTGCCACTGCACCCAGTGATGTCACAGTTTTGAGAAAAAGGAAAAAAGATAATTTATTGCTTTTTCAGCAAAGGAGAAACACAGGGAAGTCCTGTCCCAAAGGCTGTGATTCTGCCCATCAGCAGGAACAGGGGACTTTTAAAGAGGTGATTCAAAGGCTACATTCCACATGTTCTCTGTCTGGAGTTGTAATTTATTTGTTAATTTGGGAGATAGTCATTTTTGAGATCTTCTGATACCATCCCCAAAGTCTGGATTACTTCATTTCTATGGTGGGTGTGTACTCAAGGACAAATAAATCTGCCTAGGATGGGGAAGAAAGGTAATCCTGTTTCCCCTGAGATTAAGAAGGGGGAGAGATTCAGGAGGAGCAAGGAGAGAGGAAGAGAAATAAATAAGTTCTTTAAAAAAATAATTTGCAGTGGCAGAGAAGCAAGGGCTACATTCAAAGCACAAAGTGGACCACTGTTACAATACTATACTTGATTGGTAGGAATATATTTTGAATATAATTCATATACAAACTGTTATTTAGTGATTTTAATTTCTGTAGTTTATTTCTTGTGTACTCTATTTGTGGCTTTTTATTGTGTGTGTGTGTGGGGGGGAGTTACCAGGGATTGAACCAGGGGTGCTAAATTATTTAGCCTCATATTTTGAGATATAGTCTCACTTTTTTGCTTAGGGCCTTGCTAAATTGCTGAGGCTGGCTTTGAACTTGCAATCCCCCTGCCTTAGCCTTCCAAACTGCTGGGATTACAGACATGAACCACCACACCCAGTTTATATTTGGCATTTTAATAAAAGCCATGAGGGCTTCCTATTCAAGATGGCAATTATATCCCACATACTGAACATTTCTGCCTTATGAATTCTTATTAATTAAAGTGATACAATAATTTGTGCAAATTCTAGATACAAAGTAAGAAAGTAAGGAAGGTTGCCAGCAGCAGGCTCAAATTTCTACAAGATGTATAAAAGGTGTGAGCAAATATAGGGTTTTGCTATCACCTTGATATTCCAAGCACACAAAAGAAAAAATTTATAAAGAAGGCAATTACAGGGACTGACTAGGAGAAAGCAATAGGAACTAATTGAGAATAAGAAATCTATGTATTAGCACCCTGAGGAGTTGGTCCCATCCTTCACTCTCAGACTTACCCCTTGAGAAGACACTTAGATAATCCTGCTTAACCCTTACCAAGAGATTTTTGGAAGTTGGCCACGTGAAAGTCATTCCTTCTTCTAGGAAGAGATGAGAGGAAAAAACTGTCACTAGCATTTCCAGAGCCTAATATCAGAAATCAGAAATCTCTGAGCACTCAACTCTAAGAGATGATTTATATATGTTGAAAACAAGGGCAGGAAATTGATCCACATTAATATGCAAATTCCCCAAATATCTCATTCTCTAGAAATCATGTATGCATACAACTTTTTAATGTTTCCACTATAGAATAGGAAAAAAAATGTTTGCCTCGTATGTGTATGTGTTACTAGGGATTGAACCCATGGGGCACTTTACCACTGAGCTACATTCTCAGCCCTTTTTAATTTTTTATTTTGAGACTGGGTCTCACTAAGTTGCTGAGAGTCTTGCTAAGGTGTTGAAGTTGGCCTCAAACTTGCAATTCTCCTGTCTCAATCTCACAGGTCACTGGGTTTGCAGGCATGTGGCACTATGCCTGGCTACTTCCCTTCTTTGAATGAAGATGAAATGTGAAATGGAAAAACTAAATTTTATTATTGTCAACTAATCCTGCCTCAGTTTAGAAAAGTCAACATCAGGGCTGGGCTTTTAGTTCAGTGGTAGAGCATTTGCCTAGCATGTGTGAGGCACTGGATTTGATTCTCAACACCACACATAAATAAATAAAATAAAGTTGCACTGACAACTAAAATAATATTTTTTAAAAAGTAATCCTCAGAACATTGTCCCTTCAAAGCAGTTACCAGCACAATTTGTCTATAAAGTCTGACATTGGGGTTATTTTTTCCAGTCAAAGAATTAGATGGATCCAGCATAAAGTAGGGAGGTATTCCAGATTTTAGCAAGATATTCAATATGGGAACTCATAATAACTAAAGTGAGATCCTTAGTTATAATAGGTTTCAAATTGCAAACAAGCATGCCAATTAAATAGGAGGCTTTCTGTCATCAATATTGGAGTTGAGAAATCTAACCTATGACTATAGAAATGAAATCCAGTCAAAGAGCATGAACACAGGCAAGGCATCAACTGCGGAGAGAAAACGGAAAGGGTTCACCTTGAGGAGAAGGGAAACAGCTATGATGGAGGAAAAAGTTCAGGTTGGACCCTTAACAAAAGAAGATGCTAGCCTTTTCTTGAGTAGCTGAGGTGGAGGAAGATCCTTGGAGGCATCTTGGTACCAACCTACACCTGGTCTTTGTGGTCAATTTGATTAAAAATAGGAAGGTGAGGAAAGGAACATTTCATAGGTTGTTCAAGGAGTGGAGAGGGTAAGGAAAGATATTTAGACGGTTACAGATTATGCATTGAGGCCTGAGAGTTTATCTACTACTTTGTCTCGGATTGTCTTACCATAGCCATCATACCTGACTCAGCAGTTTTGTAGGGCACAACTCCAGGAGTCTTTATCATTTAGTCTTCCAGAGTCATGCAACTTTGTGGCCTTGTATACTTTCTCAGTTAATTCAGGGATATCCTAGAGAACATGTGTGGTTGTCCTTGTCGTATATCCTGAAGCTGACAGGGCCCTCTCAAATCCAGTCAAATTAAATTACAGGATATACATTTTGACATAATGTGATATATGTATTACAGAAAAATAAATGTCCCATACCACACAGTTTTATTTTACTGAGGGTTGAACCTGGGGCTTGCACATGTTAAGCAACCCTCTACTCTGGACCTATATCCCCAGTCCCAAAGCACAATCTTTCATTAAATCTAAGTTATTGTTAAATAAGGTAAGAGTAGGTGACTAAAATATTCATACAACATTGTAACTAGTGCACTAACTGGTTAGATAACTATTCTAATAATTCTGGGTAGTGTTGCACAGTTAAAGTGCACAAGAGAATATTGCATCCACAAAAAGGAATCAATTTGAGATTGGATAATGACATTTAGATAAAAAATACAAATTTAAAAATACACTCCAGGGGGGCTGGGATTGTGGCTCAGAGGCAGATCGCTCCCCTAGCATGTGTGAGGCACTGGGCTCAATCCTCAACACCATATAAAAAAATAAAATAAAGGTATGTGTCCACCTATAACTAAAAAATAAATATTAAAAAAAAAATACACTCTAGGACTGTGGCTGTGGCTCAGCGGTAGAGCGCTTGCCTAGCATGTGTAAGGCACTGGGTTTGATCCTCAGTACCACATAAAAATAAATAAATAAAATAAAGGTATCGTGTCTATCCACAACTAAAAAAAAAAGTTAAAAACACACTCCATAATACGTTGGTTAATTCAGAACATAAAATCAGTAAATCAAAGTTCAGTTTGAATAATTTGAGGATCAGTCAGAAAAAAAAATAGGATGTAAACATGAATATCATGAATAAAAGGATGAGACATGAAAATTGGTACAGATCATCTAATATGCATATTACAGGCATCCTAGAAATATAAAATAGAGTAGATGACTCAGAAGGAACAGTAAAAAAATAATGGAAAATTTTTCCTTAGCAATAAAAATGAACTAAGAATTTAGGGATACAGAGAGAACACTGAGTCTCAAAAGAGAAGTGTCCATAAGCTATTGGAATGTAGAACAAACAACTGGTGAGCAATCCATCTTGTGTCTTTGTATCCTCATTGTTCCTGCCTGAAAAAAAAGCAACAAAATCATGAGATAACTAGATAACCACAAGGCATCTGGAGGAACCACTCCTTTAGGGAGCATGATGCACATTAAACACTTTAGCAATAGAGAAATGACCCTCCCCTAATTATAATAGTAAGACCCCACCCCTGGGTGGAGAGCTAAAATGCAGGATTAGAACATGCTAGGGCAATGCACAAACACAAGGAAAACTGGTACAAGGGTTGGGGTTGTGGCTTAGCAGTATTAGAGTCTGTAAACAAGTCTGGATGGAGCCTGGCAAAATGCCAGAGGGAGTGGTTTGTGAAGTAAGGCCAGCGAGCCATTAAGTGTGGAGATTCCTTATTGGTTGACTGCTGTATCTAGTTTATGCTAATTAAGAGAAGCTGTGTGGAATGTATAAATACCACTTCTGTCCTACAATAAACGGCAGCTGGACTGCGGCATAGCAGTGGAGCACACGCCTAGCATATGCAAGGCCCTAGGTTCGATCCTCCACACCACATAAAAATAAATAAATAAAATAAAGGTATTCTGTCCAACTACAATTTAAAAAAATAAATATTTAAAAAAACTGGTACAAAGTTGCATAACCCTGCCCTGACTCCACTCAGTTCAGACTCTTAGCTGTCCTTCTATAAATGTTAAAACCCCAGAGGAAGACTAGGTGGCACACATGCTCTCTTTTTGCCTGCAATCCCATTCTGGAGTGTGTATTTTCTTTTTATAATAAAACTATCTGCTACTCCTACCTGATACATCCTCAAACTCTTTCCTGCAGTATAGAAGGTCCAAGTAGAGGTCTCCTTCATTACTGGAGACCTCTTCGATGCACATACAGTGACATATTCTAAATAGCGGTCTCTTCCACTCCTAATATTTCTTTGGATCCCCTTTGGTGACAAAAGCACTTGTGTTTTCAGATTGTAAAATCTACTGCGATCTGTGGTGGCACACGCCTGTAATCCCATTGACTTGGGAGGCTGAAGAAGGAGGATCACAAGTTGGAGACCAATCTGGGCAATTTATCTAGACCCTGTCTCAAAAAATAAAAAGGATGGGGTGGGGGCTCAGTGGTAAAGCATCTCTGGATTCAATGCACAGTACAAAAAAAAAAAAAAAAAAAAAAAAGAAAAAAAGAAAAAGAAAAAAGAAAAACTTTAGAAAACTGAAAATGGAACTAAATCAAGAGCTTCAGAAATAAGAACATAACATTAAAGCAATGGCATTGCTCAATAAAATGAGTAAACTTTAGTATTAATAGATAATGAAATAAAATTATGAAAATTAATATGAATGCCCCAAACACTTCTACATAGAATCTAAATAATGTACGAAAGAAAATTATAATATTGTAATATGGTCTTTGAAATTAAAAGCCTCCAATTGGTTTTTGTTCTTTCATTTTCTGGTTATTTTTCTCCATCCCATAGTCCAATCTCACCATTCTCATGCCAGGAATGAAATTGAGGAACAGCCCCCAAAGCCTGGTGGGATACCAAATAGGCTGGAAAACTGGAATTATATTCTCTGACTGGCACAGCCTGGCTAAATCTACAGATGTGTATTTCCTGGTTTTAGTTCTTATAAATTTTAACATTCCTGTAAAATGGGCAGAAGCACTGCCTTTCCAGTTTTGGCCAAACTGTAATTAAATTCATTTTTTCCTTTTTATGTGATTTTCTTATTTCTAGTGTGGGCAGCCAGCAGAATCTAATTCACAGGAACCCTAGTAAAGTCTCTGGACTGGGGTACCAATAACAATATGTATATCAAAACTCCTTAAAATATTCAAGAAAGTTTGTTAGAAGGCAAATAAAAATGAAAGACTAAAAAGTATAATATGTATCTCATACTACAGGTGACAAAGGAAAAAGTATTCTTCATTCATGTCATGAGAGAAATACACATTAAAATTTTAAAAAATTAAAATAAGCATTAGGAAATTAAACCAACTCATATAAATACTGAAAAAGTGCCTGAATTAAATCAATGTATTAAAGGAATATAATTTGTTAAATATGGAAGTAGCTGGCTGTCAAAAATTGTCAAGAAGTTTATGGAGAAAGCATAAACTTAATTGGAACCAAATATGGGAAAATAATTATAGGAAAGAATTTAAAAGAATTAGAGTTTACTTCAACACATTTATGCAAATGTATGTGGTAACTTGAGTTCCTCTTACTGGCATCATTATTCTGTGCTTGCATTTCTCCTGACGATAACAGGTAGTTTGATGAGGCAAGTAATATATGCTGTTCACTTAAACCAGGCAGAACTTCAGGCAAATCGCTTTTTAAAAAAAGTAAAAGCATGTGGTGGTCAGCACAGTGGGCACATTTTATAGAATTTTCCCCTTAACCTCATGTTCTCATGGCTCAATCCTGATTTTCCTGGTCACCTCTCCTTTACTAGCCTCTCCAATATGCTTTTTTGTTTTCTTTATTTTGGTTGAAGATGATATTTAAGCTTGAATTCAAAGTCATCACTTTGAGGTTTTACTTATTTCTCTGGGTGTCTCCTTATATTTACTATATATTAGCTATACATGTTAAGGAACTGCTGTTTGTTTTTGCCTTGTCCGTCTGCTTTTATTACAGAGGTTCATCCTAACTAAGGACTATGAATATTAGTAGGAAAATTAGTTTTTTCTTCCCTATTATGTATGTCTGTGTTATGTAAGTTGTTAGAATCATATGGAGTCACTTATGTCAAACTATTACAAAAATGAAGTTTGGAGGCCATGAAAAGAAGTCCTTATGCATATTTGTTTTGTTATAGTTACAGCAATGTCCCGGGGTTTCATAAATTAACTTCCAGACCACTCATGTATAATCGAATCAAGCCTTTATTGAAGCACACGGGTGGCGACTGACCAGTCAGCCCTGAACAATTGTAAGGGTGCCCCTTTTAAGTCTGAAAACTGCAAAAGGGACATTTGGGGGTCTAGCCAATGCAAGCAAGCCAAGTTACAGAAGTGGGAGAGTGCAGTCAGGCGGCGGGATGCTTAGCCAATCACAATTAGCCCAGTCACCCCAATTATAGAAACACAGCCCCGAGTTCTGCTAGTTACAGAAACAATGCCCCATTAGGTAGTTCTGTGTTCTTAACGGTTTCTATAGCAAAAGAAAAGAGCAACTTGCCCAGTCATGACCTTTCTATTTGGTATGGTTGTTTTACAAAATGGAGTTACTAAACAAAATGGAGTCACTTTTGCTCGACTATCACTGTTTGATAACAAGAGTTATCACAAAAGACTGCCAAACCACAACTTTATACAAAATCCACCACCAAAATAACACTTCTGTGAGGGTGCCTACCCAGAATCTGCCTGTTCCACCTTGGACTTGTTAGAAATACTGGGGTGCTACAAGGAATCAAACATGTGCTCAGAATTTGCTTGGGAACACAAACTTACTTCAATAGAAGAGTGTGCTATGGGACAAAATCTTGCAAGCAAGCAGTTCACCTGCTTTTATCCCTCAGGGCAGCACTGTGCTCTTGCTCTGATAGGAGGAGCTCAGAGTTATAATCTATGCAATTGGCTAATGTGAAAATTGGGTGGGCAAAGGGAAGGGCTATAGTTAAAAAGGCTAAGATTGGATGCAGGCTGGGAACCTCAAAATGGCTAGAATTGGATACATTCAGACTATCCTCTAGAGACTGGATCCAGGAATTTAGAGAGGTGGGCTACAGGTTGTCTTTCTTACCTTCCGATTTAACATTTAAGGCTAAATACTATATTCTGAAAATGGACCACTGGACTTTCTATTTCTCACAACTGACACCACTCTTTTTATTGATCTTGTAGCCAAGGATTATTGTTTCGAGATAATTTTGGCACTATTCCTCATTCTACCTTTAAAAAAACCCTCTACCTTCTTGTGCCTCCTTGGATACGCCCATGGCCCCCCATGGCATCCCTTGTCATTTCCAAATTAAATCTTCTTCTTCCTTTTTTTTTTTTTTTTTTTTTTTTTTTTACTACAGGGGATTTAATCCAGGGGCACTTTACCATCGAGCCACATCCTCAGGCTTTTTTAATTTTTAATTTTGAGACAGGGTCTCGCTAAATTGCCCCAGCTGGCCTCAAACTTGCAATCTTCCTGAGCTGCTGGGATTACACATGTGCACAACCAAGCCTGGCTTAAATTTTTGTTTTGAAGAGTCAGTCTCTTTGCTCTTCATTTTAGGTTGACGAAATACATGTAAATTCTAATAAGCTTTCTTGATTTTTCATTATGTATCATAAAATTCACCATCTTCCAGTTTTAAGTGTATAATTGAAATTTTTTAGTATTTTATTTGTCCTGGTATGAGCTCACATTTCCAATTTATAATTAATTCAGGTTCCTATCCTCAGTCCTAGTCAACAGTTAATCCATTTTCTGTTTTATGGGTTTGCTGATTCTGGACTTTTGTATAAACATAATCATACAATGTGTAATATTTTGTGTCTGGCTTCTTTCTCTCAGCATGTTTTCAAGGCTGGTTCATGTTGTAACATGTAGCAGTACTGCATTCCTTTTTATTGCCAAAAATTTCATTTTATAGACATAATACAAGCAGTTGATGGATATTTGAATTTTTTCCACTTTTGGGCTAATACAAATAAGTTTGCTGTGTATGGTCATGTTGTAACTTTGTATTTACTCTGTTAAAAAACTGCCAAAATCCCTTTAGTGAATGTTTTATTTCAGTTCTTGTACTTTTGAACTAGAATTTCTATTTAGTTCTTATTTCTATTTTGTTTATTGACATTCTTTTTTTCAGAGCAGTATCATTTGCTTTTTTTAAGACCATATTTGTTTGTCTTGTTTTCCTGTATTTAAAAAAGGACCCCAATATGAAGATAGGAAAGGGGAGGAGAGATAGACCCCTTAGTGTATAGAAATAGCAGGGCAGGAGAAGGATAAGTCTCAAAAGGAGGGGTGGGTGAAAAAATGTCATTAAGGCACCAAAATGATGGGGTGACCAGCACCCCAGCAGAGCATGTTACTGCTCAGGAGGTGTGAGCATCCTGAGAAAATAAAAAATCTGAAATAATCAGCAAGAAATCAAAGCCAAAGCCAAAGATTAGATTTAAAAAGCAGGGCTTCTAATGGGTCTTCTAGCTCTGATAAGAACTGAAACTGAACAGTTGAAAAAGGCCCGATTTCTTTACTTAAGGGGAAGTACATCAAAGGCAGGGATAAAGTTTCAGTGTGGGAGGTGTGTTGTTTTGGTGCTTGTTTCTTGGTGTGGCAGGGGTCTTGCAGTAACAGGTTGTCTGGTGTTTGGCAGGTTACGGGTGTCTCTGGGAAGCCGTTTGATCCTAAGGCTGTGAGCAAGGTCAGGGTGCCAGCATGATCTGGGCTTTCTCGAACTGGGGAATTTCACCCAGAGAAGCAGCTTCCCTGACTTAATGGCTTGAACAAACCCATAATTAATGTATAGACTCCAACAGCAAAATCTTCTCTGTAAAAGTTGGAGTCTTGGGGTTGTGGCTCAGCGGTAGAGCACTCGCTTAGCACGTGCAAGGCTCTGGGTTGGATCCTCAGCACCACATAAAAATAAATAAAGATATTGCGTCCAACTACAACTAAAAAAATAAATATTTATAAAAAAAAAGCTGGAGTCTTCACACCTCAGAGAGAAAGGCAGAGGTTGCCTTTTATTTTTTTTATTGGTTATTCAAAACATTACAAAGATTGCAGAATCACATCGGTTACACATCCATAGGTTGCCTTCTCAATGGAGTTCTCTCCACTCAATGTCTAGAAGGAGGAGGATGGCAGCATCTCTTCCTTCTGTGGCAGCCAGTCTAGTGCTCACTCAAGATCACCTTCCTCATGTAGATAAGAATGCCACAGGGCTCGGAAGGCAGAGATTCGCTTGTGTGGGTTAAAAGTCAGCATTTCCAGCAGCAAGTGAGCTCCAGACCCCTCCATCTCAGGCACCACTGACTGCGCCGGACTAGATGCTCTGGAGGGAAAGGCTCCTGAGGTAGACATACATCTCGGGCCAGTCATCCTCTAGCCCAGTCATGTAAAAAAAAAAAAAAAAAAAAAAATTGTTTTGCCCAGTTGATCAGCTTCAGAGTTTCTACAGAAGAGAGGTTTCTAAGGAAACATCTCTGCAAAGATACAACCAGTGCTCCGCATGTCCAGAGGGGTTGCATATGTGGACTGCAGAGAACTTTGGGAGCACAGACCAGACTATAACAACCACAGGTGTAAGGGCCATCTGGTAGCTGTATATTCTGGCCAGGCCAAAGTCTGCCAGCTTGACTATCCCACCATTTGTCACCAGAATATTCTCTGGCTTTAGGTCTCGATGAATGATGTAATTGGCATGAAGAAAATCTAGGCCTGTTAGAAACTACCGCATCAGATCCTTGACAGCCTCAGCTGGAAAGCCTGGTGGCGGTGCCTGCTTTGTTCAGATAGGTCCTTAGGTCTTGGGCATCATGCTCAAACATTAGGGTCACTTTGATCTCCTGGTCAGGGAAGTGTACAGGCATCCATCAGCCAGACAACATTGGGATGTTCAAAAGCTTCCAGGCGCTTCAATAAGGCCACCTCACAAATTGTGCTGATGGGAAGGCCACCTCCAGCTCCTTCTCTATTGGAGACTCTCACAGTCTCGAGGGCCACTGTGGGGATCACAGGCTTTGTACACCATCCCATAGTCACAGCCACTGGTTCATATGTGAGGTAGCCATTCTCAGATCAGGGGAGAACCTCACACCAGGAGCTGCAGAGACAGGCTGATTATGGGGACGCTGAAGCCAGTTCCTTTGGTGCCATATACTCGAGATGGATTGGGCTGGGTAGAGCTGGGTGGGGTCGGGTCGGGGCAGCTGGACATTACAGGTGGGACCATAAACATAGGCTGCAGGCTAAAGAGGCCCCTCACCCCCATCCTCACCATGTGACCAACTGTAGAGCAGTATTATTCGTCTAGTTTAGAAATTCATAGTATGGTTTATTCTAGCAACTTGGAAGTTTGTGGTTTTTATGTTTGTTTGCTTTGCACTTTGACTAACATCTGAGCTCCCACAGAGTTAAATTCTATGCCTACTTTTTACCTGACCATGGTTCAAATGATCCTGTCATTTGGCTTAATATATATATATTTCTCTCTGCCTTGCTATGGATGAAGTATAGCCACAAATATATATATATATATATATATATATATATATATATATATATATATATATATAATATATAATATATATAATATATTATATATATAATATATATTATATATGTGTGTGTATATATATACATATATATACAGACACACATATATATGTGAGTGTGTATATATATATATGTATATAAATACACACACACACACATATATATTCCTCCCAATATCTCATTCTCTCTCTCTCTCTCTCTCTCTACACACACACACACACACACACACACACACAGATAACTGAGACTTTTCTCTTTTTTTTTTGATACCATGAGTTGAACACAGGGGCACTTTACTACTGATCCCTTTTGATATTTTATTCTGAGACAGGGACTTGCTAAGTTGCTGAGGCTGGCTTGGAACTTGTGATCCTCTTGTCTCAGCGTCTTGAGGCCCTGGGATTACAGGCATGTGCCACTGCACCCTGCCTGGATATTTTCCATAATATATCCAGGATTTTTCTGTTAAATCAATTTTTCCCACAGTGTGCATCCTTTGATGATACAACTATATTTTTTCCTCTTTATTTTTATGCCTGGTTTCATAGAAATCATCCCTAGGGTCAACATAGCTGAGTGCTTTGCCAGTGATCTGTCATAGCTGTTGCTCCAGTTCTTTGAGCCAGTAAAACATCTACCCTTTATAGAGAAATGTGTGTATACCTTGGGGAATACATTTATGGGTGACCCATGTTGACCAGGAGGCCCTCAAGTGCCCACTGTAGTCACTCCTGAGTTGGTACAGCCTACCACATGTGAGTAGCCTTCCAGAACCTCCAGATGAGTGTACTCTTAGGGACTTTTTTTATATGTCTCTTTTTCTGGCTCTGTTAAACTCTATCTGGTCTACTATTTCTTTTGTTGCTGCTGGTTTCACTTAGTTATCAGCCTTTTCTAAACAGCTGGCCAGCAAAAAAGACTTCCATGTAAATTCAATGACCAAATCTTATTATTAATGTGTAAGTAATATGTTATTTTCTGTATTTTAATTACTTAAGGGAAAGTAGCATACACCTGGGAGTAGAACTAGTGATTGACTTATGGCACATAAATGAGACAAGACATTCATAAATTGAACCAAAAAGTGTTCTCTACAACAATGTGAAAAACCCAGTGTTTTCTCTTGAGACAATATCTCTCTGAGATAGCTTTTGTCCCATGGCATTACTTGGAAGACTAGGAGGAAGAACTGAGAAACTGTGTAGAAATGTGTGTACTTTTCAGCTACTTTTAGTTCTAGTGCTTCCTAGGCATTTGGCTCTCATTCCAGTTGTTAAAGTCACCATATTCCTGAAGTTTCATTTCTGAATTGAACATTAGAACTAGAAGGCAACTGGTTGGTTTATGTCCATTTCAAAAACCTTGAAGGTAGGAGCACAGTAATCTAGTGTAAAAAAGTGAAAATATTTTAGAGAAACCAATGGAAATGCTAAAATCCTTAGTTTTGATTTAGATAAGAGATCCAGGCTGTCATGAGGCTCTAGTGGAAAAGTGGGCTGTAGTTTACCCAAAGGTTGCCCAAACCACTATGGGTGTGTCTTTGGATTCAGTACTTAGTATAGTGTATTGCTCAGAGAGCACTCATTCAAAATATAAACATTTGTTCTAAATGTACAGTTCAATAATTTTAGTAGATTATTAAAGTTGTGCTGCCATGACCACAATCCAGTTTTAGAATCTTTCCATCATCCCATTATGATTTAGATGTGAGGTGTCCGTCAAAAGCTCACATGTGAGATAGTGCAAGAAAGTTCAGAGGAGGAATGATTGGGTTGTAAGAATCTTAACCCAATCACTGATTTAATTCCTGGATAGAGATTAACTGAATGGTAACTGAAATGGTAGGATGTGGCTGGAGGAGTGGGAAGGTGGGCGTGGCTTTGGGGGTATCTATTTGTATCTGGCAAGTGGAGTCTCTCTCTCTGCTTCCTGATCAACATTTGAGCTGCTTCCCTCTGCCACACTCTTCTGCCATGATGTTCTGCCTTATCTTGGGCCCTGAAGAATGGAGCCAGTTTTCTATGGACTAAGACCTCTGAAACTGTGAGCCCTTAAATAAACTTTTCCTCCTCTATAATTGTTCTGATTGGATCCTTTAGTCAGAGCAGCAAAAAAGCTGACTAAAACATGCCCCAATTCCCTCATATCTATTTGTTATCCATCTCCACTTCTGCTGTTAGTCCCACACTTATAGACTATACCTCAACTGTGAAAAAAAAATCCAAATAAAATACTGTCCTGTATTGATTCTGCAATGTTGATTTTATTTATTGCTAAGAAAATAAAATTAAAACAAAACTGTGCTACAGATTAAAAGGAAGGAAGGAGTGAGCATTTGTGGACAAGTGGAACTTATAGATAATTGAAAATGGAGTAATTCACACTTTAAGAACAAAAAGGCAGAAAGTGGGTATCCCCTGACACCATAATGGTCATAGCCAATAACTCTATGAAGAAAGACAGGTTAATAAGAGAAAAACATAACGATTTGTTTAATCATAGTTTTATGTGACGCTGGAATCTTCAGAATGAAGATATAAAGATACAGGGGGAAATGCCCATTTTCTATTTAGGTTCAGTGAAGCAGGTACAGCTATGTAAGAAATGTGATTGAACACAAAGAATCAATCTATCTATACTTCCTTTCTTCCTTCTTTCCTTCTCTCTCTCTCTCTCTCTCTCTCTCTCTCTTTCTCTTTGGTCCTGGGGATTGAACTCAGGGATGCTCAACCACTGAGATACACCCCCAGCCCTTTTATTTTTTTTTAATTTAGAGACAGGGTCTTACTAATTTGTGGAGACTGCCTTTGAACTTGCGATCCTTCTGCCTCAGCCTCTAGAGCTGCTGGGATGACAGGGGTGTGCCACTGCACCCAACACAAAGGATGTAATCTAATATACTGGGTTGGGAAACCCAGAAAACCTTGTCTGTTCAGACTCTTGGCCTCTCATTTGTAGCACATTTCCTCCAAAGTATGAGGCAGGACCCCAGGGTCTTCTGACCTACCACCAGAGAAGGGTAAGTCATAGAATTTTATTATTGCAAGCTCCTGGAAAGAAATGTAGGGAAGAATAAAATGATATTTTTAGGCTTTATGACTTGCTTTGGGAAAGGGAGTTCTAGTTTCTATGACCTGCCTGAGAAAAGAATAATTCCGGTTTTATGATTCACTCTTGGGGAGAATGACACAGGTGAAAGAGACTTTGAGTCTGAGAATGCTTCTGAGGTCTTCTAATGTCCTTTTTTCCTTTTTGGGACTAGAGATTGAACCCAGGGGCACTCTACCACTGAATACATTTTATTTTGAATCTGTTTTATTTTTATTTTGAATCAGGGTATTGCTAAGTTGCTGAGTCTGGCCTTGGATGCATGATCCTCCTGCCTCAGCCTCCCCAGTAGCTGGTATCACAAGCGTACACCACCAATGCCCTTTAACTAACATAAATCAGATTGACAAGAGAAAAGTTTAACAAATTTATTTAATAAAGTTTTATATGATTTGAGAGGCTTCAGATACTAAGACCTAAAGACCCAGGAAAAGTCTACACTTTTATGCTTAACTTCAGTGAAAAATGGATAGCATGAAGAAATGTGATTGGATAAGAAGTGTATGATCTGATGATAACAAACTGGGAGTATCTTTAGCAAGGCCCATTTGTTCAGATTTTTTTTTACCTCTCTGTAGCACTCCATCTCCTCTGGGTGTGGGGTAAGACCCTTGTGAAATGAGGGCCCTACATGCTACGTTTAAAGGAGGTGAATCAGAGAATGGCCTTTCTAGACTTTATGGCTGGCTCTGTAGGAGGGAAGTTCTAGTTTCTATGATCTGCTCTGAGGGAGGAAAGAGGGCCAGAGAAGGTCAGAGGGAACTTCGTGCTTCTGAGAAGTTCCAGTTTTATTCAGTTCAAAGTACTTAGCATGCTAAAGTGCCATACTTTGGGGTATTATTTCTGAACCCCAACAGAACCTATACCCCTTGTAAGAAATAGAAAATCCTGGTGGTCCATTTTCAAAATACAGTATTTAGCTTTAAATGCAAAATGACTTGGAACATAAGAAAGGCAAGTGGAGGGGAGAGCAGAATAAAAATTACAAACTGCTAACACCAGAGTGTAAAAATTTACAGCCCCTTAACAAACAGGAGGTGAGAAAGAAGCACCCCCTTCCCCCTCGCCTAACTAACAGAGATAAATTGTGCACATGCCAAAAGGCACTCAACCCAAGGGGACTTTCCCAGCACAAAGGACCAAATGGAGGTGGGGACAACTAAAGGTATATTTCTTTAAATAGCCCAATAGGAGACAGTAAAACCTAAGTGATGTTAAAGAAGATTGTGTACCCCATAGTATTCAGCCAATGAGGAAGTGGGAGAGGGATCTTGCATTACAGGGTATAAAACACAGGTTGTTCCCAATCTGGGGCTGCCTGACTGCCAGTCACCCCATCATGCAAGACTGTCATAAAGGAAATCCTTGAATTTTACTGTTCCTTGTGTCTTTTAGTTCATTCCTTGGGTTTGGACAGGTGAGCATGTTTCTCACACCATAACACTTTTAATCTGTTAACTTATCTTTTTTTTTAAATTTTAATTTATTTTTATGTGGTGCTGAGGATCAAACCAAGTGCCTCACATGTGCCAGGCAAGCACTCCACCACTGAGCCACAGCCCTAGCTCTGGTTAACTTATCTTTAAAACCCTACAGTAGGGCTGGGCACAGTGGCTGATGCCTGTAATTCCAGCGGCTCAGAGGCTGAGGCAGGAGGATTGTGAGTTCAAAGCCAGTCTCAGCAACTTAGTGAGTTACTAAGCAACTCAGTGAGACCCTGTTTCTAGATAAAATAGAAAAAAAAAAAAGGTGGGGATGTGGCTCAGTGATTAAGCACCCCTGGGTTCAATCCCTGGTAACAAAAAAAAAAACAAAAACAAACAAACAAATGAACAAACAAACAAAATACAATGATGTGGGGTGTAACTCAGTGGTAGAGTGTGTGCCTAGCATGAATGAAGCCCTGAGTTCAGTTCCCAGTACCAAACAAAATCAATAACAACAACAACAAAAACCCTGACGACACAGTAAAGATATCAAAATTAGACTCTAAAAGCAGCTTTTGCATAAATTATTGCCAGTTCCATATTCTAATGTCCTAGTAAGTTTGGGGATTTAATGTTTCATCTGTACATTAGTTTTCTATTGCTATAACAAGACACCAGTGATAATAAACTTATAAAGAGAAAATGTTTATTTTGGCTCACAATTTTGGAAGCTCCAGTCTATAATCAATTTGCTCCATTGCTTTGGTCCTGTGGTAGAAGCACATAATGAAACCAAACTGCTTATATCGTGAGCTAAGGATCAAAAACAAAGAGGAAAAAGCCAGTGTCTCACAATCTACTTTGGGGGCATGCCCCCAGTGACCTAAGGACCTCATACTAGGCCTTACCTCTGAAAGTCTCTACAACCTCCCAGTAGTATGAAGTTGGGTCTAAGACTCTAACTCATGGATCTTTGCAAGACATTTCAGATCCAAACGATAGCATCCCGATTTTTTTTGTTTTTTGTTTTTTTCTTTAAGTCTTTGCATTGACTGCCTCTGTTATATTCTCCTACATGGAAAGAATATTCCAGTTAATAGGACTTAACTTGTTTTTTGCATAAAAGTATATATTTAATGAATTAAACATTTAAATAAAGTCAGATTTTTTTTTTAGTTGTAGTTGGATACAATACCTTTATTTTATTTATTTATTTTTATGTGGTGCTGGGGATCAAATCCGGGGCCTTGCATGTGCTAGGTGAGTGCTCTACCACTGAGCTACAATCCCGCCCTAAAGTCAGAGTTTTTAGCCAGGAAAATTTTATTAATGTTAGGATAAATTTGTTGAAATAGTAATTGTTACCATAATTGCAGCCATCTTCCTTTTTCCCATCCCCAGTTTATGAATACTGTTCTTATTCCCAAGAAATAGAAACTAGCCCGAGACGAAACCTACCAGCCTGGTTTACTGAAACAGTATGGCCTTTGAATAGTTTTTCTGGATTATTGTACAATCTTGATATTGAAGTTGGTCTTTCAGAGGTAAGGTATATGAAAGAAATTCTCTATGTATGGGCATTTATGCAGTTGCATTATAAGGGGTCTGAACTGTCAGTAAGTTGAAGGTGCCAAAAGGCACTGCCTCTGGTGTGCAAGGATAGCAGGACACCAGAAGAAAGAGTTAAAAATATTTAAATCTTGCCAGGTGTGGTGGTGTACGCTTGTAATCCCAGCAACTAGGGAGGATGAGGCAGAGGATCTCAAGTTCAAAGCCAGCCTCAGCAAAGGTGAGGTGCTAAGCAACTATGGGAGATCCTGTCTCTAAATAAAATGTGAGCGCACACACACACACACACACACACACACACAAAGGCTGGGGATATGGCTCAATCCCTGGTACAAAAAAAAAAAAAAAAAAAAATTAAATCTTAGGCCCAGTGTTGGTACTCCTAGCACTGTTTCTCAGCCTGATCCCAGCTAGCTGTAGATCATCTCACTGTGGTCAAGGACACTAGCCCTAAACTGGGGGTGGGGAGTCCCAGAAAAACTGCCTGGGCTGTAGAAAAATGACCAAAGAGAATCTGGCCTCTGTCCTACCTTCCAGCCCCTTTTGCCCATAGAGGGTGGAGGCTACTGGCCACAAAGGATGGGGCAATACATTTCAGAATTGTCAATTTATACCCTGGAAACAGGAATAATCTCTCTTTTAAAAATCTTAAAATTTCCCCTTTTGGCCAGGGGATATTCATCAGTGGGGGAGAGCAATTCTTCCTATAACAGTATCCCATCAAACTAAATGCCTAGGGAGACTGGCAGAATAAATAACTGCACCCAGAAAAGAAAAAGACAGAAACAAAGGCCAACCCATGTTTTCTAGGATCTTCAAGGAAGCCTAAAAAAAACAGGATGGAAAGTGAGAGCTGGGGATATAGCTCAGTTGGTGGAGGGCTTGCCTCACATGTACAAGGTCCTGGATTAAATCCCCAGCATCAGGCACATACAGACACACACACACACAAAAAAAAAAAAAAAAAAAAAAAAAGAAAAGAAAAGAAAAAGAAAAAAGAAAAGAAAAGAAAGGATGGAAAGGGCCTCCTCCTTCATTGCATATCAGTATGCCTAGTATAAGAAAAAAGGCCCAAAAGGAGCCTCTGGGTACAATTGACAGTGAGAAACTCGCTTAAAATTGATGACATTATGATAATGACTAGGCAGACAAGTCAGGCTCAAAAATATCCTGTGCTCCAACCCCTTGAATGCAACCTGGGAGAGAAAAGATTAAGATGGTTTTTGTATATGCCAGATTGTCAGATCCCTCTCCTGGGATGAAATTTGTTGTGTAAATTAAATGCACAGATAATATTCATAAGGATTATTTGAGAATGTAAATTTAAGAAACGGTCCAAAACTAGAAAAGATAAAAGAGAGTTATAGGTGCCACAGTCTGGCTGGGCACAAAATCACGAGCCACTCAAGCAGGAACAAACTTTATTTCTGAAACTCCCGCCAATGCCACGCACGCTCCCAGGAAATATGCCGAACCACACACGTGGTGCTCTGCCGGGACACACTACCCCAACAGGAAATCCCTCCTCCGGAATTCCCTCCTACCACACTTCCCCAACCAATGGGAACTCTCCGGGAGTCCCGCTAGAGCTCCAAAGTAGCAGGCCAAGGCAGACAGCAGGGGTCTAATATCCAATTGAATGCAGATCTTAACATAATCATATCATCTCAATGGCTTGCTGGCCTCACTTTTCAACCAAAAATGCCATGCATCATTCCTTCTTGGCTATGGCTCTCAGCATATAGGTATGGAAATAGATTCTAGTTCAGAAAATTAGAAGGTGGAAGAAATGTTTCTGGATGAAAAAGTATTTTGTCTGGTAAAGTAATATTCTTGGGCTGAAGTCCAAGATGAAAAAGGATGAAACTAAGGATATAAAGTTGTAAATGTCTAAGTAAGTCACAAAAGGTCTGTGAAAGGTAAATCTCAAAAAGTTTTTGTTTGTGATTAAATTGGTTATAATTAGTGAAAGTTATTTGAAGTTTTATGTACTTCTATAAAGCAAAATTATCTATCCAGATAATTTTCTTGTATTTGTTAGGTTTTATTACTTGAGAACACTAAGTCTTAAAGGAATTAGCATTGGTACCTGTTTTAAAGTCATAAATGATTACTTTGCAACTGGTTAAACAAACAACTGTTCCTTAGGTTATAACGATATAGTTGACACCCTAAATATATGTTACTAAGTATATGTATGCATCTGAGAAGTATATCTGTCTAAGCCTTGTCTAAGTATTATGTAAAGGTTTATGAAATAAAAACTTATGTAAGTTTACTGGCAAGATAACCAATAAGTGCTCTCTTTTATGTATTATATCTGACATAGAAGAGCCACACTGTCATTGAAGACCTGCCTTACATCTGTTTTCTTTGACTAAGTCAATTTCTGATCATTAACAGTTTCCTAAATGTGTAAGACATTTTAGGCTGTCCTTTGATTTTTGTTAACCCATGCAGATCTGTGATTATTGTTATTATACACTTTGAATTCTAATTTGTACTTTAAAAGTTAAACTTAGTTAAATGTTAAGCTTAGGAGAGCACTTTGTCAAGTTGGTTATCCAAACTAAAATTATCTCTAGCAAAAGTCTCAGATTTGTTTATAAATAACAAATATGGTTGATATTTATTCATGCCATTGGATATTTTATAGCTGGATAAAGTAATCAGTAATTGTTGTCAATAAATTATGCATACAATTTTGTGTTATTTTTCATACTGGAATTGGAATTTAAATGCATTTTGAAAGATAATAAGGAAAGCCTGGTCTGTTTAAAGATGACATAGTAAAATATGGAAGCATTCTGCCACTTTATCCACAAAAAGAGTTAAAATTCTCTTAGCCTTTCTTTGATTCACTTTTCAAACGTAATATTGTATTGTGCTATTTGCAAAGAGCCCCACCTTACCTGAAATAAGACTCTGACTCCCACCTCACTCCATTCTAACATGGAGTAAAATGGTTCAAAAATAGGCTAGATTTAAGCTCATTTAAAGTAGTGTTCAAAAGAATGGTTTTTGTTGTAAAGATTACTGTGATCTCAAGCAGGGAATATAATATATAATTAACAGGTCAAGATTATAAAAATTATTTTTCTTGATGCATAGCTATTACACAAACTGAATGTTTTTGCTCTGTTAATTTCATTTTATATTTTTCCTTGTAAACTTTGTAACTGTTGTCTGTTAGTGTTTTGCAGAGGTATGCTTCTAAAAAAACTGTCAACATCGGTTAATTGGAGATAATAAGCCATCACCTACAGGAGGGGTAGTATATAATGCTGACTTCCAGTACTAATACTAGACCCAATTAAATGAAAGTGGCAACTGTAAAATTATAGATATTGAAGTTATAACCTGTTAATGCCCACTTTAAAACTGGTGAAACAGTGTTGCTGGGTGTTTAAAACCAAAAACTTGAGACCAAAATCAAGGAAGTGAAAGGGTCATGGAAAAAGCAGCCAACATTTTGATCCTTGCCATCTAAGGTCAACCAGGACCCAGAGAATGATGGGAACGCTCTCTGGCCCCTGAAACTCTGATGAGTCACCCAATCTGCTGATGAGGGAGATCGAGAGGACCCTAGAGAACAGGAAGTCAACCAGTACACATTCTGCAAAGAGGAGGGTCATTGGAGAAGGAAATATCCTCAGTGCTTCCATGAGAATTCACATATGGTCAGACCAAGATCCTAATCCATCCTTAAAGATGGCACCACTGGTAGAGGAAAGCTAAAGGAACCAAGAGTCTTTGCACACATAACCAAGATTGATCTCTGAGGAATCTCAGCTGACTCTTAAGAGTAGATAGGAACAAGGTCAGTTTTGACCAACTTGATCTTAAACACCTGGCAGGACAGTATAGCCTGAACACAGACCTACATGGAACATTTTCTTTTAAATGTAACTTAAGATGTACACTTGTGTCAGCCCTACCAAAAATAAGTAAAGCTGGAGGCTATTCTTGTGTTGGAGTGCCTAATAATAATGATCATAAAGGATTCTAGAGTCACAAGTTTGTTTGATTTAATTTGAGTCTGATTTCATAGACCTACAAATCTTTCTAACCTCCCACATTGGTAAAGTTGATCTGTTTTCCACTGATATGAGTTACTGTCTTTATGGTTTGCAAAGACTGACTGAAATACTAATTGCTTATATGCTAATTGTTTACAAAAATGTAATGCTTTGCTGTCTTGTTTATTGTTGTCTTAGCATGATCCCTGACCTATGTATGCCTTGTCCAGTCACCTGCTGTCTGCCTCTGTAGACTTCTGAACTGCTTTGATGCTGAACACCCTTAATGGTCCACACTCCATCTAATAGAGAACAAGAACTTTGAGTTACTTCCCAAAGTGACCCAAACTTCTCCCAACTTCTCCCTCTTTCAGCTTGAGATGTCATTGCCCATTTTTTCATAGAAATGGAATGTAGAAATTGACAGTGGGGAAATGTAACAGTGGCCCACTTTATGCTTTGAACATAGTCCTTGCTGCCTGTCACTGCAACTAATTGTTAAAATGGACATGTTTCTTTCTCTTTCTCTCTCTCCCTGCTCCTCCCTAATCTCTCCCCATCCCTAATTTCAGGGGAAACAGGATTACCTTTATTCTCCATCTTAGAATTATCTGTCCTTGAGTACATACCCACCATATGAATGAAGTATTCCAGATTTTGGGGATGGTACCAGATCTTAGAAATGACTGTGTCCCAAATTCACAAGTGAATTAGAATTCCAGACAGAGAACATGTAGAATGTATCTTTGAATCACCTCTGTAAAAGCCCCCTGTTCCTGCTGATGGGCAGAATCACAGCCTTTGGGACAGGACTCCCCTGTGTTTCTCCTTTGCTGGCAAAGCAATAAATCTTTGCCCCTCTTTTTTCTAAAAAAAAAAAAAAAAAAAAAAAAAAAAAAAGATCTTCACATACACACACACAAGTTCTAGAATAAGATGGAAATAATTAGTGCTTGTTATGGTTTGGATCTGGAATGTCCACTAAAGTCTCATGAGCTAAGAGTGGGAATTTTGGAAAGTGATTGCATTATGAGAGCTTTGACTTTATAAAAAATCAATTGGTCAAATGGATTAATTCACTGATAGCTGGATGGACTAATGGAAATTGAGAACTAGTTGAAGGAAGTTGGTCACCAGGGTGTACCCTGGAAAAATTTATTTTCTCTCCAGCCCCTTCCCTCCATCCACTTCCCACTTGCCATGAGCTGAGCAGCTTTCATTTCCTTCACTGTGCTCTTCTGCCATAATGTTTCTGCAATGAAGTTGGCTGATCATGGACTGAGACCCCTGAAACCATGATCCAAAATAAATCTTTCCTCCACTAAGTTCATCTCAGTTATGAAAAGTTGACTAACACGGTGATAGAGCTTAGACCTAATTGTGTTTAGAAGTTCCTTTGTTTGGGCCTAAGGGAGGATTTAGCAGGGGAAGCATTGAATCTTGATAGGGATAGGGATTGTTGTAATGTTAGAATTTACAGAAAGCACACGCAGAAAGGCAAGATTATAGAGGTGATGTTAGAATGTGGAGAAAATAGGGTTAAGATTATTTCTAAGATTAAGAGCAGAGGTAGGACTACATATACTGATAGGTTTAAAGACAAGGTTAAGAATAGAAATAAAATCATAGTTAAAGTATGAGAATATGAAATATATATATATGAGTTCTGGAGATCCAGTGGTACTTTATCCCTATGTTACATCCCCAGTCCTTTTTATTTATTTTTTATTTAGAGATAGGGTCTCCCTAAGTTGCTGAGGCTAGCCTCAAACTTGTGATTCTCCTGCCTCAGCCTCCTAAGTTGCTGGGATTACAATGTGTGCCTCCACACCTTGCTAGGATATGAATAGATTTAACATTAAATTGAAAATTAAAGGTAGGATTATCTTTAGTGGAACAAAGAGGTTCATAAAATTCCCTCTACTGTGTGGACACACATGTAAAGAGAGAGCCTCTGTCAGTGTTTTTTCTGGACTAACTGTAAGGAGAGGTTTCCCTGTGGTCCACATTGGACCAATAAATGAGTATTTTGTTTTTGTTACACTGATGTGAGTTTGAGGTTTTTTTTTTTTAACTGCAGTTTAGCTTAAACTATTCAAGTGCATTTATAAATCTAAGAATCCTGTCAAGCTTCTGAGTGAAAGCATATGTAAGAAGAAATCATAAACAAAATAGTTTATTTCTTTTCACCTCCATTTGCCTTGATTTTGACTGAAGTAGCCACCAAGCAGTTTGTTTCATGTTATATAGGTGATGAACTAGGTGGTTGTGTGATAGTCGAGCAAAAGCGACTCCATTTTGTAAAACAACTACAACCATGCTAAATAGAAAGGTCATGACTGGGGAAAGATGTTCTTTTCCTTTTGCTATAGAAACCCTTAAGAACACGGAATTACCTAATGCGGCATTGTTTCTGTAATTAGGGTAACAGGACTCTGTTTCTATAACTGGGGTGATGGGGCTAATTGTGATTGGCTAAGCATCCCTCCACCTGACTGCACTCTCCCGCTGCTGTAACTTGGCTTGTTTGCATTGGCTGGACCCCCAAACATCCATTTGGTGGTTTCAAGGCTTATAAGGAGCACCATTGCAGTTGTTTGGGGCTGATCAGGGAAACAGCTTTATGTTCTGGTCAGTTGCCACCAGTGGGCTTCAATAAAGGCTTGATTCGATTATACGTGAGTGGTTTGGAAGTCAATTTATGAAACCCCAGGATGTTGCTTTAACTATAACAGTTGTGACATAATAAGAAACACAAATTTGGTTTCTGCCTTCAGTTCCTGACACAGAGCTATGCAAACTCTTGTAATTTCCTGAGTAATGGAGGTGATAGGAACATATTATATAGAGCTCTGAAGTCCCTTGGAATCTCCTGGGTGATAGGAGATTTTTTATTCTAATGATGCAATTCTTAGTAGACTGTTGGATGGCTTCAGGATGGGGGGATGGCCTCAGAAACACTAAGCCATGAATAAAAACGTTCAAATTTCACCCATAGCACTGTCCTTCAGGAAGAGGTATGGGGCTAGAAATTGTGTTAATAATTGATCATGCCTATGAGATGAAGCCTCTATAAAAATTCATAAACAATAAGATTCAGATAATTCTATATTGGTGATCTCATATATGTGTCAGGAGGTTGGCACCCTAACTTCATTGAGATAGATCTTGTCTCATATACTTCTTCATCTGGCCATTCATTTGTATCTTTCATAATAAACTGGTAAACATGATTCAAGCATTTCAATGAATTTTATGAGCTATGACAGAAAGTTTTAAAACCTGAGGAGGGAGAGCGTTATGGGAACCCTCAATTTGTAACCAAGGTGAATGAAAGTGTGGGTAATCTGGGTACTCAATATTTGCAAGCAATATCTGAAGTGGGAAAGAGGCAATCTTGTGGGATTGGGCCCTTAACCTGTGAAAGATATTAAGGTAGTGTTAGAAATTTCAAGGAGGAAAATGAATTAGGATTTGTTTGGGGCATTTAAAAAATAGAGTTGGGGAGCCACTGTTATTCAAATCTCAGACTTCTCTGCTGCTGAACTTTTGAACTGGGCTACAGATACTCATCACTTCACCTCCATTCAAGTTTGAAACATAGATTACCCCTGCTGGCTTTCTGTACAGTGGTTCCTTTCCTCCAAACTACCCACAAACTGAAACCACACTCAATCTCTTTGTTACAAGATGACTTGACTTTTGCCAGCACAATTGTAAATTGTGACTTTTGCCAGCACAATTGTAAACAGTAAATTCCTAACAAATTGTTATATTTGTATATGAGGTTCCCCCAAGGCTCCTGTTAATGCAGAAGTGTTCAGAGGTAAAGTGATTGGAATGCAAGAACTGCAACCTAATCAGTCCATCTTAGTTTGAACGGACTGACTAAATGGTAACTACAGCAGGTGGGGCATAGTTGAAAGAGATGGGGGGTCATTGAGGGTGTGCCTGTGAAGGGTGCCTCTTCCCTGTGTCCTCTTCTGGCTCTCTCACTCTCTGTTTCCAGACCCTGCCTTCAACTGAGCAGCTTTCTTCTGCTGGGCTCATCTCCCATGATGTGCTGCCTCACCTCAAGCCCAGAGCAAAGGAGTCAGCTATCTATGGACTGAAACCTCTGAAATCATAAACCCCAGATAAACTTTCCCTCTTCTTATCTGTTCTGGTCAGCTATTTTGTTCTCTGATAGATTGATTTTATTCTTTTAATTCAGAATTGAATTAAAATGTAGGCTATGTGGCTGGTGTATATAGAAAATTGGAGAATCATTTGATGTGGAACACCACACTTTTGTCAGGAGTCAAGTCTTGTTAAAAAAACAAACCAGAGTGTGATGAATTATCTTCTACTCAGTAAAAACCTTGTTTGTCATGGATGTTGTGATAACTCTGCCAAGATGTCACACCAAGTGCTGAGATGGTTATGGACTGACAGCTCTCTTTGAGAGTTGCCTCTGATGAAGAGGAGAACCTAACCTAAGGTTTCACATTTCTCTTAAAAGCATTGGCACCCTTCTGGACCTTGTCCTCTGCACTTATTATTTTGGCTATTTATTTGTGTCCTTTATAATAAATTGGTAAACATGAACAAGGTGTTTATCACTCTCACCTCAACTTAGAAAGATATTGAAAGGGTATCCTCAATTCAAAGCTTATCAGGGAATCCAAGAATGACTGTTTTTGTTGTTCATATTTCTTAATCTTCTTACCTCTCTCCAATAAACATCCTTCACACTTGTCTTTACCTCAGAATTTACATTTTAGAGAACCCAACTTACATCTTAAGAGTTTATTGTAGTTTGGACTTGAGGTGTCCCCCCAAAGCTCATGTGAGAGACAATGCAAGGATGTTCAGAAGTGAAATGATGAGGTTCTGAGAGCCTTAACCTCATCAGTGGACTACTCCATTTAATAGATTCTTGTGCACACGTGTGCGCACACACACACACACACATACACACACACACACATCCACAAACACACACACATTCACACACACACACACACACACATCCACAAACACACACACACATTCACACACACACATACACACACACACATTTTGTACCAGGGATTGAAACCAGAGGGACTTAACCACTGAGTCACATCTTGTGAAAGATGTTAAGGTAATGTTAGAAATTTCAAGGAGGAAAAAGGATTAGGATTTGTTTGGGGCATTAAAAATGGAGTTTTTTTATATATTTTATATAAATATACTTTTTTATATTTTTATTTAGAGTCAGGGTCTCAGTGAGTTGCTTAGGGCCTCATTAAATTGCTGAGGCTGGCTTCCAACTTGAGATCCTCCTGCCTCAGCCATTAAGAATTTGAGTGGATTACTGGATGATAACTGTAGGCAGGTAGGGCATGGCTGGAGGAAGTAGGTCACTGGGGGCATGCCCTTGGGGATTTTATGTCTTGCCTGTGGCTCTTCTCTTTCTCTGTGCTTTCTGGCTGCCATGAGTTGAACAATTTTCCTCTGCCATGCCCTTCCACCATGATGTGGTGCCTCATCTCAGGCCTAGGGTAATGAATTGGTTCTGAAACCATGAGCTCAAACTCAACTTTTCTTCCTCTAAAATTGTTCTTGTTGGGCCTTTTGGTCACAGTGATGAAAAGCTGGCTAACACAGAGCTATGTGTGTTTTAAGTGTGTGATATGGATCCCGTGATATTTGAGAACCACTATAATGCTACCTACTCCCGTTGGTAGGCAAAAAATACCTCTTTTAATATATTTAGGTCTCTTGGTGATATGTTAACATATGTGTAGGTGACACATACAAGGAGAAATGGGTCTCATCTTTGGAAATTCCACTGGACAAAGTGGGAGATGGAAAACTGTATATTAGAAACCCACTGCTACTTGGCCAAGAAGCATCTTTCTCCCTTTCCTCAGACCATAAATGACCTTCCAGTGCCATGAATGGAAGTGCTTCAGTCTCCTCCCACCCACCTTTTCTTTCCCGGATGGTACTGGGCCATTAAGTACAGGGCCCATCAAGAAATTTCAGCCCCTCTCCATCGCCTCAGTGTTGGGCATGGGTAGCCTCTAGCTACCATGGTACAAGATCTTTCTGGCCATAGGCAGCAGTGACAATTGCTTCAAGTGTCAGTTCAGCCTTTATTTCTTGACCTTTCTGGGAACCTATTCATGGTAAAGGAATGATATTGCTGTTTTTTTCTCAGGCCACCATTGTCACATCAGCATCACAGAGGCTCATCCAGCACTAGGAAGGTATTTACCTTGAGAGAAAAGGCCAATATATTTTTCATCCCTGACTCAAGATACAGAGGAAGAGAATTGCTTAGTATTGTGCTTCAGAGGTGTCCAAAGTCATCTGAGATAAGAGCTCAATGAAAGTGACTGTGCCACACTGCATGACTGAACAGCAGGGAGTTGTAAGGCCCATTTTAGCAACAGGAAGAGATTATACAATGTCCACCAATATTAATGTGCATATCTGTTGAATGTAAAGTAGCTGCTAAATGTTGGAGATAAAACCATCCATAGACATATTGTCCTTTCTGCCTTTGGGGACCTTAGAGTCTGGTGCAAAGACAGTAATGATTCCTTCAGCAAGGAGAGAACATGAGCCACCCAGCCTCTGATCAAGGAAGGAGGGTAGGATAATTTGGGAGTGCAGCTAGTTTCCTCATGAGGAATTGGAGATGCTCTTTTGATATGGCTTGCGTCAATGACACCTCTTCATTGTTTTTCCCCTGATTTTTGAGTACATACATAATGAGTCAGAAAAAGTAATATTTTCTGTTGGTGTTTGTCTTGGTCATTTCCTTTTCAAAGAAATTGCAGCAAAGGAGTATATTTTCTCCTTGAACAGTTCGCGGGAAAAAAAGACACATGAAGTCTTAGCGAACATTTAATAAATTTAATAAATTAATAGGAAGTATCACAAAAACTTGGAATGGATAACATACAGGAATCAAGAATATGACAACACTTTGCCACCATTCACAAAAAGTACCATTTGACAAAGGAGAAGAATTACAGGAAATAATATAAGGCAGTCTGTTGCACGTGTCTTAACAGTTACACATATATAATAGTACATCAAAATGATTTGTTTGACAGTAAATTCACCACGTTTACATTTATCACACAGACTTTTTTTAAAACATTTATAAAATTTTGTAGATTTAACATTGAACTGTAAGATTTATATCCCAAATGAGTATATTTGTTTCATACCAAACTGCACAGAACTTACGAATAGCACACAATTTGAGGATAATTACTGTGTTGGGTACTATTAAGTACTACTACTTGATGACAGAAGAATTATTAACAAATGTGCTATAAGCTATTATCATTCAACTTATTGCTAGTGCTTTTAGAAATCCACGATTTATATTTCAATTCTCTTTAAAACATGTGCTATGAGCTTGCCCTGATAGTTAAGAAATCAGATGTTTCCAATTTTCTCTCCTACTCACGCTACTTCAGATCTGAATGCATGGTCTTTGAAAGGACTGCCGAAAGATTTTCTTCAGTCCTTTTTGTATCAGCTACTCTGCCCTACATTAAAACATATCAATGGATTCATGCAACATACATGGAGTACATGCAGGGCACCATCTGTATGTGCAGAACTCATGCTGGATGCATGCTGGGTCTTCAGACGTCTTCGTTTCAGTAAGAATTAGATCACCTCATTCAATTTCAGGTAATTGTTTTAACATGCAATTCAACTGACCTAACAGGCAGGTAGACTTGACTTTCATGTTATATTTGGGCATGCTCAAGCAATTGACTGACATCTGGCAGTGTTGTAAATCAAATAGAGACTGTATGAGTTTTCTCGAATACAGCCGCTCTCCACTGCCCCAGTGGCAGAACTGTTGGATTTTTCTATGCTGTGTGTTGAGGACACAGACCAGGGGTTTTGGAAATTCAGATTCTGCATTCACCAATGTTAAGATACTAAGAGGCACACTCCAAGGTGTGCAAGTAACTGTCAGGCATAAGAAATAGCATCATGAATTCTTCGGAAATTTATCCACAGTTGTGTGAAATGGACACCATGGAAACACAGTTACTGCAAACACGCGTATACTCTGCACACAGCATAGACTTAATGGTCTTAATTTAGCAATGCTTGAAAACCTGTCATGGTTTACAAACTACTAAAATGGTACTGAATTCTTAGAGAGCAGCAGGCCCACGAATGAAACAATGGCCAACACTTATTATAGCACAACACTATATTTGAACAAAGATTTAAATTTCTGGTACATTAATTGCAGTACAATGAAGAGCTTGCCACTTTCACAAATAAGCTGCAGCCTTTTCCTGCACTAGAGAGTTTGGAAGGATCTGAAAATGAGATAAATTTTGCTTAAAATCCCAATGGAAACTCTGTATTTCTGTTATTCCCAGAGTTCAGTAAAAGCGTATTTTTAATTACTTTTTTCACATTCTAAGGGCCTAATTCGGTAGTCCTTGATCAAGTAAAACTTCCCAGGTTCTTGCTGTCTACGCCTTCCTATACAAGTTTTACTTAAAAACGGACTGCTAAATTGGGTCCTATAGATAGAGGTACCATAATTAAGAAAATATTTTAATAAGGCTCAAAATGCTAATTTCACTTTGTGTGTAGCACACGAATTTCCAGAATTCTGAGATCAAAACCCAATTGATGTTGAATCCTGGAATGGGAAATAACTCTGGGTTCTCGTTTCCCAGTTTATTTACGGAATTAGGTATTTACTAAGGACCAGAATGAAAACACTAATTCCAGTTTGCTTGTCGTAAGAATCAGAATTTGAACATTGTCCTTAAGAAGTGAAAAGCTTTTTGGTGTATATTTCTCTTTGTCATCCTTCCACTTCTGTAGTCCTGGTTAACCAGCTGCTATGTTAAAATACCACTATGTTTGGGGACAGACATTGCAGCAAAATACCGACACAACATTCCGACAATGTCAAATTTTGCCCCTATGTGTAACATCAAGGCTAAGTTCTGCCTTTGACTCACTGATGGATGTTGCACTAGGCAGAACCTATTTGACTGTGTTTATGTGTGTAGATGAAGCAGAGCAAGAGTTTAAAGAACATATTTACTGTTAACCGGGAAAGAGTTTCCACTGAATTTGCCAATTTAGGTGTGGTTGAAATGTAACCACTGTCACGTGCATCATTCTGGTCTCCTGCAAATGCCACCTGAGAAGAACATCAACGTTTCCACATGCCCAAAGGAAATAGAGAAAGAGAGACAGGAAGGAAGAAAGGAAAGAAGGAAGTAAGGGAGGGAGGGAATGAAAAACACAAACACTTTATTCATCAAAGAATCAAAATAACTTAGTCTCCATCTATTATAAACAGTAAATATAGAACCCTAAATCTCACTGTTGTAGGCATGATTGTAAAGTACAGGGTTGCAAAGCTATATATAAAACACTTTTTTAGACAGCAATATTTACATTAGTTATGACCGACAGAAATCAGAGAAGAAATTTTTCCTACACGTGTAGCCTCACTGTAGGACGACTGTGTTGCTTTGTCCTACACACTACTAATCCTCTCGCTAACCACATTGGAGGGATTTTCTGGGAGCTCCAGATTCTCAACCTGCATCTCTATACCTGGCTCGCTGGCTTTTGGCTTCCTAACAGCAGGTTCGTTGGTATGGCGATAAATGTTAACGTTAAGCTCCCTCCCAGACAAAGCAGTGGCAGCAACTCTCGATATCGGTATCTGCCTGATAGGAGGCTTTTTGTCAGGCTTATAATTGCAGCGCAAATAGTTGGAGAAAGCCCTTCGGTAAACTTTGTTAAACAGAGTGTACACCAGAGGATTAATTCCTGAACATACATAGCCGATCCAAACAAACACATTCAGAAGCTTTTCCATGAGCTTTTGGTTACAGGCTTTCCCGCAAAGAACCGACAGAATATTGGTAATGAAAAAGGGGCACCACATGATCAGAAACACAAAGAACACAATGCCAAGGACTTTCGACGCTTTCTTTTCATTGTTGATCGCCTGCATGGTGCCCCTGGGACGCTTTTCCTTCTTCTTTCTTTTGCGCACAACATTCGTATCAGGATTGGGGTTCGCCGGGGGCTCTTCGTCAGCGGTGTTCCTCTTGCAGCACTTCAGAAAATCCAAGCCGATTCCCTGCAGTTCCTCCTCCGAGCGGCCTTGCAGCAGCATCTGAGCTTGTCTGCGCAGAACGTACATTGTCAGGCAATAGGTGATCACCATGATCGTCAGCGGGATGAAGAACGCTACGAAGGAGCCGATCAGAACGAAGTTTGGGTCGTTGAGCACGCACGTCGTGTTGTTGACGAACACCTTGTCTTCATCCCTCAGTCCAATCACGGGGATGGGAACTGAGACACCTAAAGAAATAAAAAGAAGCTGGGATGTTGCTAAAGCATATGGAAGGATTGAACAGATTTGTGCATCAGGATAACGTTCATTTGCATTTCACTGAAGGAAATTTAGGGGATGTTTGTTGACAGCTATTCGTGGCATAATTGATAGTCTCATGAAATGGTAGCAGAATGATAACAGAAAATGATTGATAGCTTTCTTCTTCTTAGGAATGCCTTCTCCTTAAATTTCTGTAGAAGGCATGGAATCACCATTATTGAGATAAGGTATTCTATATGGTTATGTCTAAGAGCAGATTGAGTCTGCTCTGTCATATTTCCAGTTCTTAGGACTGTCGCAGCTCAGAAGGTACTCAATGGGTATTTGTTGAAACAAGGAATAAATTCACATCTGTTTGCAATGACATTACCAAAGCAAATCATTCTTTTTTTTAAGCATATGTCTTCCAAATTCGGTAAAAAAAAAATGACTTAGCATTTAAGGGTTGACTGGACTCTATCTGACCATTATGCTAAAATATAAGCAGAAACCAAAAATATTCTCTTTTTAGTAAGGTTTTTTGATTGTTTGTTTTTCAATATCTGGGCATAAGCAGCATTTGTTTCAAAGTCAGGAGATAGAGAGAGGCTGGGGGTATAGCTCAGTGGTAATATGGGTTTATGAATAAGAGGCCCTGGGGATTAGATCCCTAGGGGAATGGAGGAAGGAGGGAGAGAAATGCCAAGTTGGGAGAGATATGGTTCTCCTATTTCAAGGTCGAATTTTGAGCATTTTTGTTTATAAGAATACTGAAAGATAGTACTTCCTTCAGTAAATAGGCAGAAATTATCTATGAGGCCATTGGGGCAGAAGGTGATCTTGTGCCTAGGCCTAAGTATAAAATCTAGAAATTTTTCAGAAATAACTCAAGTAGATTTGGAAGAGATCCTGTATCAGTGAATTGTGATAACTTGCAAGTAAAACTCAAATTTTACTGTTAATTTACCCTATCTTGTGACCACAGGAAGTTGAAGGTGAGGAAGATTCAGATTGCAATTGTGGGGTGGTTTCAGAGATCCTTAGGAATCCTGGGCTGTTGAGTCTCTACATCATGTGAGAGAAAACAGAAACAGTGTGCTCACAGAGATAGATGCTGACTTCAGGGAACACATAAAAAGTTTGGGGAGCCTGGCACTGAAAGGCCCTACTTGTTGTTTTAACACTTCTAGTTCGATCTAAAATGTTGAGCTACATGATCCAGGAGAAAAAAAAATGGTCAATATTTCTTTGCTAGAGCTTGCTGAGGATGTTGGTTGGTGTTTAATCCCTAGCAAGATATGAGAAAGAATGTTTGGATAATGATCTGTAAGGCTTCTTCCTCACACATTGAATTTCTAGACACAGTGTAAAGAGGAGGAGCAGCAGATGTGACAAGAATCCTTTGAGTATTAAGGTCCATTCCTACCTAAATCTCTGAACCTAGGCATGCCATTCAAGAAAGTAAGAAAGACCTGAAGTCTCTGGGAGACATTGTAACAGGATGCCCCATACTAGTAAGGAGAACTTTGAACACTGGTTAGGAAGAGTGACAGGTATCAGAAGGGGAATAGAGAAGGTTATTTTTCACCAAGTTTGATGAAACACTTGTGAGAATTTCAGGAGCACTTGGGAGTATAAAGTACAGCAGAACCACATGGGTTATATTTTTTTATATTTCTTAAGGTAAAAGAAGCAGGTAAGAAAGCTACCAGCTGTATCGCTAGATCCTACATTGACAAAGTCATAAATATAAGATAATTTCTAGAAATAATATAGATCAAGCTTGCCTAAAAGAAGTCAGTATTGGCTTATCCTTAATGAAATGTTTTAGCAAAGAGTTAGGTTGCTGGAAGTTTTCTGGAGTTAAGGAAGCTAATATGATATTAAGAAAAGAGGGCTGAGGATATAGCTCAGAGTAGAGTGCCTGCCATGCATGCATAATGCTTTGGTTCAATCCCCAGCACTACAAAAAAAAAAAAAAAAAAAAAAAAAAAGAGAGAGAGAGAGAGAGAAAAAATGGGTTCTCAAAAACTTTATAGGAGAGGCTGGGTTGTAGCTCAGTTGTAGAGTGCTTGCCCATCATGTGTGAGGTACTGGGTTCAATTCTCAGCACCACATAAAAATAAATAAATAAAATAAAGATGCGTCCATCTACAACTAAAAAAAGATTAAAAAACTTTATAGGCGTAAACCTTTGAGAACATACTAATTTAGACATACTTTAAAAATCTACCAAATAGGGCTGGGGTTGTGGCTTAGCGGTAGAGCACTTGGCCTAGCATGGGTGAGGCCCTGAGTTCGATCCTCAGCACCACATAAAAATAAATAAATAAAGTAAAGATATTGTATCCAACTACAACTAAAAAACAAAACAAAACAAAACAAAAACTACCGGGGATCCAACATGGCGGTCGGCGAGGAAACAGCACTTTCAATATCTCCACATTAACGGGATCAGAAACAATCATTAAAACAGCTACATTCTACCTACTGAGGATCATCTAGCAAAATTCCGTTGAAAGAAGACCTGCCGAGAATTAGTAAGTTTATTAGACGTGACAGTTTGCCCCAGACAAGTGAAACTTGACCGGCGGGCGCAGAGTCCAATCCCGCGGCCACCGGCCGCTTCTGCAAGCGGCAGGCGGCCCAGAGCAGTGCGACAGAAGGGTCCCCGCCCGGCCAGCAGACAGCTTCCGCCATCCCGGCTACCCTGGCGGCCCCGCTCTTGCCCTGCAAACAGCCACCCCGCCCGCCTGGTTCTTAGCCACGCGGCTGCAGCCACCCGGCTTTACAAGAGGCCCCCGGCGGCCCCGCTCAGCGAGAAGGGTCCCCGCCCGGCCGGCAGACAGCTCCCGCCATTCCCCTCTGGCTCTGCAAACAGCCACCCCGCCCGCCTGGTTCTTAGCCACGAGGCTGCAGCCGCCCGGCTTTACAAGCCCCCCCCCGGCGGCCCTGCTCAGCGAGGAGGGTCCCTGCCCGGCTCTTAGCCACGCGGGCGCCGTCTGCCAGGCTCTGCGGGCGCCCCCGGCGGCCCAGTGCAGCCAGAAGGGTCCCCGCCTGGCCCGACAGAAGGCCCGTGCCCTTCCGGCTCTGCTAACGGCCCTGCCCACCCGGGAAAGGGCTCCCCCCCTTGAGAGGACGGGAAGGAAATCTAACCAAGCCTCTATGAATTAGCGAACTGGGATCTAAAACCAGAGACTGTGTCAGACCAGCGACAAGCCAGTTCCACCTCTCCCTTAGGTCACTCCTGCAAGGAGCCAGGGGCCCGCCGTAGCAGAGAGGGGAAGTCACCAAAGATCGGCCAAAGAGATTCCTTCCCAGCGGATTCTACTTTAGCAGGTGTGTGGTTCCCACGCACATCAGATACAAACAACCGGGAAACTTCATAATCTTTCTGTGGGTGTGACAGTAAGGGCCAAAGGACTCTCCACCCCCAACTCCCCCAACTGCCAACTGAGAGGGCTTGACGGTAGGAGCGGAGGGAAACAGAGGACACCCCAGACCCCCAACTCCTCCTACCGCCAGTGGAGCAGTCTTGATTGTAGGGGCTGAGGGAAGCAGAGGGGACCCTCAACCCCCATCTCCCACTACCACCAGAGGCGACACCAATGGTCTTAGCCGCCAGATTCCGAAGGAGTGCTCACCAAAGGGGTCCGGAAAAATTAAACTATTGATTCCCAGACCACAGCTCCACAGCACTGGGGCTTAGATGAATGACAGAGAGAGTGCTCAGTCGTTAGGGAAATAGAGCACTCGGTGGGGCTGAAAGTGTAACCAAATCCCTGGGGAACTGCCTCCAGTGACCAGGACCTGGCTGGCTGGCAGGAAGAAGGGGAGGAGGGGCCGTAGAAGTGAAACGGCTCTGGACCAACAGGATTGAGAGACTCCCAGGAGCCGCCTTACAGGGATTGCTGCTGACACATTGAGGGCAAATCTCAGCCTGGAGAGCACAGCTTTGCCTACGGGGAGAGAAGAAAATGGATCTCTAAGACCTAATTTTATTTCTTATTTCATTTTTTTTTCTTTTTTTCTCTCCCTTTTTCCCGCTTTCTCTTCCCTTTCAAGTTTTATTCTTCCTGCCATTCTCCTCTATGCTATCTATCTCCCTCTCCATTCTTTTCAAGAGCACCTTCCTTCCCCTTCCCCCCAACTTTCATCCCAAGCATTACGTCCTCTATTTCGTGTAACTGTCTAAATGCAAATAGGTGAATGTTTCGAGGACGTCTATAGGGCTCCTAAACGCCTAGCTACTACCAACACCCTGATCCAATCGACGGTTAGTACCCCCCTTCAGTAGAGAAACCTTCTAAAGTAGCCTAGACATACTAACCCTTATACCTGCATAGCACCTAACCTAAAGTCCTAAGAACAAAAACAAACCACTATATGCATACAAAATCCCGAAGCCCTTTATAAATTGAAGGAATCAGCTCTAAAGAACAATAAAGCCCAACATTTACAGGCATAATCTCCCACCACAAAGGAGAGACAACAGTGATAAACAAAGCCAAAACAAATGTATAGGAGAAAGCAGTTACAAAGCAGTCAAACAGAGCAAGAAAGTAACGTGAACAACATGAAAAAACAAGGGAAAAAAGGATTACAGATAATGCAGGACAATTTAAATCTACAGGAGGACCTAGAAGCATCAGAAACATGGACAGTGAAAGAAATCAAGGCATACCTAACTCAGATGGAACGGAATCTTAGAGAAGACATGAGACAGCAAGTCCAAGAATTGAAAGTATATTTCGAAATTGAACTAAACAAACAAATTCAAACTGTAAAGAACGAGCTTTACCAGGAGATAGGGATCTTAAAAAAAAACCAAACAGTAATTTTAGAAATGCAAGAAACCTTAAACCAGATTAAAAATGCAAACGAGAATATCACAAATAGACTAGATCAAGTAGAAGTCAGAACATCAGATAATGAAGACAAAGTCTATCAACTTGAAAAGAGCATAGTCAACACTGAAAAGATGCTTAAATCTCACGAGCAATCTATTCAAGAGATGTGGGATCTCATCAAAAAACCAAATTTGAGAGTCATTGGGATAGAAGAAGGCACAGAGCTTCAAACCAAAGGAATGGACAACCTATTAAATGAAATAATCCTAGAAAACTTCCCAGAGATGAAAGATGGAATGGATTGCCAAATCCTGGAAGCTTACAGGACCCCAAACATCCAAAACTGTAATAGACCAACCCCAAGACATATAATTATGAAAATAGCCAACATACAGAACAAGGAGAGAATATTAAAAGCTACGAGAGAAAGGAGGCAGATTACATACAGGGGTAAACCAATTAGGTTAACAGCTGATTTTTCATCACAGACTTTGAAAGCGAGAAGATCATGGAACAATGTATTTCAAACGCTGAAAAATAATGGTCTCCAACCAAGAATACTGTATCCAGCAAAACTAAGCATCAGATTTGACAATGAAATTAAAATCTTTCACGATAAACAAAAGCTAAAAGAATTCGCTGCCAGAAAACCAGCACTGCAGAGCATTTTGGGCAAAATCCTACAAGAAGAGGAAATGAAAAATAGTGCCCAAAACCAACAGAGGGAGGTATCTCAGTAAAGGGGGAGGAAAACAACCAAAAAGTAAAAACTAGCCAAACTAAAATAAATAAATAAATAAACATGACTGGAAGTACAAATCATATCTCAATTGTAACCTTAAACGTAAATGGTCTAAACTCACCAATCAAGAGACACAGGCTGGTAACCTGGATCAAAAAAACAAACCCAACAATATGCTGCCTACAGGAGACTCATATGATAGGAAAAGACATACACGGGCTGAAGGTGAAAGGTTGGGAAAAAGCATACCACTCACATGGCCCTCGGAAGCAAGCAGGAGTGGCCATACTCGTATCGAATAAAATCAACTTCAAACCTAAGCTAATCAAAAGGGATAAAGAAGGACACTATATCCTGCTAAAAGGAACTATTCACCAACAAGACATAACAATTATCAATTTATATGCACCAAATAATGGTGCAGCAACGTTCATAAAACAAACGCTCCTCAAGTTCAAGAGTCAAATTGACGACAACACAATAATTATGGGTGATTTCAACACACCACTCTCACCATTAGACAGATCCTCCAGACAAAAGCTGAATAAAGAAACTATAGAGCTCAATGACACAATCAATAACCTAGACTTAACTGACATATATAGAATATATCAACCATCATCAAGTGGATACACGTTCTTCTCAGCAGCTCATGGATCTTACTCAAAGATAGATCATATATTATGCCATAGGGCAACTCTTAGTAAATATAAAGGTGTGGAGATAATACCATGCACCATATCTGACCATAATGGAATGAAACTGGAAATCAATGATAAAAGAAGGAAGGAAAAATCCTGCATCACATGGAAAATAAACAATATGTTACTGAATGATCAATGGGTCACAGAAGACATAAAGGAGGAAATCAAAAAATTCTTAGAGTTAAACGACAATACAGACACAACATACTGGAATCTATGGGACACAATGAAAGCAGTTTTAAGAGGGAAATTCATTTCCTGGAGTTCATTCCTCAAAAAAAGAAAAAACCAACAAATAAACAAACTCACACTACATCTCAAAACCCTAGAAAAGGAAGAGCAAAACAACAGCAAACATAGCAGAAGACAAGAAATAATTAAAATCAGAGCGGAAATCAACGAAATTGAAACAAAAAAAAACCATCGAAAAAATTGATAAAACTAAAAGTTGGTTCTTTGAAAGAATAAATAAGATCGACAGAACCTTAGCCAAGCTAACGAAGAGCAGAAGAGAGAAAACTCAAATTACTAACATACGGGATGAAAAAGGCAATATCACAACAGACACTACAGAAATACAGAAGATAATAAGAAAGTATTTTGAAACCTTATATTCTAATAAAATAGAAGACAGTGAAGACATCGATAAATTTCTTAAGTCATATGAGCTGCCCAGATTGAGTCAGGAAGACACACACAATCTAAACAGACCAATAACAAAGGAAGAAATAGAAGAAGCCATCAAAAGATTACCAACCAAGAAAAGCCCTGGACCGGATGGCTATACAGTGGAGTTTTACAAAACCTTCAAAGAAGAATTAATACCAATACTTTTCAAGCTATTTCAAGAAATAGAAAAAGAAGGAGCTCTTCCAAATTCATTCTATGAGGCCAACATCACCCTGATCCCAAAACCAGACAAAGACACTTCAAAGAAAGAAAACTACAGACCAATATCTCTAATGAACATAGATGCAAAAATCCTCAATAAAATCCTGGCAAATCGAATACAAAAGCATATCAAAAAAATTGTACACCATGATCAAGTAGGATTCATCCCTGGGATGCAAGGTTGGTTCAATATACGGAAATCAATAAATATTATTCACCACATCAATAGACTTAAAGATAAGAACCATATGATTGTCTCGATAGATGCAGAAAAAGCATTCGACAAAGTACAGCATCCTTTTATGTTCAAAACACTAGAAAAACTGGGGATAACAGGAACTTACCTCAACATTGTAAAAGCTATATATGCTAAGCCTCAGGCTAGCATCATTCTAAATGGAGAAAAACTGAAGGCATTCCCTCTAAAATCTGGAACTAGACAGGGATGCCCTCTCTCACCACTTCTATTTAATTTAGTCCTTGAAATACTAGCCAGAGCAATTAGACAGACAAAAGAAATTAAAGGCATAAAAATAGGAAAAGAAGAACTTAAAATATCACTATTTGCGGACGATATGATCCTATACCTAGAAGACCCAAAAGGGTCTACAAAGAAACTACTAGAACTAATAAATGAATTCAGCAAAGTGGCAGGATATAAAATTAACACGCATAAATCAAAGGCATTCCTATACATCAACAACAAAACTTCTGAAATGAAAATGAGGAAAACTACCCCATTCACAATATCCTCAAAAAAAAATAAAATACTTGGGGATCAACCTAACAAAAGAGGTGAAAGATTTATACAAAGAAAACTACAGAACCCTAAAGAGAGAGATAGAAGAAGATCTTAGAAGATGGAAAAATGTACCCTGTTCATGGATAGGCAGAACTAACATCATCAAAATGGCAATATTACCCAAAGTTCTCTACAGGTTCAACGCAATGCCAATCAAAATCCCAAGGGCATTTCTTGTAGAAATAGATAAAGCTATCATGAAATTCATATGGAAAAACAAAAGACCCAGAATAGCAAAAGCTATTCTAAGCAGGAAGTGTGAATCAGGCGGTATAGCGATACCAGATTTCAAACTATATTACAGAGCAATAGTAACAAAAACAGCATGGTACTGGTACCAAAACAGGCAGGTGGACCAATGGTACAGAATAGAGGACACAGAGACCAATCCTCAAAATTACAACTTTCTTATATTTGATAAAGGCGCTAAAAGCATGCAATGGAGAAAGGATAGCATCTTCAACAAATGGTGCTGGGAAAACTGGAAATCCATATGCAACAAAATGAAGCTGAATCCCTTTCTCTTGCCATGCACAAAAGTTAATTCAAAATGGATCAAGGAGCTAGATATCAAACCAGAGACTCTGCACCTGATAGAAGAAAAAGTTGGCTCCGATCTACATATTGTGGGGTCGGGCTCCAAATTCCTTAATAGGATGCCCATAGCCCAAGAATTAAATACAAGAATAAACAAATGGGACTTAATGAAACTAAAAAGTTTTTTCTCAGCAAGAGAAACAATAAGAGAGGTAAACAGGGAACCTACATCCTGGGAACAAATTTTTACTCCTCACACTTCAGATAGAGCCCTAATATCCAGAATATACAAAGAACTTAAAAAATTAAACAATAAGATAACAAACAACCCTATCAACAAATGGGCCAAGGACCTGAACAGACACTTCTCAGAGGAAGACATACAGTCAATCAATAAGTATATGAAAAAATGCTCACCATCTCTAGCAGTCAGAGAAATGCAAATCAAAACCACCCTAAGATACCATCTCACTCCAGTAAGATTGGCAGCCATTAGGAAGTCAAGTAACAATAAGTGCTGGCGAGGATGTGGGGAAAAGGGTACACTTGTACATTGCTGGTGGGACTGCAAAATGGTGCGGCCAATATGGAAAGCAGTATGGAGATACCTAGGAAAGCTGGGAATGGAACCACCATTTGACCCAGCTATTGCCCTTCTCGGTCTATTCCCTGAGGACCTCAAAAGAGCATACTATAGGGATACTGCCACTTCAATGATCATAGCAGCACAATTCACAATAGCTAGACTTTGGAATCAACCTAGATGCCCTTCAATAGATGAATGGATTAAAAAACTGTGGCATCTATACACAATGGAGTATTATGCAGCACTAAAAAATGACAAAATCATGGATTTTGCAGGGAAATGAATGGCATTAGAGCAGATAATGCTAAGTGAAGCTAGCCAATCCTTAAAAAACAAATGCCAAATGTCTCCTTTGATATAAAGAGAGCAACCAAGATCAGAACAGGGAAGAAGAGCATGAGGAAAAGATTAACATTTAACAGAGACGAGTGGGGTGGGAGAGAGGGAGAGAGAAGGGAAACTGTATGGAAATGGAAGGAGACCCTCATTGTTACATAAAACTACATATAAGAGTTTGTGAGGGGAAAGGGAAAAAAAAAAAGGGAGAGAATTAAACCACAGCAGATGGGGTAGAGAGGGAAGAGGAGAGGGAAGGGGAGGGGGGATAGTAGGGGATAGGAAAGGTAGCAGAATACAACAGTCATTAATATGGTATTATGTAAAAATGTGGATGTGTAACCGATGTCATTCTGCAACTTGTAATTGGGGTAAAAATGGGAGCTGATAACCCATTTGAATCAAATGTATGGAAGATGATATGGCATGAGCTTTGTAATGTTTTGAACAACCAATAAAAAAAATATTTAAAAAAAAAAAAAAACAAAACTACCAAATAATTATACTGTGGACCTGCTTAGGATCTTGATGCAAACAAAAATATTCATGAATAATTGGGAATTTGGACAATTGGCCTTTCAATTATATGATTAATAGTTATTGTGCACCAGCTTTTAGGTGAGGTGTTAATACTGCACTTGTTTAGAAAAATGGCTTTTATATTTTCAGCTAGACATATTGAAATATTTAAGAATGATATGATGTCTGGAATTTATTTCAAGATAATATGGGAGGGAGAAATGGATGGGAGTATTGATGAAACATGATAGTCTATAAACTCGTAAATTAATACTGGAACTAGATGATGAGTACTTTATTATATAATTCTACTTCTGTAATCTTTGAAAAATCTCCATTACAAAAAATTTAATAATTTTTAAAAAGTAAAAATGTGATAATAAGATCTAAACGTCTTCTCTGAAGCAGACAATAATAACATGTCTATTAAGACTTTAGAGGCTGTAGTGGTGGCTCAGTGGGGGCTGGGGTTGTGGCTCAGTGTTAGATCACTTGCCTAGCATGTGTGAGGCACTGGGTTCAATTCTTAGCACCACATATAAACAAATAAATTATAGGCCCACTGACAACTAAAAATATTTAAAAAGAAAGAAAAAGAAAAAGACTTCAGACCAAAAAAGTCCCCAAGACTTTGTGACCATTGCTACCTTTGGAAGCGATGATAGGTAGAGCAAAAGACTTGGACCCCTGAGTGGAAACACTTAGCATTTTGGTCAAACCGTAAGGAAGAAGGCTATTTTCTGACAAAATGTTTTGGAAATCTATTATTCCTTCCCAGGATCCTCCAGCAAGAGCAGCAGAGGGTGTAAAAGAGGTGAGTACCCTCTCCAGTGCCTGCCCCCTCCTCCCTCCTAACAATGTGGAAACTAGACCCTGAGGCTGGAGAATTTGCCTTCACTCTGGAGGTACCCTCACTAGGGTAAATACACTGAGGTGTGGAGATTCAACTTCCCACAGGAAATATTGCACCATCTTCTAGGTATTCCTAGAGACACCTGAAGTCTCTGGGGGAAGGCCTCATATACTGGCTGTAAAATCTGGAAGTCAGCATCACTAAGAGCCCAGCTCTAGAAAAGTGTTAGCTTGCTTCTGTTAAAAGATTTAGTCACTTTCATAAAGGACTCTTGGGCCTAAAAGTAGGCCTTGTCAAGGGACAACAGAAGAGGGGAGCAGAGTCATTGTAGGTGAACTGAAGTTGTTATTGGATATGTGAGGCCAATTTTATTCCTGGCCTCTGTTTGTATAACTTTTGTACATTGAGGAAAGGGTGATTCTTCCTCCCCCCACCCCCATACTGGGGAATGAACTTAGTAGCACCATACTACTGAGCTACATCCCCAGCAATTTTTATTTTTTATTTTGAGACAGGGTCTCACTCTTTTGCCTAGGTTGTTCTGGAACTTGGAATCCTCCTGCCTCAGCCTCCCAAGTCACTGGGACTATAGGCATGCACTATCACACCCAGTTGAAAGGGTTTAACCAGGTTAAGAGTTGCCAATCATCTCTACCAGGCACTGAGCCTGGTACATATATGGACAACACAGAATTAAATGTGTTATCTTGATTTGGGTAAAGACTCTGTATGTCAGATAATATTTGGTGAAGTAGCTTAACCACTTTACCAAGTCTTTACCATCATAAGTTTTGTTTTTAGAAACCATGAATGCAGTCAACAAACATGAAGAAATTCAATATCTTTTGGCAATATCAGATTATAAATAACGAAAACAACAATATAAGCAGTATAAACGACAATATATCATGCATAGACTCTCTTATTCAATACCTTAAAAAAATTAAAAGGTAAGTACCAGCAGTTCTCAAACTGTGGTTCAAGGACCCTGGGGCCTCAGAGATTTTCAGAAAGTTTTTTAGCTTTTGCTTTTCCAACCATTTGTCTTCAGCACCAAATAAATAAATAAATAAAGTTCTTTTAAAAAATCCCCGTCTTTTGATGTTTTTTGAAATTAGAGTTACCTTTCATAAAATTGTTAACATTAACACAACTATTATTGCTATTGTTACTTAAAATAAAATGAATCATCAAAACTTTGAACATTTCTAAGTTTTAATTTCTAATATGATAAATATCAATAGGTACAACCCATGTAAAAATAAAGCTCTTTGTAGTACTCAAATATTTTGAAGGGTGTAAAGGGGTCTTGACACCAAAAAGTTTGAGAACTGCTGTTCTTTGTTAATAGATAAAGTTATTGAGACTCTGAAGAATCAACCCAGCAAATGTGTAAATCTTCCTTAGCATTTTAAATTCAAACAATAGTAATTCATTTGCTATGATGATAATATCAAACAATAGTAATCCATGTGCTACGATAATATCAGGTAAGTATAAACCACGGCAATACTAATAATAAAACACTTTAAATGCATTATCATTCATTTCTATAAAATTTTGAAAGACACATATTATTAGATGAAGTTAACTTCAGAAAAGTTAAGTAAAATAAGCAAATATAATGGGGTATTTTTTAAATTATTTTTTTAAATACTTGATCTGGCCAAGGAGAAAAAGTAGAAATGAACTACCATTGAAAAAATCATATACCAATAACAACAATTGGAATAATTAAAACTACTTTTTATTTAGTGATTCCTATTTGTCACACACTGAGCCAGGTATTTTATAATTGTTATATACTTTCACAAACTATTTTATTCAACCAAGACCAGAAAACACACTAAGAATTATTAAGTGGAATCACTTAAGGTTTCCGAGATTAACTTCAATAACTTCTATATCATCTTCCTTAGAATTTTATAAGCAACAAAACAAGTCATAATTCATATCCTGCTGCAAATATCAGGTACTACTTCAAATAATAAATGATCAAATATTTGCATGCATTATCTTCTTCAGTTCTTGCAAAATCCTAAAAAAAAATGGTTATTTTTTTATTAAGGCCACTTAAACTCAAAAAAAGTATCTTCAATAAACATATAAAGTCTTATTTAGCACTTTAAAAACATTAAATTCAATAATATATAATTCAAATTTTATTAAAAGTATCTCATGCTACTGCTACTGCTACCACTATTTTATTGAAAATATGATATAGTATACTACTACAAAAACTACTTCTACTGCTACTGCTATTACTACTACTACAAAAACTACTTCTGCTACTGCTGTTACTACTACTACAAAACTACTTCTACTGCTACTGCTACTGCTATTACTACTACTACAAAAACTACTTCTACTGCTATTGCTGTTACTACTACTACAAAAACTACTTATACTGCTACTGCTATTACTACTGTCATTCATTGACTGCTTATTATAAGTGTTTATAGTTAAACTTTATCTGCATTGTATACTTTACATGCATTATCTAATTCAAATCTCTGCAAAAGCCCATTATTTAATGAAGTTCTTTTACTGCAAAGAAACTAACTTTAAAAAATATATAAAGATGTTCCTATTGTTTCCTAAAGCCTTGAATTCAAGCAACACAGATTAGTTTTCTTCAAACCATCAGATAATAATACGATTTTCCCATGATTTTAAAATTCATGTTTTTTGTAATTTTTAACCTCTTTGAACTTAGGATGCATCTTACAATGGGAGTGTCTAGCAAATATTGTTGGCCAGGTAGATGTCATTAAATAGTTGTCATTGTTAGTAAACCTGGACTGAAAACCTTCTTTTGACATCTTGTGGTAAGATCAAAACCACTGCAGCAAAATTTGCAAAATGATTTAAAATAAAATGAATCATCATTTTATTTGAAATGGTAATAATTCTGTGCAAATGACAAATTATGTTGTAACAGCCGAAGGGAGAGAGGGCTCTGAAGAAAATCCTTCAGATGTCACAGAGAAGTCTAGAATTTGAAACATTTCCTCTGTCTTTGAAAACAAGAAGGTGCCTATTAATTATAGAGAGAACAATTATGGTGGCATAGGAAACATTACCAAGATATGAATAATAAGTATGGTGATATGAAAGGCAATAGAATAAATTTCCTAGGACATCTTAGCCAATATCAAAAAGGAAATATAGATTAGGGTAATTATTGTTGAACTGCAGAGATTCCTCAGAGGTATCTCTTTTTCTGAGTTGTTTGGCATACAGAGGAATTTTTCTCAAATAGACCTAGGAGGACCATATGACATCAGGCTGACCTGAGTGGTCCATTACCTCACAGAGTCATAAATGAGTCCCTTGAAGATACTAATTGACAGCAGAAGATGAAGGAATACTTTCAGAGAACACAGACACAAAACAGACAAGTAGGGCTATCTCAGATAAAGATAGATAAAGTGCTACTAAAAGTTGGAGAAAGGAGCACTTTGTATGCTTTGATCAATAATTTGGTATCGTGTTGGCATGGTGAGAATTTCAAGGAATTCATACTCAACTTTGAACCTCAAGGATTTTTAGTTTGGGAAAAGTAGGAACATTAGGCATGTATGAATAAATGACAGTGACCACCACAATAGTGCTAAGTTCTTAAATAGCTTGGAGGAATTTGACCTAAAACAAGATGACACAGGAAAGTGTGAGAAAGGGAAGTCCATGAGCTGACAAGAGAAATGTCCAGGGATCGTAAAATATGCTCGATAGAAATCTGGGGGCAAGTAGGTGAGAGAGGGGCGAGTAGGTGAGGGAGGTTCTGGTATTCAAATGCAATATGACTGAGGGCATGAGGAAGTGAAATGTGAAGTAGCACTGAAATATGACCACACTACTACTTGCAAGCTAATGAAGATGGAAGGAAATTTGTTTTTAATGTATCACAAGGAGCTCACTCCTTAAAGGTAATATAGTAGAGTGGAAGAACTTAAAAACACAGAAAAGAAAGTTTACAAATGATGGATCAAATGACTATATATGTACTGTTTGTGTGTGTGTGTGTGTGTGTGTGTGTGAGAGAGAGAGAGAGAGAGAGAGAGAGAGAGAGAGAGAGAGAGACAGAGACAGAGAGAGACAGGGGGGGGGGAGAGAAGTGCTCATGATTAGGGTCTCACAAATGCTAAGCAAGCACTCTACCCCTAAGCTACATTTTCAGCCTTATATGAGCTTTTTAATTAGCATGTTAAATAACAAGTTCTAGTAGTGGATCTAATAACTATTGAAATTTGGAAATAGTGGAGAATATCTGTCATATGTCACTATGTCTGCTGCAACTGAAATATTCTGCAAATACCTATGGTTCCTATTGGTGATAGTAATATAGATATTTCACTTTCTGTGTTATTGTCTACATTTGTAGTTGAGGCAAGTCTCACATTTCAATTATTGGCTACATACAAGCTCTCAGTTATAGTCATGATGCAGGAGCTGGTGTCAAAATCAGGTTAAATTTCCTGACATAAACAATTATAAAAACTGGTAACAAAAGACTATCATTTTATAATAATGGAGGAAGAGCCTATGAAAGAGCATACTAATAGCAATCATAAGCTCTGAACAAACTTTAGAACCACAGCAACAAAACTATTTCAAGGTACTGAAAGTGAGCAAGAAGTAGGAATAAACCACAAGACTCAATACCAAAAGATGGGAATCATGTTCATTGAATTTGAAATTGGTATGTCTTTTCTGAGGGTGTTCTATAGCATGGATTTAAAGCTCAAGGAGAAAGTTGTTGTCCAACTGAACCGAGAAATCAGAGGACAGAAGTAAAAGGCTGCCAGAAAGCTGGGATTTGAAGGGTATAATCAGAGAAAGGAGAAGTCATAGGGGAAGGGGAGCTTGAATTTCAACACAAAGTTCCCTCAAATTATTGCTTGATACCTGTCTCCTATGAGCAAGGCTCCAAAGAACCCATAGAACAAGTAACATTTGAGAGATTTAAAGTATTTAGTAGAGTTATTAACAATTATTTATTACAGGAGAAACAGACTTATGACTTTGCATCACATCAAATTAGAAGAGCTCAGTAAACACTTTGGGCTTTTCACTGATCCTAGGAAAGAGAATGTCTTAGGAGAAAGGCCCATTTCTTAAGATTATAGGATTTGTCTCAGACTAAATGCAAACCTGGAGCCCACCTTTAAAAAGGCAAAAAATAGAGGGCTGGGGTTTGGCTCAGTGGTAGAGCACTTGCCTAGCATGTGTGAGGCACTGGGTTCAATTCTCAGCACCAAATAAACATAAATGAAATAAAGGTCCATTGACAACTAAAGAATATTTTAAAAAAGCAAAAAATAAAAACCAAGGCTTTCTCAAGAACATTTTACAAAATTACTAGATAAACAACAACAACAACAAACAAACAGAAAAATGTAACCCATAATAAGGAGGAAGATGAGTCAATAGGATCAGATCCACACATAACCAGGAGGATAAAATCAACAGACAATAACTTTATCATAAATATTACATAATTCACCAGAAAATATATAGTGGTTGTAGAAATGAAAATTTCAGGATAGATGTGTAAACTAAAGGAAAAAAAAAAAGAAATCTTGTGATTTCAAAAATATATTATTTTAAAGTAAAACAAAAAATGGATGGGATTAACTATAGAGGCAATGATTGGTAAATTTGAAGATCAATAAAACTCATTCAAATGTAAGCACAATGATAAAAATAATTTTTAAAAGTTGAATTCATGTGTTTAGCCATGACAGAATTCTTGGTACCACACTTGTCATTTTGTCAAAAACAACTATAAAATTTAATGGCATTATGCAACAACTCTTTTCACACAATTGGCAATAATTGGAATGGGACTGTGATTTTAACTAGAAGGGGAAAACATAACACTTATGAACACCCCACTCTTTCTACCTGGAGGTATTTCTTGACTATGGTAACAGGGAAATAAAGCCCAAGCAGGGACTGGCTGTCCTAGTGAACCCAAGAATCACTAGACAACATAATTGCAAATTTTGAAGACCAAAATAATCAGTGAACAGAGAGTGAAAGGATAAGGAAAAATAAAACCTGAGTGCAAACACACACATAGAAAGGAAAGAAAAGAGCAGCAAAAGTATTTGAAGAAATAGTGGCTGGCGATTTCACAAATTGGTAAAAAAATCTCAATCTACATTTCTATAGAACTGAATGAACTCTGACTATAATAAACAAAGAAGTCTACAGCCATACCACCCTGAACATGCCTGATCTCATCTGATCTCAGAAGCTAATAAACAAAGAAGTCACACCTAGAAACATTGTAGTCTACTCAATTTAAAAGACAGAAAGTGAGTTGGTGGTATAGTTCAGCACTATGGCACTTGCTCAGTATGTGTGAGGCTCTAGATTAAATCCCCAGCACAGCAAAACAAACTAATGAACTGAACAAAAGATAGTAAGAAAATTTTGAAAGCACCAATAAGGAAAGATATATTGCATACAGGGAAACAATAGTTATCAGCTGACATCATCAGAAAATATGAAAGCCAGAATTCCCACAAATGTCAAATTCGAAGAGCTGAAACAAAATAACAGTCAATTGATAATTCTATGTCCGTGAAACTATCCCTCAAAATTGAAAGTGAAATGGAGACATTTTTCAAATAACAAAGAAAAACTTATTGGTAATAGATCTGCATTATGAATAATGCTAAAGCAAGTCCTCGAGGATAAAAGGAATGACAAGAAATAATAAAAGGCACACAAGAAATGGTGAGTGAATATGTGATTAAATATGATATAATGTATGTAAACTCTTAGTTTTACCATTAATTTTATGAAAACATTACTTAAAGTGAAATTTATGATATTCTATAAGTGTATTTATAACATATACATGTCATTTATTTGACAACATACAAATGATGAGGATGGTTAAATGTAACTATACTTTTGTCAGTTTACTGTATTTCTCATTCTGGGAAGTAAATCAAGACTAACACTTAGTAGATTCAGGTAAATTAAAAGTTATTTTGCATTTTCTAGCATAATGATTTTAAAAACAATGCAGACAAATATGCCTAAAAACCTAATAGTGGAATTCAAATGGCTTATTAACAAATGTATTTAAAACAAAAGGAAACTAGGAGTGATATCTATGAAAATGGCAGGTTAGGATGTTCAAAAATTTGCCCCTCCCATAAAAACAATAGATGACTTGGAAAAAAACAGCCAACATTTTTAGAATTATGGAAACTAACCAAAGAGTTGCCGCAACATAAGAAACATTCATTGAAGAAAAATGTCTCAGTATTGGTAAAAAATAATCCTTTCCCATTGCCTGCTCTCCAGATCAGTGGCAGCCATGAAAAATAACAGCTGATATGTTGATACTGGAGGAGGCAAAATGGAATAATCCATCTTTCAAAATTATGGACCCAAATAATTGTCATTATTTGACTTTTCTGGTAGTATCCTCAATGACCCAGCTCAAAAGGCTTGTCATTTTTTGAGTGTGATTGGGAGCTCAACCACTCAATCCTTAAAACCTGTCCCTGAGGGACATTTCTGGGAAACCTTTACTGGCAAATATTTTAACATCCCAGCTGGCAAAGGCATTAACATTTGGGTAGAACAATAGACGATACAAAGTTGGGGGAAAAAACCTGAAGAACATGTCCATAAGGGTTTTAAAAAGCTCCAACACATTCCTCATTATTTAGAGAAAAACCTGTGGGTGTGGGTGTAGGGTGCATTCCCAAGGAAGGGTATGCAATTGCTTGGTAAAGACCTGAGAAGGCCCTAAACTCTCACTCTGGCTAAACCTGGAGGCTCTGTGCAAACAGGAAGTGAAGGCCATAGCAGATTTGTAAACTGCCTGTGTGAGTGCTGAAGATGTGCTGCAACCACAATACAGCTTTTGGCAAAGACTGGGGAATTTATTGGGTCCCGGCATTAAAAGAAATCTCTAACCAGTAATTAGCTGGTCATTAAGTTAATGGAGCAGAGACTTCACTGACAAAGAATGTATGCTTTGTAGAATTACTTCAGGAAGTCATGAAATGAACAATAAATAGTGGACTCAAAAATCATGGGAAATGGGGAAAATCTAATTTCCAGTACTGCTGTAGCATAACATTTAAAATGTCCAGATTATAGGCGGGGGATATAGCTCAGTTGGTAGAGTGCTTGTCTTGCATGCACAAGGCCCTGGATCAATCCTCAGCACCAAAAAAACCAAACCAAAACAAAACAAAAACCTTTTTGGGCAAGGGTTGTGGCTCAGTGGTAGAGTGCTTGCATAGCATGTGTGAGGCACTGGGTTCAATTCTCAGCACCACATATAAATAAATAAAGGTCCATAAACAACTAAAAAAAATTTAAAAGTCCAGATTGCAAAAAATAATAATGATGATGATAAAATAAGAATTTCAAAGAAATAAGCAAGTGTGACTCACACATAGCAAGAACAACAATCAATAGAAACTATCCCTGAGGAAGCCTAGATATCAGACTAGGCAAAGACTTTTAAAGATTTGTGTGTGTATGTGGAGGCAGGAGTGGTGGGGATTAAACCCAAGGCCTCACACATGGTAGGCTGTGCTACATCCCAGCCCTAAATAAGCTATTTTTAAAGTGTCCAATTAACTGAAGGTAAGTATGTATATCCATAGAATGGAATATTACTCAGATATAAAAAAAAAAAAAAAAAGAGTGAAATAAGATCCATTTTTGGCATGGTCACATGAGGAGTTCCACAGATTTCCTCTCCAGAAAAAGTGGTAAAAATTGCAAAAGGACAATTGAAAGTTTCCAGAAATGGTACAATATATGGAAAAACATTTTTTCAAGAAAATCTACTGGATTTAGGGGTGTGGCTCAGTAGTAGAGCACTTGCCTAGCAAGGGTGAGGCACTGGGTTCAATCCTTAGCACCATATAAAAATAAATAAATAAAATAAAATAAAGGTATTGTGTTCATCTACAACAACTAAAAAATATTAAAAGAAAAAAAAGAAAATCTACTAAAGCTCAGTATGAATGGTGAGTCTACAGTGTTCAATTAATAACCTATTATGATTTTTTTCTCTTCCAATTCAATGAGACAGAAATTCTATTCAGACTTATGTAGTGAATTCACAAGACTCTCTTTCCCCTAGTTTACATTCAGAATTGCACTGGGATTTTTCGATATTAAATTCTAAGAAAGTAATAGAATGAATAGACAGGTACTGTAAAGCCATTCAAAACATGATAGAAATCATATTCTGCTGTTGTGTGGAATGTTTTATAATTGTTAATTTCTAGTCAAGTATTTATGCAATACTAGCCAGGAAAAACTGAAAGATGTTGTGACATAAAACAAGTCTCAAAAAATTTCATGGTATGAGGGGGAAAAAATAAAGAATAAGAAGAAGTAAATCAGTTCTCAAGGGAGCAGGTTGTTATAAAATAGTCAGCCTGGCCTCACTTTGACTTCCTCCCTTGCCTATGACACCTCTCTCTTTCTTTTTCTTTTACTCTCTCTCTCTCTTGTGCTTGTGCACCTGCCATGTGATGCCATCCACCATGTTGTCATGAAGCCCTGGGGCCGTCACCAGAAGCTATAGCCACATTGTTTTCCAGTCACCAAAATTGTAAGCCTAACAAATATTCATACACACACACACACACACACACACACACACACAGTATGAGAAAAGAAAATGACAAACCAATATTACTAATGAATATAAATGAAAAATCTCAATAAAACACTAGAAGAGCAAATCAAACATTTATATTAAAGGAATCATACATCATGATCAAGTGGGGTTTATCTCTGGGATGCAAGGATGGTTCAATATGTACAGATCAATAAAAGTGATATACCAAATTGACACATGAAGGACAAAAACTGTATAATCTCAATAGTTGCAGAAAAAACATTTGATAAAATTCAACATCCTTATGCACCCCAATATAATAAAGGCTATATGTGACAAATTCACAACTAACACCATGATCAATGATGAAAAGCTGAAAGTTTTTTGTTTAAGTTCAAGGGTGAGAAAAGCATGCTCACTCTCCTGGCTTCTGTTTAATATAGGACTAGATGTCCTAGCCAGAGCAATAAGGGAGGAAAAAGAAATAAAAGGGGTCCAAATTACAAAGGAATAAATAAAGCTTTCTGTTTGCAAATGGCATGATTTATTTATAGAAAATGCTAGTCTCCACCAAAAATCTATTAGAACTAATGAACAAATCCCATAAAGTCACAGGACACAAAATCAACATATAAACGTTACATTTTTAGACATCCACAATGCACTAACCAAAAAACAAATTTAAAAAACTTACAATAGTATAAAAAAGAAAAATATACTTGGGAGTGAATTTAACAAAGAATGTGACATATGTGTACCCTGAAAACTAAAAAATTGATAAAAATTATAAAAGACACGAATGCACCAGGCACAAAGGCACACATCTCTATGTATGCCAACTACTCAGGAGATTGATGCAGGAGGATCCTTTGAGTCCAGGAGTTTGAAGACAGCCTGACAACATAGTGAGACCTCACTCCACAGAAGGGGGAAAAAAGATTGCTGAACAAAGAACTTAAAAGAAAAGTTGTAGAATGAGATGTCCAGAGGGCTGCTTAAAAAAAAAAAAATTATTCTAATTAGTTATAGGGCTGTTTTAAACCTAAAAATCATTCCTGGAATCTAGAAAGTCATGTACATAAGGAAGGCTGGTCCCAGAAGGAGGCTTGAGGACAGACTACCCTTTTTAAAGCATTCCCTTAGTTCATCCTGAACAAGACATCAACTGCTGATTTAGGACATATTTGGGATTGGGGCTTCCTCTATTGCTGAGTGACAAGATGCCAACTGTGTGCTCATAGCAAACTTGGACTTGGTGTGCCATCAAGTGTTGAAAAAGCAGAAGTAACCTCAGGCACACAGAGTTTTAGAAAATAAACAGCCTGCTTAGAATTTCTGGAAGGATAGGCACTAGCAAAGACTATGAAGACTGGACTAAATATCTAATCCTTCAATGTGCAAATGACATTGGGTGCCAACAAGCATTAAGACCTTTCAGGGAGCCATGACCTTACTTAACAGTCAAAATAAGGCCCCAGGAATTGACTAAACAGCAACCAATATGTGAAATCTCTTAAGATAATTCAAAATAACTGTTTTAAGTAAACTAACAGAGCTTCAATAAAACAGAAAAATGAGTCAGTATTATATAAAAGAAACTTGATAAAAAGATTGAAGTTATTTGTAAAAAAAAAAAAAATCAAATATATCCTAGAGCTGAAAAGTACACTAAGAAAAATTAAAAACATAATAGAAGGCATCAATAGGAGGACAAATTAAACAAAAGAATCAGTGAGCTTGAAGGCAGGCTATTTTACAATAAAAAGAAAAAAAGGAAGTAAAAAAGCTTACAGTAATGTTGGGATAGCAATATATGAGCAAATGTTCATGCTTTAAGGATTCAAGAGGGGCTTGAGAATGTCAAAAGAGTAGAAAGTTTACTCGAGGAGGTAATAACAAAAAACTTTCCAAACCTACAGGAAGATACAAACATCCAAATACAAGGAGGTCAAGGTTCCCCAGTCAGATTAATTCAACCAAGTCTACCCTACACATAATCAATCTTTCAAAGGTTAAAAGCGAAGAGGATTCTCAGAACATCAAGACAGATGAAAACAAAAACATATAACAGTGTTCCAATTAGCCTGACAAGAGATTCCTCAGCAGAAACCATAGGAGGGAGTTGGATAAAGTTTTCACAGTGTGAAAGGAGAAAAACTGACAGCCAAGAATTCAGTACCCAGTAAAGCTATCCTCAAAAAAGAGAAGGAAAGACAAAGATAATCCAAGGAAGCAAAAGCTAAGAACATTTATTATCATCAGACTTGTTTAACAGGAAATGCTAAAAGGAGTTTTGCAAACTGAAAGAGATGCTAATGAGTAAGAAGAAAAGATCAGAAGGTATAAAACTCACTTGTAAGAGTAACAATATAAGCAAAGTCAGAATGCTCTAATATTGTACACGTGGTCAATAAACAATTTATAGCTTTAATGTGAAGACTAAAAATAAAAACAATTAAAATAATAACTATTATGTTAAGAGGTAGGCAATATAAAGATGTAAGATATCAAAAATTCAGGTTTAGAGTGTACGTGTGCAGGGTTTTCTTAGTATTTTTTTTAATCTCTTTTTTTGTTTCTCTATTTTTATGATCAATGTTAAGTAACTACTATTTGAAAATAGCTTGTTGAAAACAAGAGAGTTTTTTTTAAGCCTCATGGTAACCAAAAAGCAAAAATCTACCATCTGCACCAAAAATAATAAGCAAAAAACAAATCATACCTCAATAGTAAATTACTGAATCATAATGGAAGACTGTAAGAGAGGGAAAGAGAAAGGAACTATAATAGAACTAGACAAGAAGTAACAAAATGGCAGTAGTAAGAAATCATCTATTGACAATTACCTTAAATATAAATGGATTAAATTCTCTAATTAAAAAGCATAGAGTGACAGAATGGATTAAAAATATCCAACTATATGCATTTTACAAGAAAATCACTTCATCTCTAAAGAATGAAAGTAAAGGAATTGAAAAAGATATATCCCCAAAAAAGATTAGTCACACTTCTATCAGATAAAATAGACTAAATCAAAAACAGTAAAAGGAGACAAGGAAGGTTATTATGTAATGATAAAGGAACAAATTCAGCAAGAGGAAATAATAATTATAAATATATACATACTCAATATCTGAACACCTAAATATATAAAAAATATTAATAGATTTAAAAAGAGATAGACTCCAATACAGTAATAACAGAGGACTTTAAGGTCCCACTTTTGACAATGGAAAAATCATTCAGACAGAAAATAAGCAAAGAAACAGCATTTAATCTGTACCATGGACCAAATGGACCTAAAAGGCATCTATAGAATATTTCATTTAACAGTGGCAAAATACACATTCTTCTAAATTGTATGTGGACAATTCTCTAGGATAGATCATATCATAGAACAGAAGATAAGTCTCAATTTTTTAAATTGTCATATCCATTATCCTTCCTGACAACTGCAACAAAACCAGAAATCAATAACAAAAAACATTGGAAACTATAAAACACATGGAAATTAAGTAATTTACTTCTGAACAATCAAAATAACAAAGAAGAAATTAAAGAGGAAATTAAAAATCTTTTTGAAATAAATGAAAATGAAAACACAATATACTAAAACATGGGATGCAGCAAAGGTAGTAAAAGAGGGAGATAACACAATTAGGATTTGCATTGAAATAGCCCGAAGAATCTCAAATAAACAACATTGTTGCACTTCAAGTAGTAGAAAACAAAACAAAAGTAGAAGAAAATAAATAATAAAGATTAGAAGGCTGGACATGGTGTTCCATACAATCTCAGTGACTCAAAAAGCTGAGGCATGAGGATTACAAGTTTGAGGCCAACCTCAGCAACTTAGACCCTGTCTCAAAACTTTAAAAAACAGAATAAAATGGGTGGGGGTATAGTTGCTGGTAAAGCATTTCTAGGCTCAATCCCTAGTACCAAAAATAAAAGATTGGAGTATAAATAAATAGAGACTAAAAATCTATAAAAAATCAACAGAATGAAGGGCTCCTTTTTTAAAGAACCTAAATTGTGGGGCTGGGGTTGTAGCTCAGCGGTAGAGTGCTCATCTAGCACAGGCAAGGTCCTAGGTTCGATCCTCAGCACCACATAAAAATAAATAAAGATATTGTATCCAACTACAACTAAAAAATAAATATTTTTTTAAAAAGAACCCAAATTGACAGTAAAAGGAGACAAGGAAGGTTATTATTAGCTAAATAAATTATAAATTAGCTAAATTTAAAAAAAGAAAGAGAAAGAGAGAGAGAGACTAAAATAAATAAAACCAGAGGATGAAAAAAGGAGATATTCCAACAGACAGCATAGAAGTCCAAAGGTTATTGGCGATTATTATTAATAATAATATTTCAACAAGTTTGATAATCTAGAGGAAATGGACAAATTCATGGACACATTCACTTTACCAAGACTGAAATATGAGGAAAAAGAAATTCTGAATGGAACAATAAGAAGTTACAAAAATGAATCATTAATAAAAGCTTCCCATTAAAGAAAAGCCTAGGACCAGATGGTTTCACTGCTGAGTTCTAACAAATGATTTTTTAAAAACTAATATTATCAGAGTAGAAGAGTAAGAGAAAGAAAGGGGAGGTACTGGGGAATGAAGTTACATTGTGTGCATGTATTAATATGTAACAAAGAGTCTCCATTATGTGTAATTATAATGTACCAAAACAAATATTTTAAAACAACTAATACTGATTCTTCTCAAATTATTCTAAAAAATTAAAGGTGAGAGAATTATTCCAAACTCATTCTATGAAGATAAAATTACCCTGATTCCAAAATCAGATAAGAACATATCAAAAAAAGCAAGCAAGAAAGGCAAACCCACACCAACAGCTTTCATAAATACAGATGCAAAAATTCTCAACAAAATGTTAGCAAATTGAATCCAAAAACATATTAAAAAGGCTATTTGCCATGATGGAGATTAATCCCAGGGATGTAAGAATGGTTCAACCTGTCCAAATTAACATGAAACATCACATCAAGAGGATGAAGAGGGAAAATTATGATGATCTATATAGATGAAGAAAAGGCATTTGTTAACATTCAACATACAAACACTCAACAAATTGGGTATAGAAGGAATAAACTTAAACATAATAAAGTCCATATATAACAAGCCCACAGTAAACACACTGAATAGGAACAAGCTAAAAAACTTTCTAAGATTTGTAACAAGACAAGGGTGCCCACTTTTATTACTTTTATTCAACATACTATGGGAAGTCTTAGCCAGAACAATCTGGTAAGAGAAAGAAATAAAGTGCATCCAGATAGGAAAGGAGAAAATTAAATTGTCATTTGCAGATGATATAATCCTATATACATAAAACCACAATGACTGCCAAAAGCTATTGAAACTTATAAAAAAAATTCAGTAAAGTTAAAGAATACAAAATATGAAAATCAGTAGTGTTGCTAGACCTCAACAGCAAACTACTGAAAAAGAACAAGAAAACAATTCCATTTTCAATAGCTATAAAAAAATAAAATACCTAACAATATATTAAACCAATGAGGTGAAATATATCCAGCATGAATACTATAAAACACTGATGAAAGGAATTGAAGAAAATACACATGCACACACACACAATGGAAAGATAGCCTATGTTCATGGATTGGAAGAATCAATTTTGGTAAATGATCATACTACACAAAAGTGGCCTCTTAACAGAGTGAAGGGACATCCTACAGAATTAAGGAAAACATTTTCAAACTATACTTCTGACAAGGGGTTAATATCCAGAATATAAAAACAAAACAAAACCCTTAAATAATCCAGTTTAAAAGAATGGGCAAGGGGCTGGACATGTGGCTCAAGTGGTAGCGTGCTTGCCTGGCATGTGCGGGACACTGGGTTTGGTCCTCAGCACCACATAAAAATAAAATAAATATTGTGTCCACCTAAAACTAAAAAATAAACATTGAAAAAAAGAATGGGCAAATATATACAAATATTTCCCCAAAGAAGATATGCAAATCGCCAGCATGTATATGAAAAAAAAATGCTCAATTTCATTAATCATCAGGGAAAAACAAATGAAATCATAATGAGACAGCATGTTATTCCATTTAGAATGACTATTATCAAAAAGAAAAAAGGTAACAAGAGGCAGTGAGAAATAAGTATTTATATATGTAAACATCATATGGTATCCCATAAATATATGCAATTTCATGTATCAATTAAAAATACAAAAATAAAAATCAAAAAATAATGTATAGGTGGCACAAAAGTTATGAGACATGATGCAAAAGTATGGCCCATACAATGGAAGAAAACAATCAACGGAAATTATGAGGAAACCTTAGATGATGGATTCATTAGACAAAGACTTAAAGGCATTTAAAATATAGTCAAAGAAATATATAAAGCTTTTCTTAAGGAACCAACAGAAAATATAAAAATGATATCTCACCAAATAGAGAATATCAACAAAGACATAGAAATTATAAAATCATATGAAGTAGAAATTCTGAATTTGAAAGCACAATAAAATAAAAATAAAAAATTGAAATAAAAAAATTAACTAGAAGCTCAATAGCAAGTTTGAACCTGCTATTTTACAAATATTGTGAGCAAGGTGTGGTGGTGCATGCCTGTAATCCCAGTAATTTGGGAGGCTGAGGCAGGAGGATCACAAGTTTGAGGCCAGCTCAGCAACTTAGCTGAGACCCTAAGCAACTTAGTAAGACCCCATCTCAAAATAAAAAATGAAAAAAAAAAATGGCTGGGGATATAGCACAATTTTAAAGCACCCCTGAGTTTAATTCCTAGCAGTGAAAAAACAAACAAAACAAAAAAACCAAGAATATGATATCTAGTCAAGCTCTTTTTCAAAAATGAAGAAGAAATTATATGTTCCCACCTAAGCAAATGCTAATTTGTTGCTTTTTATACTGATAAAAGTATCATTCCATTGAGATGATATATTGAAGACAAAATTAGCAACGCAAAGATAGCTCAACTGAGATAATACATTCTGATGAACAAAAGGAATAAACAAGAGAAATCAAGAGAACTTCAGAAACCTGTGGTCAACCATCAAGTGTACCAAAATATGCAAAATGGGTGCCCCATAAAGGAAGTCAAGAAAGAAAAAGGGGTGGAGAAAATATTTGAAGAAATAATTGTAAAATAATTGCCTAATTTGAACAAAAACATTTTCCTATGAATCCAAAAACCTCAATGAACTCCAAGAAGAATAAAGTCAAAGAATATCACATGTAGAAATAGCATACTAAAACTGTCAAAATCCAAAGAAAATGAGAGAATCTCAAAAGCAGCAAGAGAGAAGCAACTTATTATCTTTACAGAATACTCCACAAAATTAACTGATTTCATAGGGGCATAAGAAGACAATAAGAGCCAGGCACAGTGGCACATGCCTGTAACCCCCACAATTCAGGAGGCTGAGGCAGGAGGATTGCAAAATAGAAGCCAGCCTCAACAATTTAGTGAGACCCTGTCTCAAAACAAAAACAGGCTGGGATGTAGTTTAGTGGCAGAGTGCACCTCTGTTGAATCCCCAGTATTGGGCATGGTGGGAGCAGGGGTGGGAGTGGGGAGGAAGCAATGAGATGGCATATCCAAAGAATTGAAATAAAAGTATTGTAAACCAATACTACTGTATTCAGCCAGGCTATTTTTCAAAAATGAAGAAGAAATAACATGTTCCCAGCTAAATGAAAGCTGAGAGAATATGTAGCTTTTTATACTGATAAAAGTGGCAATCCATTAAGATGATATATTAATTATAGATATATGTTTACCCAATAAAAGAGCCACAAAATTCATGACAAAAAACTAACATAATTGAAAGAAGTAGACAATTCCACAATAATAGTGAGAGACTTTAATACCTAAGTTTAAAATAGTTTGAATTAGCAAACAGAAAATTAATAAGGAAATGGAGAACTAGAACTGTACTGTAAACCAACCAGACCTAACAGATATTCATAGGATATTCCACCTAATAATAACAACATAATACACTTTCTTTTCCAGTGAACCTGGAACATTTTCCTCCCAAAATCATATGTTAAGTCAAAAACAATTCTCAGTAGATTTAATAGGATCACATTACTCAAGCTAAGTTTTCATATCACAATAGAATTAAAGTGGAAATTAGTAACAGGAAATTTGGGAAATTTGCAGTACATGGGAATGAAGCAACACAATTCTACAAAACTAATGATCCAAAGCAGATACCGAGAAATTAGAAATATTTTGAGATAAACAAAATGAAGCACAGCAGAAGAAAACTTATGAGATTCAGTGAAAGCTGTGATTAGAAGATATCCCATAACTGATGCTTACCCTAAAAAAAATCTCAAATCAATCCTGATCTTCCCTTTTTAAAAGCTAGAAAATGAACAGCAAATTAAACCCAAAGCAAGCAAAAGGAAGGAAATACCAAAAATGAATCAGGATGGTTGGGCGTGGTGGCACACACCTGTAATCCTAGCAGCTTGGGAGGCTGAAGCAGGACGATCTTGAGTTCAAAGCCAGCCTCAGTAACTGTGAGACACTAAGCAACTCAGTGAGGCCCTGTCTCTAAGTAAAATACAAAATAGGGCTGGGGATGTGGCTCAGTGGTTGAGTGCCTCTGAGTTCAATCCTCAGTACCTCCCCTCAAGGAAAAAAAAAAAAAGAATCAGGATGAATGAATTTAGAAGAGAAAAATAATAAAGGAAATCAATACCAACACAATTCTCCCCCACCCCCATGGAGATCTCTAGCATCAATAAATGTTTATACTGACCAGAAGAAAGCATGAACACACAAATTATTATAAACATGAATAAAGGAGCGGATATAACCAAAATAAAGTGGACCATAAGGGAATACTATGAATAACTGAACACCAAACTATTGGGAAATCTACATAAAGTGGGCACATTTTTTTAAAAACACAAGGCATTGATTAAATCATTAATAAACACAAACTCTGAATAGACCTATAACAAGTAAAGAATTTTTCATTTGTCATAAAAAATACTTTCCCACAAAGAAAAGCCCAGGCCCAAATGGCTTCTTTGGTAAGTTCTATCAAGTGTCTAAAGAAAGATGAATACCAACCATTCCAATATTTCTAAAAAATAGAAAAGGAGAGAATATTTCCCATCTCATTCTAGGAAACCAATATTATCTTGATACAAAAAAGAAAGACATGGGGTCTGGGGTTAAAGCTCAGTTGGTAGAGTGCAGACCTCACATACACAAGGCCCTGGGTTCAATCCCCAGCACCACTAAAAAAACAAAAAAAAAAACCCCAAACAAACCAAAGACATTACCAGGAGTGGGGGGACCAGAAAACAATAACTTTTATTAATATATATACAGAAAAATTCTCAACAAAATACTAGCTAACCAAATCCTGCAACATATAAAAATGATTATTATACACCATGGCCAAGTGGGATTCATCCAAGGAATGCAAGATTGTGTCAACACTGAAAATTAATCAGCACAATACAACATATTGTATTGTGGTAAAAGATAAAATCCAATACATTTTTATGATAAAACATTGAAACATGCTAGAAGAAGGAGTGAATTTCCCAATCTTACAAAATACATGTACAAGCCCAGCATAATGGTGCTTGCTTATAATTTCAGCAACTCTGGGGGCTAAGGAAGGAGAATAACAAGTTCAATGCCAGTCTAAGCAACTCAGTAAGGCCCTAAGCAATTTAGTGAGACCCTACCTCCAAATAAAATATTTTAAAAGGGCTGGAGATGTAGTTAGTGGTAAAACACCCCAGAGTTCAATTTGCAACACTGAAAGATCTACATCTAATAGCATACTTTGTACTTGAAAGATTTCCTCCTAAGAACAAGTCATGTTTCTTTGCTTTGACCACTTCTCTTCAATATTAGACTGCAGGTTTTATGTATGGCATTTAGTTAAGGAACAGAAGCTTAGGCATCTAGATTTTAAAGGAAGAAGCAAAGCTATTTGGAGATTGCAATGACTTTGTACTAGAAAATGCATTCAACAGTTGTTAGGACACAGAATCAATGAAAAAGAATCATTTACATTTATATATGCTAGCACTGAACCACCAAAAATGAAATAAGAAATCACCTCCATTTATGAGCATCAAAAATAATAAAATACTTAAGAATAAATTTAATAAAAGAAATTCAAGACCTAAATATTGAAAACTACAATTTTTGAAAGAAATTAAAGAATATCCAAGTACATGGACAGATATCTCCTGAATTGAAATATTGATATTGTTAGGATAGAAATACTTTTGAAGTTAATCTAAAGACTCAACTAATTCTTATCAAAGTCCCAGATAGCTTATTTATTTATTTTGAAATTGACAGACTGTTTATAAAATTCATATGGAACTGCAAAGAACCCAGGAAAGTCAAATCAATATTTTATTTATTTATTTATTTTAAAATATTTTATTAGTTGTTGATGGACCTTTATTTATTTATATGTGGTGCTGAGAATCAAATCCAGTGCCTCATATATGCTAGGCAAGCAGTCTACCACTAAGCCACAATCCCAGCCCCATCAAATCAATATTTAAAAAGAACAAATTAGGAGTACTCAAGCCTCCCCATTTCAAAATGCACTCTGAAGTTGCAGTAATTAATACTGTGTAGTTCTGAAATAGAATATTATAGATCAATAGAACAGAACCGAGAGTCCAGAAATAAATTTCTTTTTGTCAACTATTTTTTGACAAGAATGCCTATATAATTCAATGTGAAAAACTGTCTTTACCATTGCAAAGAAAGTTTCTTCCTTCTCTCATCATGTTTATAAAAAACAAAATAAAATGAAAGACTGAAATATAAAGAGCTATCATTATCAAAACTCTTAGAAGAAAACATAACTATAAATATTTCTGATCTTGGGCCAGATAAAACCTTCTTGGATATGTCACCAAAACCAAAGGCAACTGAGGAAACAATAGTAGATAACTTTGATTCATCAGAATGAAAATCTTTATGGTGCAAATACAACATGAAGGAAGTGAAAGGAGGGCTGGGATGTGGTTGCAGGGTAGAACATAAGTCCCTGAGTTTGAACCCTGTGGGGACAGGGCTAGTGAAAGGACAACTAATAGAATAGCATATATCTTATGCATCTTATACTTTTCAAGCATTTTTTTAAATCTAGGACTTATAAAGAATTTTCACAATTCTACAGTTAAAAGATAAATAACACAATTAAAATTAAGCAAAGAATCTGATGGTACATTTCTCTAAAGGAAACAAAAGCTGGCCAATATGATTATGAAAATATACTCAATATCTTTAGCAACTAGGGAAATACAAATCAAAATTGCAAAACGAGATATCACTTTACATGCAACAGGATGAAAATAATTATAAAGATGGACATGATGAAGATGTAAAAAATTGGTATCTCCCACATTATTGATGGGAACTTAAAATGGTATAGCTGCATTAGAAAACAGGTTGGCATTCCTAAAAATGTTAAAAATATAGTTATCATATAATCTTGGAATTCTACTCATAAGAATTGCTAATATCTCAATGTCTATATGTCTACACAGAAACTTGTATATGACTATTCACAGCAGTGTTATTCACAGTAAGAAAAGTCTGAAAACAGAAGAATGCATATATTGTATTATATCCAAACAATAGTATTCCATTATTCAGAAGAGCCATAAAGACAAAGGAAATGCTGACACTCGATAAAACATGGAAGAGTTTGAAAATATGCTACTTGAAAGAAGTGAGACAATAAAAGACTATATAGTATATGATCTTTATAAGAAATATTTGGAATATAGCTACTCATAAAGACAAAAAATAGGTAAGTATTTGCCTAGGGCTAGAGAGAAGGTGAGTGAATAGTAATCTCCAATAGGTAAGAAGTTTCTCTTTGGGGTGATAAAATGTTGTGAGCTTGGCTAGGGGGGATGGTTATACAATTTTGTGAATTTTATACTGTAAAAGTGTGAACTTATGTGAATTAACTCAACTAGAGGAAATTAAAGGATGAAAAAAAAATTTAGTATGTTAACACTAATAAAAAAAACAGCTGGAGGGGCTGGGGTTGTGACTCAGCAGTAGAGTGCTCACCTAGCACATGTGAGGCACTGGGTTCGATCCTCAGCATCACATAAAAATAAACAAAATAAAGATATTGTGTCCAGGTGTAATTTTAAACAATTAGTAAATAAATAAATAAATAAAATAAAGTTATTGTGTCCAACTATAACTAAAAAAAATTTTTTAGATTAAAAAAACAGCTGGAATCGCTATAATAATATCATAATATTTTAATTTGTTAAGAATATTTGTGAGTTCTACTTGTGCACCTATTGGTATAGATTAAAAATTCATGGAGTAAAATCTGGTTGAACTTAAAGTAGAAGTGGAAAAATTCACAGATGCAGTCAGAGAATTAAATACCTCTTAGTAATCTATGGAATTAGTAGAAAGAAATCCAATACAAAAAAGAAGGCTTCAACAACATTATAGGACAACATGCACTATTGATATATAAAGAATAATCTATCCAAATGCAATTATTTGTCAATTCTAACAAATATAATCCAATCAAAAATAGCAAAATTTATTTTTTTCCCAGGGGCACATAGGACACTTAGAAATGTTAACCATACTCTTGACTTTAACAATCATCAACCATTTTCTGAATTAAAATCATACAAAAAGTTTTCTAAGTATAGTAGAATTAAGTTGAGATCACAAAGGGAACATAACATAAACATCCTTCTCTGATAAGTGGATACTAATCCATAATGGGGGAGGACATGGGACCAGTAGAGGAACTTTGGTTGGGCCAAAGGGGAGGGAGGGGAGAGGAGGGGGAACGGGGATAGGAAAGATGGTGGAATGAGACGGACATCATTATCCTAGGTACATGTATGATTACATGAATGGTGTGACCCTACTTTGAGTACAACCAGAGAAGTGAAAAATTGTGCTTCATTTGTGTACAATGAAACAAACAGCATTCTGCTGTCATGTATAACTGATTAGAACAAATAAATAAATGAATTTTTTAAAAAATCATAAACAGCTATATTCTGTTTATAAGTGATTTACTTAAAATATAAGAATAGTCAGTTTAAGAATAAAAGATTGGAAGACTATATGCTACAGGAAATAGTATAACTGACAAGAAATTAGTATATCAGAAAAATTAGATCTTAGGAGAAAAAAGTATTAGGAGAGATAAAAAGAAATATTTCTTAATGATAAAACCTCAGTCCTATAGGAAGAGATAGTCATATTTATTAAAGAAACAAAATAGCATTGCCCCCAAACTTATAAAGTAAACGTTAAAAGAACTAAAAGCAGAGATAGACAAATCACAGATGGAAATTTTAACACAACTCTTAAACTAACTTAAGAAAGAAGAGAAAATTTGCAAAATACAAATTCTGGTACCACATTCAGCAACATCAGAAAACATTAGTTTGATGCACAATGAGGAGAATTTATCCTGAGAATCTATATGCTGGGACCAAATGACAATGTCAATGAAAGTCATATAATGGAAGCATACTATAGAGATACAGATAGACAGAGATATACAGATATAGACAGATATTCTGACCACTGCAGAATTAACTACAACTTGGTAAGAAATATATCTTAAAGTTTTCCTCAAATGTGAAAAGTAAACCACTGACTTGTAAATAATCTAAGGATTAAAGAAGAATGAGGCAATTAGTAGATATTCTGAACTAAAATGAAAATGTATGGTGAAGTTTGTGGGATGCAATTAAAAGCAAATTGAAGCTGCTGAATGGGTTAACTTGTTCCCTAGCAAATCTGATTCTCACTTTGCTTCCCTTGTGCCTTATCCCTGAATAATTAACTGCTAGAATCAGCTTTGTCAGGGAAAGGGCAACAAGAAAGACAGCAGTCATAAGAATCTTAATCAGTAATCTTTCTGTAGATTTACAGAAACCAGGAAGGTCCATGACCTTTAAGATAACATCAAGACATCAGAGTTGCTGGTAGCTGCAGAATTAATTGACTACCCTGGCGCCCTCCTGGCTATGGCTAAAAATATACTTCTGCAAAGTCTCTATGTAAGCTTAGCATCCGTGACCTCTAGGCAAGATGAAACTTTCAGGCAAGAGTCCTCCATTTTCCAAGCAAGAATCCTCCATTTTCCAACTCACTGGCTTGTTACCAAAAAGTTTCTTCTCTACCACTCTATCTCATGATGGAGTCATCAGCCTTATCTGATGGCAGCATAACCTAACCTTTTTTAATTTTTTAAAAATTCTTTAATTCGCTTCTGAACTTTTTTTTTTTTTTTTGGTTGCAGAATTTTGAGGAAAACTTACAGATTTAGATGTTTGTATTAGATCATTAAGAAAGGTCCAGGGTCACCCAATCAAGTTTTTTTTTTCTTAAAAATTTAGAGAAAAAAAAATGAAACTAAGCCCAAAGTAGGCTAAAAGAAGGAAATAAGAGCATACCTTTATAAAAAATGGACAACGAACAAAATTGGTGATAAAAAGGTATTTCTTGGAGAAATTAAATAAAATTTATAAACTCTTAGTAAAAATAAACAAAAAAAGAGAAAAGTGAGATACCCATTCTTAGGATGAAAGAGGAAGTCGCTATAGGTTGTGGAGACATAAAAGGACAATTTATTATATACCACTTTATGGCAATAAATTAGAAACTTTAGATGAAATTCCTTTAAAATCACAATTTACCAAAAGTAAAAATGAAAAGAATTATAAATGGTAATATTCCTATTCATTTTGAAGCAATTAAATAAATATATAAGGCCTTTTACATACACATCTCTCTCTCTCTCTCTCACACACACACACACACACACACACACACACACACACACACACACGACCCTACAGGCTCGGATGGCTATACCATTCTATGATTATATTCATTTGTTCTTCCAAACATTTAAAGATGAAAAAAGACAAATTCTATAAAGACTTAGAAGGTAGGAGAGAGGGTGAGTTTGAAATTCATTTTATGAGAATTGCATAATCCTGAAACCAAAACTTGGCAAGAATACCACCAAAGAAAAGAAAATGACAGCAAAATCTCTCATGAGAATGGAAGCAAAAATTCTAATTGAAACATCAAACAGAATCCAATGACACAGAAAAAAGAAAGCTCTCATTACCAAGTGGGATTTATTCCAGGAATGCATGATTGATTGCAACTCAAAATTTATACAATCGACCATGCTAACAGAAGAAAGAAAAAAATTCTATTATCATTCCACTAGATGGAGAAAAGACTTTTAGAAAACTAACACCTATTCATTACAAAAAGTCACAGAAAATATTGAATGAAAGGGAACTTCCTTAATCTAGTTAAAGATATTTTTTAAAAATTGAAGGTTTTGGGGAAGCATGTTTTCTTGCATTGCTGGTAGGAATGCAAAATGGCTCAACCCTTGATCAATTAATTCCATTTTTAGGAATTTATCCTGAGAATAAACTTTCAAATAATATGAAACACACACTGATATGATTTTGCCTAGAAAAATTATGGGTAATTTCAAAATGTTGGAAATTTACATGATCACACACAGAAGATTTGTTAAGTATGTTATATGTACACAATGCAGTAACAGGAAGTGTAAAAATTAGAATGAATTTAGCTTATAATGTGAGTGTTTAGGCCATTGACATGATTTAGTTGAGTTTAAATCTGCTATAATTTTTAGGAAAAAACTCCCAACTATACTCTAGAAATTAATGAATGGGTTAATCAAGGGAAAGAAGAGGACTGACATTTCTATCTAAATTATTTTCATTTTTAGAACATCATATGAAGGGGCTGGGCATAAGAAAAGTAGAGGGAGAGATTCTGAAGTTCACAGTCAGCTTGGGCAATTTAGCAAGATTCTGCTCAACATAGGGATTGGGATGTAGCTTCGTTTTGAATACCTGAGTTCAATTCTTGGTACCAAAAACAAAAACACATGGAACAAAAAGAATTGAAACTAACCCTAGAATTTTGAACACAATGCTATAAACTTTCAGAGCAAAATATTTTATAGACACACATACATACACATGAAATTTTAGACGCTGAATTTTTAAAAATTGATAGTGGTATGGGTATATTAATTCTAAAATACACTGTGGGCTTTTGAAAATAAATAAATAAGCAAATGAATGCTTTTGCAATCAGGTTTTTCACTATGAGAAAAATGAACAAAAATAAGAAATTAGGAATTAGCAGAGGAATCCTATGTTAGTGGATTGTGATTAAAGGCATGGATAAATAGGAGCAATAATATCCCCAAAGCAACAAGCATACTTAATGTTCATTCCCAGTTTATAAAGCAATTGCTCACTAATATGGTTCCTTGTAAAAAACAAATGGCTAATTTTAGGACTGGATAATGGGAAGTGAAAGGTGAGCCTAGCATAATTTATGTCAGAAAGTAAGAAAGCGCTCAAAAACTGATGACACATATCAAAAGGAGTTCTCATTGGAAAAATCTGGGACAATTTGAGCATAAAAATAATTAAAGGCAATAACAAATCACATATGCTACATTGAATATTAACCAATCTAGAAATCTCTACTAATATGAATAAATAAATAACAAAGAATTAGAGGGAAAAATCCTTCCTTAGAGTATAATGCCAACTAATATAAGCAGAAAAAAAATGATAACATTGAGAAAAATCATCATTGCACAATCACCTTCGTAATAAATAGGCCAGGTAAGAATCATCCATGGATTCTAAATCCATGTGGTCAAAGTTTGTTGAGAAATAATTTCTTAATTTACAAATATATGGAGATTTTCTAGTTATCGGCCTGCTAATCATTTCTATCTTATTTGCATTACAAAGAAAATGTACTTTATGAATCCTACCCATTCAAATTTATTGATGATTGGTTTATGACCAAATATGTGTCCATTTTTTTATAAGTCTTTTGTATGCAAATGGCAGGAATATGTATTTTTCATTTCTGGGTTCACATTTGTTCACTGTCCTCATATAATCACTGGGAGAGTTTTGTTAACATCTTATACCATGAGTGTAGATTTGTCTGTCTGTCCTTGTGGTTCTGTCTTGTTTCCTTTCTAAATGTTAAGGCCATATTACTATGTACTTATGAATTCATTATATTTTCTAGGTGAATTTAAGTCTTTCATCATTACAAAGTGACCTTCCTTCTATAGAATAATTCTTTTGTCAAAAAGTCTATTCTGAAAATATTAATATAGCTATGCCATTATTTCCATTGGGTGAAAGACCTTTGGCCTCTCACTTTCCTTAAGCTTTTATTTACCTTATGCTTTAAATATGTTGGTTGCTTTTTACAGATTCTGACCAGTCTTAGAATATTTAGTTAATTTATAATTAATATAATTAGGGATGCATTTGGTTTTAATTCTGCCATTGAATATGTGTTTTCTATTTTCCAACCATCTCTGTTTCTTTTTTTAACTTTAATGCTTCCTTTTGGATTTATTATAACTTTAAATTTGGAAGTTAAATGTTTTTTTTCTACTCTATTAGAAGTTGCCCTTTAATGTGCAAGTTATACTTTATTCATTAAAGTTTAATATTAAATATCACCTTTTCTCTTTCTCCTGGACAATGAAAGAAGCTTATTTTCAATGCTCTTTACTTCTAGACTATTATTTTATGCATTTAGGTCCATAAATACTTTGAGACCTAGAAGACATTATTGTTATTGTGCTCTACAGTCAATACTTATTTATATTTAAGAACACATTTACCATTTTCACTGCTCTTAATTGCTTCCTGTATATCTAACCTTCCGTCTGTGACCATTTTCCTCTGCTCTAAGCACACCCATTAGTATTTCCTTAAGTAGGAGTCTGCTATTGGCAAGTTCTGTCAGTTTTTGCTTGTCTTATACTGTCTTCACTTCACTTTAATTTTTGAGGTTTAATTCTGATGAGAATGTGACTCTGGCTTAATATTCTTTTTTTTTCTGTGTATTGGCACTATGATCCCAACATCTGGCTTTCATTGTTGCTATTGAGAAAACATTTGTCCATTTGTCCATTTGTCCATCTATACTGAAGTTATCTATTTTTTTTCTCTAAGGCTGATATTAAATTTTTTTCTCTTTTTCATCAATATTACTCTGATGGTTCCAGATGTTGATTGCCTTTTATTCATTCTGTTTGAGACTTGGTGAGCTTTTAAATATGAGAATCAATGTCTTTCATCAATTCCAAAAACCATTGGCTCTTCTAATATTGGTTTTCTGCCTTTCTTCTCTCTCCTTGTGCAACTCTTCTTGTTTTATACTATATGTCTATTATCCTCTTGTACTCTAATCTCTGTTTTCTGTCCTTGTAATTTTCCATGCTTCATTCATCAGAGTTTCTTCTTTCAAATCTCTAATAGTTCTCTCTATGGCCATGTCTAATCTGGCACTGAATTCTTAGGTTTTCATATTATGCTTAAGCTCCAAATTTTCTGGTTGTTTCTCAGATCTTAATGTTACCCTTTACAGTTTCTTGCTGAAAGATTTAAGTTTAGCTTATAATTGCCATGTTCACCTTACAAATGGTTGTTTAAAGTCTATGTCTGATAATTCGACCATCTTAAATAGCTTTAAGTTCATTTCTTTTATATTTCATTGTCCCATATCTGGTTCAAGTATTTTCTTTTATATCTGCTTATCACTGTGTTTCAGTGACTATATTTGAAAATTATTAAAAGAAGTAATTGGAGCTTAAGATTTTTTTTGTTGCTTATGCCAAATAAGCTGTTAACATGAATAATATGAAAACATGTTAATCCAATTTCAAGGCTCAAGATTTTTCTTGGCTACCTATATGACTTGAACCAGAATTGAATTTCATGTCATAGATGTTTAATCTTCTTCCTTCTTATTCCTAGACTACAGGTCTTTGGGATCCCAAAATTAAATTCAGATTGGCTGACCCTTGCCAAACTCTGTAATCTTACTTTGGTCCAACTTTGTGGGTCAAAGATGAGGCAATGAAATGTTTCCCAATCTGTTGGTCATATCTTTAGATTGGCAATTACATCTTTGGCAAAAGTGAACCAAATGTCATAATTTTTCCCGGACTTCTGTCTTTCTAAATCTTGGCCACATAAACACTCACCATTTTATTAGATTATCTGAGCTTTTAGTATTTTATTCATATTTTTAGTTGTCTTTAGCCCAAGAGTCATTGCAAATTACCCAGTCTGTCATTTCTAGAAACCGATGACCCTAGTATTCTAATTTCACTTACGTATATACTTTCTTTGTAAGTACCATAAGAACTGGATTCTTTTTAGATGAGCACCTTGGGGTAGAGACATTAAAATCTGTGAACCCTTAAAATTTTAAATCAAATTATATATATAGAATCCATTTATATTTGTGAAAAATTTCATGGCTTCTTATCCAAAGGTGTTTGTATTGTATATACTGATAGAACAATCTACAAAGAACGATGTTAAAACTTAAAATAAATAACTTAACCAAATTAAATTCATCAATAAACCCAGAGACAAATTTCTAGAAGATATCAGTGAAGATTGTGCAGAGGTTTTGATCTTGTTGGCAAATTTACCTAAATCTTTTATAGAAACATAGGTTTGAAGAAAAAATATTTAATGGGACACAATGTAAGCTCAACTGGAAGGAGATAAAAGAGGGCTGTAAAAGCCCTAAATCCAATGAGCTAACCTGCTTGACTTTAATAGTAGCATTAGTATAGTATTTATGAATATCTTAAATATTAGCAATAACATGACCATTTCTGTCTCTTTAAATTTCTCCACATCCCAATAAAAATTTTCCCCAAATCCTTAAAGAAATCAATAGCTTTCTCCTCTCTCTGTATAACCAGAATTCAAGAAGACAAATAAAGCTGAGGAGAAATAGTATATTTTATGTTTAACAAATTTAGCAAACATTTAGACCTGTTTTCTTCATAACGATCCAGATCATATTATTAATTTTCCACTGAAAAGGCTGTGGAATTAGAATTAAAACATTAAGGCTAATATTCTGGGATAGATGTATCTTTTCCAAGATTTGGATTTTTTTAATCTTTGTAATGGTCAACGCATTTTAAATATGCACAAGGCTTTGTATCTGTGTTGCAGAATTCATTGGCATACTAAAGTAAGAACTAACTTAGCACTATAAATGAAAACTTTACACCTATATGTTCATATTTGTCATATCCTGTATGTTCATATTTGTCATATTTGTTTCATTATTGTTAACCTAAATATCAGATAAATAGGTTAAGAATAATTCCTAACAATCCCGGCCATATACAACGTTACCAGTCGACGTCTGTACGTTGTTCACAGTACATAATCCGAAGGTATTGAGCATAGCCGTTGCAATTCTAATGGCCAGGAGTATATTTACCTATCGAAATTGCCCAAACAATAGCAATCTTCATGATGGCCTTAGTCCGCGAATTGAAACGGCTATGCTCAATAGGATTACGTATTGCTACATACCGATCCAGCGATATAGCGCAGAGGTGCATGATGGACGCAGTAGAAAATAAAACATCTAAAGAAATCCAGACGGGGCACAAATACCTAGGTAGTGGCCAGACATAATCTGAAAGAGAACAGAGAGAAGACAAAAATATGTTATTCAAATCGCACTAAATCCACTTTTCAATTTTAGTGCTCTAATTTTTTATTCTTAATCAAAGTTTTTTAAAGAAAGTGAAATTTCAGAAGCATTAATTTCCATAATGATGATGACGATGATGCTATCAGTGTTACATACATTTTTATTGCTGTAAACTTTATACAACATAAAACTGCCAGACACTGTGGCACTTGCCTATAATGGGGAGGTTGGAGGTAGGAGGTTCGTGGAGGCCAGCCTCAGTAACTTAGATAGATCCTGTCTCTTTCAAAATATAAAAAATTAAAAGGGGTTGGAATGTAAATCAGTGGTAAAAGGCTTCGTGGCTTATTGCCCCACCCAAATGAATCACTTAAAGTGTACAATCCAATGGCATTTAGTACATTCATAATATTGTACAACCATCACCTCTCTCTAGTTCTGAAAAATTTTATTATTCAAAAAGGAAATCACTTCCCATTAACCAGTCAGCCCCTCTCTCATTACTTCCCTCCTCCAGCCCCAGGAAATCTCTATAATCTTTTTTCTGTTATAAACTTACTTAATCTAGATATCTCATATAATTGGATTTTGTAAACTTTTGTGTCTGGTTTCTTTCACTTAGCATAATAATTTTGAGGTTTATCCATTTTGTAGCATGCATCAGTACTTCATTTTTTTTTATGGATTGTTTACTGCCTTGTATATAATTAGATCTGATTTTCATGTATTAATAGTGTCTCTTGTGACTTTGCTGAATTGATCTCATATCTATCTATCTATCCATCTATCTATCTATATCTATATATATCTATCTCTCTCTCTCTCTCTCTCTCTCTCTCTCTCTCTATATATATATATATATATATATGGTATGTGGGTTTGTTTTTGTTTTTGTTTTTAATTTTCCTATATAAGATCATGTTATCTGAAAATATAGATAATTTTATTTCTTCTTTTTCAATTTTCCTCTTTTATTTCCTTTTCTTGCCTAATTGCTCTAGATACAGTTTCCAATACAACACTGAATAGAAATAATGAAAGTGGGTTTCTTCTCTTTATTCCTGGTCTTAGAGGGAATTCTTTCAGCTTTTTTTTTAACTACTGATTATGAAATTATGATATTAACTGTGGATTTTCATTAATCCCTTTTATCATGTTGAGGAAGTTTTCTCCTATTTCTAGTTTGTTGAGTGTTTTTGTTTTCCATCATAAAAGAGTGATGGATTTTGTCAAATACATTTTTCTGCAGGAATGGAGATGACCTTGTGGCTTGTTTACTTCCCTCTGCTCTTACATTCCCACTTGGTCATAGTGCATAATATCATGCTGAATTGAGTTCATTTATATTTTGTTCAGAATTTTTGCGTCTATATTCATAAACTATCTTGGACTATGGTTTTCTTGTGATGTCTTTATCTGGCCTGAGTATTAAGATAAAGTTGGTCTCATAAAATGTAGTTTGAGAAGGACTGGTGTTAATTTTTTAAATATTTGGTAAAATTCACCAATGAAGTCACCTTGTCTTTTCCTTGTTGGGAGATTTTGGTAACTGATTCAAGTCTTTACTTGTTATAATTATCTTTAGACTATTTTTTCTGTGTTTCTACTTTGTTGGAGCACAATTGTTCATTATATTTTTTCCTAATCTATTTAATTTCTGGAAGGTCAGTAGAAATGCTCTTATTGTCATTTCTTATTTTCATAATTTATGTGATCACTTTTGTTTCTTAGTCATTCTGGCTAAAAGGTCTGTCAACTTCTTGGATCTTTTCAAAGAATCTCAACTTCTGATATTCTTCATATTCTTTATTTTTCCCATACTCTATTTTATTTGTCTTTATCATTTCAGTTTTTTTTTCTAGTTGAATGAAGCTTGCTCTTTTATTCTAGTTCTTTTTCTATTTTACATCTTAAGGATATAAATTTATGTTATATCCTTCTTTAGGGTCTTTTACTGCTTTTTTTTTTTTTAAACCAACCCTTTTCTTTATTTTTGTGGTGCTGGGAATGGAACCAAGGCCCCACATATGCTAAGAACATGATCTATCATTGGGCTGTACTCTCAGCCCCTTTCTTCTTTATAAATGTAGCCATTTATAGAATAAATTTCCCTCTAAACACAGTTTTTGCTGCATACCATAATTTTTGGCAAGTTTTTATTTCACTCTTTTTCAAAATATTTTTAAATTTTATTTGTGATTTCTTCTTTCACCCATTGGCCATTTAATAGTGAGTATGCTGTTTAATATCTACATATGTTCAAATTTGTCCATTTTCTTTCTAATGCTGATTTCTAGTTTTACTCCATTGTGGAGAATATACTTTGAATAATAATAATATTTTAATTAATTTATATTTGTTTAGTGGCCAAACATATGGTCTATCTCAGAGAACATTCTATATGTTATTGGATGGATTATTCTCTATGTCTATTAGAATTAGTTGCTTTATAGTTTTCTGTGTGTGTGTGTGTGTGTGTGTGTGTGTTTCAGTAGTGAGGATTGAACCCATACATACATGGTAAGCAAGCATTCTACCACTAAGCCACATTCCCAGCCCTTTATAGAGTTTTCTAATTCCTCTATCTCTTTATTTATCTCCGTAGTTGGTCTATACATTGTTTAAAATAGGGTATGATGCCTCCAAGTATTATTGTAGGTATGTTTTCTTTTTCTTGTTTCAATTCTTTTACTTTTGCTTCCTGTGTTTGTTGGGCTCTGTTGTTAGGTGCATATATGTTTATAGGTTTTGTATCTTCTTGGTGACTTTACCTATTTATGAATTTATGATGTCCTTTGTCTTTCATATAAGTTCTATTTTTTTGACATTAATTTAACTCTCCTTGGTTACTATTTGCATGGAACATTCCTTCACTGTCAATATCCAGGTGTCCTGAGATATTGAGTTTCTTATTTGCAGTATATAGTTGGATAATATATTTTTGCTCATTCTGCTAGTCTCTGCCTTTTAATTAGAGTTTAATGCATTTCACATTTAAATTAATTACAGTTAAGAAAAGATTTACTTCCATCATTTTCTATATGATATATACCATCATTTCCTCCAGTAATGCCTTCATTTGTGATTAACTGACCTTTTTATAAGAAACTACTTGATTCGCTTCTTATTTTTTTTCCCTGTATAATGTTTTAGTTTTTTCCTTAGTAGCTAGCCTGGGGATTACAATTAATATCTTTTTCTTATAAGAATAAAGTTTTAATTATGCATATTTTGAATACTGTACAAAAATTTTGTGGTCCCTCTATCTCTACCCATTCCTGGATACTCTGTCACCTTTCAGTGTTGATATTTCCTCAAATTATTTTCTCAGGTTCTTTAGACCACAAAAACTGAAGATTACTTATTGGAGTTTTATCCACCTATCATGGCAGACTATGTCTTCCACTTAGATTATACATCATGGAAGCTGGAAACTCAATCAGTGTTATGACTTTCTTCAAAGTGTTTTGACCCTCCAGAATTCTGTATTGGGTTATTCTCCAGTAAATCAGATAATTTGTTTTTGTGTTTTATTTATTTATCTGCTGAAAGGTTGATTCAAGAGCAGCTTACTTGACCATAACAGAAGTCAAACTACCAATCAGTAGGATTTAACCAGTACAATAAAGAAAAGCTATCACCAGAAATTATTTGGACCAAATGTCTTTGTGGCTCCTCATTATTGTTAATAATTTTTTGTACCTTCTTCAGATTGTATCTATCATGAAAGTTGATTGTGTTGAAGATTTTGATACTCTACTCAACATGTTTCACCTGCAAAAATTGCTTTTCCAATTGTGCTTTAAATGCACAGGTATTTCTTCGCTATTACTATGTGGGAGAATTTTATTGCCATAATCACTAGAATATAAGTTCCATTGGGTGAACAATCACTGCCTGTTTTATTTTTCTACTATTCAATCTATACTGCTCGGAATTATGGGTAAATTTATGTGATTCATGTATATTTCACATAAGGAATGTATGGAAAGTTTGGAAGGAGTTACATAACAAAGAGACTATTGCACATTTTCCATGGGGCAAGTAAATTCATAGTTAGATGAAATAAAATCTGACTTTCAGAGGAAACAATTGCACACAGTATTTCATATTTTATATGTTCATTCACTCATTTACTCAAAGAGTACTTGATTTTTAATAACTCCAGAATCACAGACATATCCAACAATATTGAAAAAAAGTAGTGAAGATGGAGTAAATGACACTCTCATCTTTCATTTCTTTTGTTTAAAAGAAATATAAAAGATTTTATTCCTATGAAGCAATGGAGACATTCTTTGCCTTGGAGAAAAGAATAGTCCAGTATTCTGACAATATAATTAAAAGGTATAGTAATTTGGGGAGAATTGTGAAATAATACCAACCTAGAACTTGGGAATTAGAAATTATAATTAATTTGTTTAAGTTAACATACATGAAAAAATGAGTAACCATAATAAAATTTAAAAGTTCCCCAGAGCATTTCATAAAACAATATAGTGTCAATAGCAAAACTCCAAAAACACTTAAAAAAGATTAGAGACAAATAGCATTCAATGATATAGATTCACAAATAAAATATTATCAGAGTCCAGTAAAATATCAAAGGAATAATACATCATGAAAAAACAAGAGTTATTCCAGGGATTCAAGGGTGATTTAATACCATGAAATTTACTAATAAAATTCTTTGTTAACAATTGTGAAGAAATTTTATGATTTTTAATAGGTAATGAAGAATAATTTGATTAAATGGAGAAACTACTTATAATTAAAATTTCAATTATATAGGGATAAAAGGAGCCTTCTTATAAATATGATAAAGGTAATTTACCAAAAACCAACAACAAATATTAAAAATAGTAATGCCATCAATACACATCAATAACATTAAATTTGGGAAATGGACAGGATGCCAACTTATCCTATTACTCATTATTTTATTAATTTTCACCAAGATAAGATTGTGAATAATTTGTATCACAATCTTATTTTCTTATGCTTTAGAAAGCAAGGGATCAAATTATCTGTTGTCTATTGTTGGGGTGACCGTAGGCCTAGCAAATCTGACACTTTTCTAAAAATAGTACTGGATTTACTACATGAAAATTACATGATACAAGATAAATATAAAATAATCTAGAGGTTGAAATAGTCTAAGAACAAGGCTGGAAATGGAATAAAGACAAAATAGTCCATTAGCAACAGTGAGAGAATTCATAAAATATCTTACTAAAACTTTAACAAGATAGATTCAGGACCTATATTAGAAAATAATCATGAAAACTTCTGGGAAAATATGAATTTACATCTAAACAAATGGAAGGTCACACACTATATATATATATATTTTTTTTTTGGATGGGAAAACACAGATCTATTTACTTATGGTACCAAATGTGCATAAAAAAATCAATCATATACAGATTTTGGGAGTAAATATAGGGATTATTACTATTTCCCAGCATCATTCATGAGGCAAGATTAACCTTGAAAAGAAAGCTTGAAAGTGTGTCATTTTAAACAAATGAAAGTTATTCTGTGAATAAGTTAATATATACATTTTTCTTTTTTATTACTATTTTCTATTTATTCATTTTTACTGATTGCATATTGTATTGACTTTACCCAAGCCTGCACTTCAATATTCATATGCTTTTTTCATGTTAAAAATTAGATAATTGTATTGATATAGAGATGAGTTGATTAGTGTGCTATATTAAAATACTTTCTTCAAAAAAATTAAGATTTTTTTTTTGTGAACCCCTCTAGTTTGGTAGGCTGTAGGGGGTTTTTTTCTTTATTTTTTCTTTATAATTATACATGATAGTGGAATGTATTTTGACATTTACGTTCATGGAGTATAATTACCCATTCTTGTGGGTGTACATGATGTATGTACATTTTTTTCTATAATTCAATGTGATTCGTGATAAAATTAATTTTAGAAAACTAAATTAAGTCTCCTTAATTCTTAATCTCCCAAAGAAAACCCACCAAATGTTTATAACATATATTATACATAGTAGGTAAAAGTCCAAGTCTTTCCTTTGAGTTTTGAAAGAGACAAGAATGTCCACTATAACAACATCCATTCTGCCCTGTACTAGAGTTACTCATTAGCATGCTATGGTAAGTAAAAGAAATAAAAATATGGAAGATTTAAGTAGAAAAATGAAAACATGACTGTGTACTTAGAAAAACGAAACAACTTTACAGATACATTTTGAGAATTAGTAAGTAAATTTAGAAAGATTGTTAGATAAAATATAGCCAACATGTAAAAAAATCAATTTTATTTTCATAATGCAGAAACAAAAGTGATAAAATGACTTTTTGAATTTTTTTTTGAATTTTTTAATATTTATTTTTTAGTTATCGGTGGACACAACATCTTTGTCTGTATGTGGTGCTGAGGATCGAACCCGGGCCGCACGCATGCCAGGCAAGCGCGCTACCGCTTGAGCCACATCCCCAGCCCAACTTTTTGAATTTTTAACAAAGTTGCCCATTAATAGTCTTCCATTTCTGGCAAAATTGGAGGGAGCACATTCAACCTGATCTCTCCTACAGAATACAAGTAAAACCTGTGGGCAAAATCAAAGAACTATCATTAAGAGTGATTTTCCTGTTTCCTCTCCCTAAATTATTTCCTGGCTTAGATTTTAATGCAGCCAAAATCATTAGAACTGTGTAGTGGATGTGAAGAAAGAAACCTCCAAGAAACATACTTTCCCCAATGGACAGAAAAGACAATTAACTATAAAGTACAGAGGTAATTTAGAGGACAGAGAACACAGGCATAAGACAGAGAAATTATTTTCTTTGCTCTTCTTTTTCTCTCCTGCCATGAAAGCATGCATCAATCACTAAGATGTCCACCAGTTGTGCAGGTAATTAAACCTTTGAGAGAAAAAATCTCTCAGTTTGACCATGTGAACTAGAAAAAAAAGACCACCAAGGTCTGAAGAGTGTGAAGGGAATGCCCAATTATTTTTTCTCTTTCATTTCCCTACATTTGTCCCTGAAGCAGACTCCAAAACAATAAATGCACAATATGAAGAATCTAAAAATCGGACTTTCTCACCAGAGTTCCAGGAAATGTCCACTGTAGTGAAAATCAAGGAGATGAAGAGGCTTGAGAATAGGTCACCTAAATCCTAGGCTCATCTATCAGCTACACATTTGTAAAAATGACCCAAAGCCATGTAACAAAAGACTGAAAATTGGACTATGATATACAGTACTGTCCAGGTCCCATATGGGACCCCTGAATAATACCCACGGGACAGATCCAAGGAGCATTCCAAATGCTTTGAAAATCAAACTGACATTGGAAACAAGGCCCACAGAAAAAAGAGTTGAGACTTGGGTTCTAAATCTAATGAGGCTGATCACCTATTATAATTCTAAAAACCAATATTCTCAAGAGAATATTTAAAAGACTCAGGGTCAGGAGAGCAAAGATGATGTAGCAGGGAACTGTGGGGATGTCTATTGAAAGAAACACCAAAGAAGAGATAAAAACTGTCAAAATCAACCTTACTAGAACTCTTACAGTCAAAGGTTTATAGCAATCAAGCAAACATTTACTAGGGGAAAGCTAAATGAAACATCATGGTGTGTGTGGGGGGGTGGTCTTGAAGTACTTTATCTTATGGTAATCCACTCAATTCCTTACTGGGAGGACAGTTTTGAGATGGCAGTCCACACTGCTAATGTGGATACCTTGTTCTAGAGGGAACACAATGCACATTCACCCCAAGGATACATCTGTTTTGATTTGACTGTGGTTTCCCTGAAGGACTGCTACAAAAGACTTCCCTTTAATTCAGAACACCCCTCCCCACCCCACCCACACAATAAATACTGAAAGACAAATGAACAAACTGGGGCAAAAAAAAAAAAAAAAAAAGAAAAAGAAAATTTATGTGTGTGTGTGTGTGTGTATTTGGGGGCAAAAAATAGATGAATGAAAATGCTGAAAGCCTGGTAAGAAATTCAAAGAGTGACATTTTGAGGGTATGAGATATTTGAAAAGTTCCTTCATATTCCAGGGACTCTTGAAAGGCAGGGGCATGTTCAGGACAGAATATATTCTTGCCAAAGAACTGAAAAGATGCTGAGATTCACCTAGGGCTGATATCTAACTTGAGTGTATGAAAGATATGTAGACAAAGAGTTTTAAAAATCCTAAGTGTAAGGATTAACTTAGAGAAAACCTGAAAAGACCTGGTACTATGAATATCCCCCCTGCCAAAGTAATATGTTGAAATCTAATCACAAAAGTGATGGTGTTATGAGGCTTGGCCTTTGGGAAGAAATTAGATTACAAGGATGGAGTCTCTCTGAATGGGATTAGTGGCCTCATAAAAGAGGCTTGAAAAAGACTGATTCCTCCTTCCATCATGAGAACAAGTGAGAAATCACCATCTATGAACCATAAATGGATCTTCACCAGATGACAAATCTGATGGGGTTTCCAAGCTTCCAGAATTGTGAGAAATAAGTTTCTGTTGTTCATAAGTCCAAAGCAATGTACAGATTCAACACCATCCTTACCAAAATCCCAATGGCATTTTTTATGGAAATAGAAAAAAAAATCATCCTAAATTTCATATGCAATCTCAAATGATTCTAATAGAATAAAATTGAAAGACCAATACTTCATGATTTTAAAAAATACTATAAAAACTATAGTAATCATAACACTATGGTATTAGCATAAAAAGAAACAAACAGCCTAATGGAATGGAGGACCATGTTTTCTGTTTTTTAATATTTATTTATTTTAGTTGGACACAATATCTTCATTTTATTTTTATGTGGTGCTGAGGATCCAACCCAGTGCCTCACGCATGCTACCACTGAACCACGACAACAGCCCAGACCATGTTTTCTTAAATAGAAAACATAGGCGAAAAGTTTCATTACATTTGGCAATGATTTTGTGAATGATTTCTTGGAATGACATCAAAAGCATAGGCAACAAAAACAAAAATAGATAAAAACAACTACATTAAACTATAAACTTTTTGCATCAAAAGACAAAATTAAGAGAGTGAAAAGTCAATCTGTAAAATTGGAGAAATTTTTATAAATCATATCTAAGGAGTTAGTATCCAGAATAGATGAAGAATTTCTACAACTCAACAACAAATAATTTAAAAACCTGATTAAAAAACAGGCAAAGGATTTGAATAGATATCTCTCCAAAGATGATATACAAGTGGACAACACGCTCTGATGACTACTAATTATCAAGAAAATGCAAATTAAAGCCATTGAGATATTGCTTCATGCTAATTATGATGACTATTACAAAAATTCTTAAAAATTAACAATGGCTGGAAAAACTGGGACACTTGCCCTGTGTTGGTGGGATTGTAAAATGGTGCAACTACTATGGAAAAGAGTATGGAGGATCCTAAAATTTAAAATAGAACTATCACATAATCCAGTAATCCCATTTCTGGATATATATTCAAAAGAATTGAAAGCAGGCTCTCATAGGTATTTGTTCAATATATTGATAGCTGTAGTAGTCACAATAGTCAAGAGGTAGAAGCAATCCAAATGTTCATTAATGGATAAACAGATAAACAAAACGTGGTATATATGCACAATGGGATATTACTGAGATTTAAAAAGTAATGAAATATTGATAAATACTGCATCATGAACAAACCTTTAAGACATGGATGCTTTCATAAATTAGTCAGACAAAAGAAGATAAAAACATGCAGAGTTACTAAGTTCTTAGATACTGATAAGAGAATAGTGTTTTCTAAGGGCTGGGGAATGAGATAATATAGAACAACTACTTAATGGATATGGAATTTGTGGGGGAGTGATAAAAATTTCTTGGAACATGTGGCTGGGGAGGTAGCTCAATAACAGAGTGCTTGCACGGCATGTACAAGGCCCAAGGCTTGATCCCTAGCACACGTGCACACACACACACACACACACACACACACACACGACAACATCAGCAACAAAACCCTGGAACTAGAAAGAAGTGATGAGTGGACATTGCTGTGAGTGTATTAAGTACCATTAAATTTTACCCTTCCAAGTGGTAATGGTTAATTTATGGAATGTGAATTTCACATCAATTAAAGGAAAAAAAAAAACCAAATGATCTCAAAACATAATATTGAAAGTATCAAGGATACAAAACATTTTACTCAAATATCATAGAATTTTAGAAAAATTTCAAAAAATTTAAAGGAAAAAGAGAATTTAAAAAAGAAAGAAAGAAACAACGTTAAGATGGCCCAAATGTTGGAATTTATAGACAAAGACCTTTCAAAGCAGCTACCATAACCATGCTTAATGAAGGAAGAGAGAGTTTATTTTGAAATGAATAGGAAGATAGGAGTTCCCAACTAGTAAGAATTTAAAAGAATCAAATAAAAACTTTAAGAGCTGAAAAAATACAATATTTGAAAGAAAAAAATCATTGAACAAGTTTAATAACAGAACAGAGACAATAAGAGTCATGGAAACTTAAGTTAGATCAATATAAATTATTGAATCTGAACAACAGTAGGAAAAAAATTAAAAATAAATGTACATATTAAGGACCAGTAGGATAATATCTATGTTTAATATTTGTGTCATTGAAATTCTATATGAAAGGAAAAAGATTGATAAAGAAAAAACTATTTGAAGAAATAATGGTCCAAAGCATGCCACATTTGGTGAAAAACAAATTAACAGAGTTAAAAAGGTCTGTAAAAGTCAAATGGTTAAACTAAAAAAAAATCATACGTAGATAAACGCATTATAATAAAATTGGTGAAAACAAGAGACAAGGAAAGAAATCTTGAAAGCAGCCTGAGAAAATTACCCTTTACATACAGCAAAGCCATGATTTGAATGACTTCAGCTTTTTTATCAGAAAATATGGAAGCCAGAAGGCAATGTAATCATAATTTTAAAAAGTTGAAAGAAAGGCACTTCTAATTTAGAATACTATATCCAGTGAGAATCACAAATGAGTGTGGAAAAAGAATTCTCAGATGAAGAGTAACTAAAGAAGTCATTGCCAGAAGATTTACTCTGAAAAATGTTAAAGGGTGTTCTATAGGCAGAAGAAAATTATACTAGAGAAAAACTTGAAAACTTTAGAAATGAAGGGGATCAAAAGTAATGGTGCATATATGGCAGAAATATAATGGATTCTTAAATCTTTAAAATACATATGGTTGTCAGAAACAAAAATTATAACATTGTCTAATGAGATTCTGAAAGCATGGAGATGTAGTCTATATTACAACTAAGACAAATCAGAGGTAAGAATACATGATTGTAAGTTTTTTATATTTTACTTAAAATGATAAAATATTAGCTATAAAGAAATTATTAACCATTAGGTATGTGTATGTATGTGTGTGTGTGTGTGTGTGTGTGTATTCTGATCCAAAGCACATTTACTACCAAAAAATATTGTCAAAAAGCCAAGCAATCAATTAAATGGAATATTCAAATAAAAAAACATAATTCAGAAGTTGGGAACAAAGGAATAAAAAAAAGAAGGGATAAATAGAAAATAAATTTTAAAATGGTAGAAATGAGTCCAAACAAATAAACAATAATATTAAATGTAAGCAGTTTTAAAATGCCAATTTAAAGAAAGAAACAGCAATCCTGGATTAAAAATGAGATGGAGTTGACAAAATTACATGCTATATATAAAAAACTCTACAAATTTAAATATAGTAATATAGATAGGTATATAGTAAAAAGATATAAAAGGTGTATATTGCATATACTAATCAAAAAAGTGCTAGAATTAATGTATTAATAACAAAAAAGGAAATTTCATATAAAATGGGTAACAATTTTATAATCATAAAGATGTCAATTCATAAAGGAAACATAATAGTCCCAAACATTTATGCACCTAATAACTAAGCTGCAAAATTCATAAAGCAAAAAGTGATAGAACAAAAGAAAATCAAAATTACAATCACAATATACTTTAAGATATTAACTCCCCCCTCAGCAATTGAAGTACAAAGACCAAAAATTATCAATGATACAGAAGAGCTGAAAAACATTTCCAACAAAATTGTTCTAATTGATAAAACACTATACCCAACAACTGGAAAATATACAATCTTTTCAAGATCTCATGGAAAATTGACCAGTAAAGATCATATTCTGGAACATTAAATAAACCTTTAAGAAATTAAAATGATTGCAATCATACAATATGTGTTCTCTAACAAAATTAGCCTTAAACCAATAACACAAAGATATTTTAAAAACATTTGAAGATTTGGAAATCAAGCAATACACTTCTTAATAAGCCATGTTTCAAAAAGGAAGAAGCAAATAAAATTAGAAAGTAGTTTGAAGTAAAAAAAATGAAAATAATTCATATCAAAATTGGTGTGGTGGAACTAAAGTAGAACTGAAGGGAAATTTCTAACATTAGTTATGGCTTATTATAGAGCAAACAAAACAAAACAAAAATCAAATCCACGATCTAAGCTTCCAAATTAAAATCTAAGACAAACTAGGGACAATTAAAGCCAATAATAGAAGAAAGGAAATAATAAATATAAAAGCAGAAATCAATGAAATTGAGAAAATACAATAATAGAAAAAGTTCAATGAAATTAAATGTTTTTCTAAAATCAACAAAATTATAAACCTGTACATAGATTGACCAAGAAATAAAGGCAGAGGACACAAATGACCAATATCCTTGGCCAAAGAGGAGATATCTTTATATATTCCACAATATAAGAGAACATTTGCATGTCCATACATTTGCATGAAATTTTGGGATCCTTAGGTATGAAACCACAAAATTTTTGAACTGTGCACTATGCCCAGAATTCAGTAAAACTTCTGTGCTACTGAGGAAATTAAAAGGAAAATAAATGTTCCAAATTCCTGAACTTGAGTCAGCCTTTTTCCGGGCATAGAATTGGCCTACTTTCCACCCATTAAAGAATGCCAAAGCCAGGGTAGTTGACTAGAAACTTAATCCAGATTTGACGGCACAGCAGATAAATACTTTTTAGAACTTCAGAGTCTTTGGAAATGGCCTTATTAAAGGATTGCCTGAACTTTTCTTTATTACTTCACTCCTACCCCCATGTTTTTAAGAGCTAGTCCCTACTCTTGCTATTTCCTATGACCTTGCCCTTGACAAGTTTCCCTGAACCTGATTGTTGTATACTGCATCTAACATGAATTATATATCCTAAGTATTTGGGGGACACGCCACTAACTTTCTGCCTTGTAATCATATTCACCACCTCCCCTTGTAATTTAATTCCTGCCTGAAATTATCAAGTCCTCTCTGGACTACTGCTCCCAAATAGCCCACTTATGACTTCAAGCCTCCTTTTATTTGCTATTTCTACTTTTTGGTCTATAAACTTTGTTTCTTGCTGCAAGTAGGAATTTGATTCTCTCTCCCTGTAGCTACTTTGCCTCTGGTCACCCTAAATTTGTGTCCCTAATTCCTAATCTCCCAAGGATGATACAGTGCAGAGAATAGGAGGCAAAACTCTGGACACATTCCCTGTATGGCTAGAGGTAACTGACAGCTCTGTCATCCCTTTGGCTAGCTAATATGGTTCGGTGCAGACCTGCTGGCCCCAAATTTACAGATTCACACATATATTTATTGCTTCTTATGATCTAAAGTCATAATACTCAGTGCTATACCCTTCATTAAAATACATTGATCAGACTGCCTTTCTATTGATGAAGCTCAGCACCATTTTATCCTTGACCAGCAGAGTTTATGGCTCTTCAGTGAAGCAGAGTGATGTTTCTGGTATCTGTCACGACGAAGTGGGCCGGGAGATGGGACATCCTACATATGCAACCAGCTGGCCCCCTCTTAGTATGAAATAGGGATTTCCTGGCAGCACTATGCAGGATGTTCAACCTCCCGGCCCATGGGAAGGTCAACTGCCACACCGTGAAGTTGCTGTTTCTGTTGAAGGACTTGCCGTTGATGGATGCTTTCTGTGTGAATGACGTTGCAAAGACTTCTTACGAACTTGTCTTCTGTTCCTGATAAACTGGCTGTGATTTACTGATAGCCTATATGATCTAGAAGCCGGATATCTAATAAGCCACCTCTTCCTTAGATCTCAAAACTATCGTTTCTCACCAATCTAAGTAAAAGGAGAAAATCCTCCCAACACTTGCAGGTGCCAAGATATTTCGTGGGTTATACTCTCCAGCTCCACTCCCACTTTGGGCAACCTGACTGCTTGCCTCTCTAAATAATATGCACAGAGGTGTCTTACATGACAGCAGAGGCATTTCTATTGCTGGAAGACTCTAGATGGGCTGTATACAGGGGTTTTTTTTTTTGTTGTTGTTGTTTGTTTGTTTGTTTTTTCCCCGTCTAGTCTATCCCAGTTGAAACAAACCATCTCACGTGTACCACAAGTTAGTTGCCAAAAATGCAGTCCTAGAGACATCATCCTGAGATCTGAGGTTCTATGGCTATGCAGTGAGACCACCACATTCTTAAATAGACTCAGCTAAGGATAGATTTTATCAGCCCTGTCCTTTCAGCTAAGAAAATTCTGCATTATGCAATTCTCCTTAACCCTGAGAACTTTTCCACCTGCAAAACTTTGTGAATCTATAGCTCTACCAGGAACTGACACATCAATATGGTTTACAAATATATTTTGAAAAACATCTTGAATTTGCTCCTCTGACATTTTCCCAACATCCTGAAACTTTCCATGTGATTTCTGATTAGGCTAGTTCCTTTTAAGCTAACCTGAAACCTTTTCCTATGGGCAAAGGGTAAAGAGTTCCAATTTCCTGTTGATACTTTCTTTAGACCTGAATGGAAGACTCAACAATTTTACAGATCTTGAATGATGGAAAGGGGATAAAAACAAAGAAGAAATCATGAATCCCTGGTGTTCTCTGCCTAACCAAGTATACATTAATGAGGACTTCAGCTATATTTATACTACATGGCCCTACTCTCTCTGTAATGTGGGAAAAGAAATGATAGAGACCAAGGAATAAAATATAATTATGGCTTTAATTTTATCTCTAGATTTTCCTGTTTTGGTGTCGGTTTAATTTTATTACATTAAGTATACCCTTAATCTGGTATTTTATTTTTAAAAGGAAAAAAAAAAACTATTTGACTATGGCATTGATGTAAAGTGATTTTCAGATAAATAAAAGAAAATGTGTGTGTGTGTGTGTGTGTGTGTGTGTGTGTGTGTGTGTGTGTGTTATACTGCAAAATGAACTGGAATCACTTTACACTGAACCACATCCCCAGGCCTTTTTATTTTTTATTCTGAGACAGGGTCTTACTAGATTGCCTAGGCTGGCCTCAAACTTTTGATCCTCCTGCCTCAGCCTTCTGAGGATTATGGAAATTCACCACCACTCCTGGTTCAAGAAAATATACTTAAAAAAAAAGTGTATCTGGTCTTTGTAATTTACTTAGTCTTGACTATACTAGCAGGTTTAACATTTCCCAAATGTTTGAATGATAAGTAATGTAGCTACTCTATCATTCTACTGCCCACTGAAGACTAAACTGTAAAGTGTCCTTTTGAATAATGATTTTACAGATATTCAATCTCTAAAAACCTCCTCATAAATACAAAAAATACAAATTTTTGTTAAATATTAGATTTCTAAATAAATTTTAGACCTGTTTTTAACTTTGGTTGTGACTGATTAACTTACTATGGAATTTGATGGGATACATTATTGTCTATGGCAAATTTTAAGCTAAATATTTAGGACATTTATTTTAAATTTATATATTAATATTTACCAATCATCCACATCAAAGTTAGTAGCTATAGATACTATAGATACTAGATTTTTTATTTTTTTGGTACCAGGGATTGAACCCAGGAGCATTCAACCACTGAGCCACATCCCCAGCTTTTTCTTATATTTTATTTAGAGACAGGGTCTCGCTAAGTTGCTTAGGGCATTGTTGAGTTGCTGAAGCTGGCTTTGAACTCCTGATCCTCCTGCCTCAGCCTCCCAAACTGCTGGAATTATAGGTGTGTGCCACCACGCCAAGCAGCAATCAATGTACTGTTAGTTCAAAGACACCATCTACAGCCTTAGTTAGATTCTCTTATTTGCTGCTGTTTATTATCTTGTAACCTTTTATTCACATGGTTTTTCTCTAGTTAGTGATCCTGTTGTTTACTTGCAGTAATCACTGAAGGCTTGGAAATATATCTCCTAGTGAACTGCAGTGATTCGTGAATGCTTCCAAGATCTCCTATATTTTGCTTCGTGGGTTGAAATCAATGCTTCTTCATTACTTTTCACATGTTCAATTTGCAAACATTCACACATCCTAAATTTTACCAATGTGCTACTCTTTTACTCTTTTAATTTATTCTCTATTGAAACACTTTATTCTGCAGAATGAAAATAGATTAAAAGTGACTATGAAATTTTAACAGAATATAGAAACTCCTCAAAGCTAAAAAGGGACTAGAAAGTGATAACATTTTCATAGAATATTTCTATGTATGCTGTGTGTGGGGGGGTGTCTAGTTTGAGGGGTTTTATCCATGTAACTTTAATTTATGCATTTAAAAAAGTTAATTCTTAATATATACTAGATAGAGGGAAATAATTATTCAGATGGCCAATGATATGCTTATTATCATGGTTTTACAGAGAACATTATTATGTGATAAAAAATAAATCAGGCAAAAGGAAAGCATACATGGAGTAGAAGGGCATTTTTTTTCAATTATAGCAATATAGAGAGAAGAAAGCCCAATGAAAAGCAAAACAAAATGAAACAAGCAAACAAAAATGTTGAGATTCTAGAACTTCATCTTAAACCAGACAATGGCAAATGTTTTCTGTAAAAGGCTAAATGGTATAGATTTTTGTCTTGCTGAGCTGTATGTTCTCTAATGCAACCACTTAACCCTACTGCTATTGGGTGAAAGCAATCATAGACAATCCTCAAAAAAATGAGTGTGGCTATATTCTAATAAAATTGCATTTATCAAAGCAGGCAACCTGAAAGAGTTGGTCCATTGCACTTAGTTAGCCAACCACTGACCTAGAGAGCTAAGAAGAGAGGTGAGACATAGCTGAATGATGGATCGATGGAGATGATGAAATCTTATGTTCAATGCTCTTGCTTGAAGTTATCAGGGATGGAATTAATGCTGAGGATTGAAACAAGAATTCAGGTATACAAAAAAGTTTCTATTCTAGCTATATGAGATAAGCAAATTAGTAAGAATAGCCATTAGCTTTCTTGAAAGACATTGCTATTGGAAAGAAAACGGGATTTAAAAAGCATTTTGCACCTGATGCAGCAGCACATGCTTGTAATCCCAGCAACTTGGGAGGCTAAGTTAGGAAGATAGAGGGTTCAAAGCCAGCCTCAGCAAAAGTGAGGCGCTGAGCAACTCAGTGAGACCCTAAGCAACTCAGTGAGACTCTGTCTATAAATAAAATACAAAATAGGACTGGGGATGTGGCTCAGTGATTGAGTGCCTCTGGGTTTAATCTTCAGTAACAAAAAAAAAGCATTTTGCCCCAGTCACTAAAAAAAATTCATAGAGAATTTGAAAATTTCATGGAGTTTTATTTCATTAGGCACTGAGATACTCTATTTTCAAAAGGAGACAAGAGTTTCTAACTCAAATAAACACAGCAAACCCATAGGTATGCATCCTTCACTTGACACAAAGCTTCAATTTTCACAAAGCTCTTTATCAGATTGAGGAATTTCCCTTGTATTTTTAGCTTGTTTTTTTTTTTTTTTTTTAAATCATGAAAGGGTGTTGGATTTTTGTGTGTATCAGATAGTTCTCTCTCTCTTTTTTTTTTTTTTTTTGTACCAGGGGATTGAACCCAGGGGCACTTAACCACTGAGCTACATTCTCAGCCCTTCTTATTTTATTTTTAATTTTGAAACAGGGTCTCACTAAGTTGCTTAGAGCCTTGCTAAATACTTTACTCTTAATATGGCACATTATATTGATTGATTTTCACATGCTGAATAAACATTACATTTCAGGAATAACATCATTGTCATGATGTTTAATCCTTTTATGAATTGCTAAATTTAGTTTGCTATTATATTGTTATGGATTTCTGCATGTATCATTGTGAAGGGGTACTGATCTATGGTTTTCTTTTGTTATCTTTGGTTTTGATAACAGAATTAATACTGACATTATAGAATCAGTTTGAAAGAGTTCTCTCTTATTTTTTGGAAGAGTTTTGGAAGGATTAATGTTAATTCCTTCTAGGGAATTTGCTTGACAAGACAAAAAATGATGATTTTCTGGAAATGAGACTCTAAAGGAATGGTAATTCCCTCTCCCCCGCCGCCCCCCAGTAACTGCTAGGCTTCTGGTTTTCACCATGATTGCAGAGTGGTTGGTTTTCAAAGCTACTCTGAAACCTGAAAGGAGGAATGGGAATAGGACAAGTTAAAAATACCACAGAGATACATAGCCTTGCCAATATTTGGGCTTTTTTCTTAAACACTCTCTAGTCATTACAAGCCTTTAGTTAATTTCCAGAGTCCTTAAAAGATTGGTTTTGACAATCTTTGTAAATTGGATTGTTGCTTTGTGTGCATGTGTTACTGGAGATTGAACCAAGGTCTCACTCATGCTAGATAAGTGGTCTACCACTGAGCTACATATATCCTTAGTCCTCTTGTTGCTTTTATGGAGGATAGAATTTTGGAAGTCCTTAGTCTGTCATTTCTGCTGATGTTTCCTAATTTTCTATAATCTCAGAGCTTAGAAACTATATTTGTAGAAAATTCTGCACACCAGAATCATATTACTAATATAGAGAATAAAAGTGATGATTTTGAAAACAAATAGGAAGGAAAATATGGAAACACCATATGTATGAGATTTTAAAGAGCCTCCAGCACTTTTATATACTCTGTTACTTGAAGGTAATGCAAAAGGAATTGTCTTAGTTGTGATCTGGAACTTGGAGAAAAGATCAAGGAAATGTACTTAATTGCCAGAAGTACCATCATCTCTTTCTAGGCATCAGGAAATATCTCTTTGGCTGTTCTAAACAGGATACATTGGTTTTGAAAGGAGACATAATGAAAACTTATGGTCAAATAGACTGAAATAAGGCAATGCAGGCAAAGAGAAACAGAAATGAAGGATACACAGAAAAGACAACTATTAGTTGATATTCTTTGAAAAACCTGATGGGTTGGTTAAAACTTTATTTTAGCAGAGGAAAAATGCCTATGAATTAGAATACTATTTATTACATGAGATTATGTGTACATTATGTATGTTAGATATTACACATATAATGCTCTATATTATATGTTCTGTATAACTTGATAGAAGGGCACAGATTTTCTTTGAGTTGATAATTTGAACAACACATGGCTCCAGTATGGGTTAGGATGATTTAAGGTTCATTAATATTTTGTCATTTTATCTATAACTTAGCAATATTATACTAATACCCTGTTTTCTTAGTAGTCTTAAGTCACATTTTGACTTCTTAATTATTAGTCTCATAATGCAATCTGAAGTCTTATAAATTTTTGTGGAGAAATTGGGATTGAACTCAGGGGCACTCGATCACCGAGTCACATCCCCAGCTCTATTTTGTATTTTATTTAGAGACAGGGACTCACTGAGTTGCTTAGTGCCTCACTTTTGCTGAGAATGGCTTTGAACTCACAATCCTCCCAAGCCACTGGGATTACAGGTATGCGCCACCACGCCCAGTTTAAGCACAGTTTTAGGTTACAGGACTTCACAGGAAAAGTCCCTATCCCTATTACCAATGTTATGAGAATAAATCTATAGGATTTCATTAGATTATGTTGCTTAGCTTTTAGGGAACTACAACATTAATGATGGTTTACAAGTATTCTTAAACAGATATTTCTTCAGTCTATCAAGAAAAAGTTTGAGTAAAGAGATCATGATGTGCCATAAAGAATTAAGATATTCTGACATCTGAGATTATTCAAATTTTGTCTCTACTACAATCTTTTCCGTACTCCAATGTACTCCAGTGTTATCTCTAGCTGTTTTCTCCTTTTGTCTTTTACATTTTGCCATTTTACCCAGAATGACACTTGTAAAAATATCTCTGATATTTTGCCTCACAGGCAAATTTATTTGTGGTTAAAGACCCAACTGAAACAGTGTTTAACCTGGGAATCCATTTCTAAAACTCCATATATATAGTTAAATCACTCATTCCTATGTATTTCCATTTTACCCTGCATATCTGTGTGCTGTAATTTTGTTTCTATCTCCTAGTAGACTGTAAATTTCTTGAGGTTACATCCTGCCCTTGTCCTACTTAATGTTTCCCACTGGACAACTTAATACCATAGATACCAGTATTTATATACTGTAATGATGTCACAATTCATTTCATTATTGACATGATCAGCCCCGCCCAGACTCTCAACCAATGAGAGACAGACCCAGTAGTATATTACCAATTCCTGACAACCAACACTGTTTCTGTGGCCAGGCTACTTAGTAAGTAGCTTTCTCACCACATGACTTCTCAGTTGCTTTGCTCTTCTAGTATCTTTGCTACAAAAAGAGATCTTTGGCTGACCAGAATCATAATTTGTTGTTCTGCTTGGAAGCAGAATATCTACTTTTGACTTTCCACATCTCATCTCAGTTCCAGATTCCTCTGCATTCAAATTTTCACCTGGGTTATATCTTGTCTCAAGGCTGAGTATCAACAATATTAAAAACACAGGATGTGACATCACAACCAGTTCCCTTGGACTGTGCAGATACTCCCAAGTTTCAACTGTAGACCTTTGCCTTAGACTGGTGAATTTGGACTTAATCTACTGAACTAGACTGCCAGATGGGGATAGGATTTTTTGCTCGTCTATTTTATCCTACTTTAGAGGAAATTTATGAAGGTATTAATGGACCACCTCCATCAAGATTTCGTCAAGCATTTCCAAATCCTTATTTCCTGAGCCTGTTTCTGACAGTATTTAATCACCAAGGGCAAAGTTTCAAATGCTTTCATGCACTAATAAAGGAGATTGTGAAATATATTTTGAGTGTATATAAGTGTCTTTTGGTAGATTTTCATCTGTGAAGTGGTGGTGCGACTTTCTATGAATTCAAAGAATTTAATTAGATGAAGCTGCTTTTTGACTTTATAAGTCTATAATGTGTTTTTTATCACTAATTAATCATAAACTTAAATGCTTAAGGATCTCTTGTCAATCTGGTAAACATATGCAAATACTTGTCATACTATTTGATATTTCTATTTATACTTAAAAAATATCAACTATTCACCATCATTATTCAATTTGTAAATTGGTATTCAATCTTTCAGGGAAAGATTGAAAATTAGGATCAACTAATTCAGTTCAAGACCAGGTCACTGGGGTTTAACAAGATACCCTTTGCATCATTTTATTTAAACATATTCTGACTCTGAGACACTAGAGAGGGCTTCATAGGATATAGCCTAGTTTCTATAATATAGATTTACTAAATATATAAACCAAGCATGGAGCAGGGAAACAAAACTGGGATAACCAACAAAGAAACCACAGAATTCTGGCTGGCTACCACTTTAGATAATGCTTTATTTCTACTGAAAACTAAATGAGGTAGTAACAACACATTCTTAGAATAGCAAGGGAGAAGCCAGGCATGGTGGTACATGCCTGTAATCCCAGAGGCTCAGGAGGCTAGGGCAGGAGGATCACAATTCAAAGCCAGTTTCAGCAACTTAGTGAGGCCCTAAGCAACTCAGTGAGACCTGTATCTAAATAAAATTTTAAAAAAGCGGGGGCTGGGGATGTGGCTCAATGGTTAAGCACCCCTGAATTCAATCCCCAGGGCAAAAAAAAAGTGGGGAGTGGGGAGAAGAAAGAAGCTTGTGGGATGAAAAATGTCTCAAATTTTGTGTCTGTGTGCAGTAGAAAAAAGAGAACACTAAGAAGAAATGGTTGTTTTACCAAGAAGAACCCTGAAGGCTGAGAGAATGAGCTGGTGTTTGTTAATGGATGACTAATGAAAACACATGCTGGGTACAGGTAGAAACTAATCAGAAAATAACAAAGTTTTCCATGAAGTAGCTTCCAGCAATATCTTTTCTTCTATCTTCTAGTTGATCTATGGATTTAGAGAAATACTGATATGACATTTAGCTTTGATAGGCAAACTGAAGATTTAATATGCTAATATATTTCTCAATGAATTAAATTTTTGTAATGAGTGCCTGAAATGGGGAAACATTACCGTGACTCTTGTCTTTTCCATATGGCAGATACTGCCGGGAAAAATGGAGGGAGAAATGTCATGTAACATAGGAAATATTTAAGTGTTTCCCTGATACAAGTGTCCCATAAGTACATTTGACATCTGTATGCTCTTTGAACATTATATCATATTACTATCACCATAAAGATCTTTTGATATCCAAAAACTTAATACTTCACAGCATTCTATAAACATTAACATGTTAACTTTCTAGAACACATATGACATGGTGTATCAGGAAATTATGAAAAGACAAAATTGATCTTTGGGGTACTTTTAAATCTCTTTCTCTCCTTACTAATATCTACATTTTAGTTAGGCATTTTAAATTAAAATCAAATTTCTATTATTTGCAGTTGTAAAAATGACAGGTTACAGGGAGACACTTTGGTTGGCATGGGAAAACAAGGTATCTTTTGCAGTGCCACTCAAATCATACCTGCTCAGAGGCCTATTTTGAACATCAGGAATACCAAGGCTTCAAAAAACAGGCTTAGCCATTCTATCTAAGAATACCTACATAAGAAATTCATTAGTTTTATTATGCCATATTTTGTCCACTTTATTGACTCATAGTTTATGTGATTTTTAACATTTGAATCTGAAGTATCCCCCAAAGGCTATGTGCAAAAGACTTCATCCCCAGCCTCTGGCAATATTGGTAGGTGGTTCAACCTTTGGGAGATGGGACCTAGTTGAAAGAAGTGGGTCATGGTGGGTGTGCCCTTGAAGAACATATTTTGCCCCCACCCCTTCCTCTCTGTTCTCACCTCCCTTGAGCTGAGTAGCTTTGCTCCACCACATGCTCCCCACCATAATGTTCTCTCACCACTGGCCTAAAAGCCAGTTGACTATGGTCTGAAACCTCTGAAATCATGAACCAAAGTAAGTATTTTCTTCTTTAAAATTGATTTCCATCAGGTATTTTGTCATAGCAACAGAAAGTTGACTAACACTAATATGTAATTTAAAATATTTATATAAGTTTATCTTAAAAATCAGAAACTATATATTTTAGCTGGACAATCACTATAAATTAATCACTTTGTGGTGAGGCATAGGAATTTTTCTAAATTTTTTTGATGGGATGAAATTCTTGCTTCCAAATTGAAATTGAGGACAGGAAATGACAGAAGAAAAGAGGGTGGAGACAGATACAGGACTCTAATAATGAATCAATTGTGGCACTAAGTATGAAAGCAGGAAAGCAAGAACCAAAAGAGAAACAGATTTTAAAAACTGCTATGGAGCCAGGAGCGGTGGCTGATGCCTGTGATCTGAGTTACTCTGGGAGCTGAGGCAGAAGGATTGTGAGTTCAAAGCCAGACTCAGCAATTTAGCAAGGTCCTAAACAACTTAACGAGACCCTGTCTCTAAATAAAAAAAATTAAAAATAAAAATAGAAAGAGCTGGAGATGTGGCTCAGTAGTTAAGCACCCCTGGGTTTAATTCCTTTTAACTAATAATAATAATAATAATTCAAAAATAAAAAATAAAAATAAAAAGGCTATGGAATAAAATTAGACAATCATGATATCCCATGGAACACACTAAGATAAATACAACAGGACAAAATATCATTTAATCAATTTGGATTTAGGTGAATCCCAGTTTCTGCGTTGTTTCCTTTAGATTAAATGATTTGGTTACATGCCTAACTCGCAACCTTTATATCTTGTTTCCTGGATACTGACCAACTTCTTTTGTCTTTGACATGCTTTTTCAGAAACAGATAAGCCTTCTTCTTGGCATAAAATCCTAAGTTAAGGTGCTCAAAGTGTGAAAAAAGCTTGTGGTCTGGATTTCAGATTTGAGTGTCATTAGCAGATGGTAACAAAAAATATGAAAGTAGTTGGATTGCCTCAGGAGAAAGTGGAGGGAAAGGAGACACCAGAACAAGGACTTTGATAGCTTTTTGAATTACTTTCTGTCTGAAATTTATGGCCACAAGTCCCTGGAAATACCAGCTGAAGGTATTAAAGGACTACTAGCACAGGACACTGGGGGGTGAAAGACAAGATTACTTGCCACTTCAGATCACTGAAAAGTGATTTAATAGTGTTCTAGTGTAGGCAATCATTTGAAAAGCCAAAACCTCCTACTTTTCTCCTAAAAAGTAGGTAATATAAGTTTGCTTCAGCATCCATACACTAAAGCTGAAGGGCTTTAGATCTGTACTTTATTCTTTTTGATCACTTTGAAGTTTTTCTTGGCTTTTGAAACTTTTGCAAAGACAGAAAGTAGCCATATACAATTTAATACTACATCATTTTGAAGCAAATGATTTCTTAATGATTTTCTTTCTTCTTATTTCAACATCCTTATGGGAAATATAATATGATCTTGGTGGAGAAATTAACATACTGAAAATAAAGTTAAAAGTTTTCTGTCCCTTCAAATTCACTAGTTTCAACTTTGAGCTCAAAAAAATTTGAAGGGAGGTGCGGTGGTACACTCCTGTAATCCCAACAGTTTGGGAGGCTAAGGCAGGAAGATTGGGAATTCATAGCCAGCCTCAGCAACTTAGTGGGACCCTGCATCTAGATAAAATATATGGAGGGGCTGGGATGTGGCTCAGTAAGAAAGCACCCCTGGGATCAATCCCCAGTAGCCTCCCCCCAAAAAAAAAGAAAGAAAGAAAATGTCATTTGAGTTGTCTAATGTCTCAGTAAGATCCTCTCTGACCACTAATCTCTAGCCATCCCTCCATTCTCTTACCTCATGTGATACTTATTGTACATTTGTCATTTGATCTAGACTACATTGTATTGTTTTTTGTTTTCTTATTTTTGTTTTAGCATCTCTTTCTGTACACATCTGGGGTAAGAATAATGTCTTATAATGCTCTGTCACTTGTGCATGATACCTAAATGTGTATGTGTACACACACACACACACACACACACACACACACACACACCTATATGCGTGCCTGACACCATGGGGTACTTAACATCATATAAATGTCTTTATCGAAATTCTTCTTTTGGTAGTTATCTACTTAATTCAAACAAAAGTGGTTCCTAAGTTTTAAGAGTCAAGGATTTCGAAATATAAAGTAGAAATGTAGAGAACGAGAAAGTTTTGTTTTGTTTTGTTTTTTAGTGCTAAGGTAATACATTGTCTTTGCCATGACCAACAGCAGCATAATATAGGTAAATAGTGTTTTTATGTGATAACAAATGTCATGACATATCTGACTTTGTATAGAAAAGATAGGTTTTCACTTAATTGGCTATAAATAACATGAGCATTATTTGACACTTCTCTTTGTGTAGGCAACAATTTACTGACCTGAAACATCTGTCAAATCACTTAAGTTATTCTTCTGTTCACATTCCCATTTAAAGAATCATCACACGCAGCTGAAAGCTTTAGACACTGAAATCCTATGCCTAAATATGTGCTAAGTCAAGAATTAGGTGCTTCCTGACATTAAAACCCAAACACTGTAAATTTGTCAGATTTGTCAGTTCCTGACAGAACCAAGGTCAACTCTGATTAGGAAGCCCTAAGTGCCTTGTGCTCTTTTAAAACATTTTAAAAGTTAGCTTCAATGGTTAGACCTTGGAAATGGACTTCAATCCTGGCTCAGTATTTAGCTCTGTCATTCATCAATTCATCTCACTGAGCCTTAGTTTCCAAATCCCTAAAACGAGGGAACTGAGCAATTTTAAGTTCTCTTCTAGTTCTCAGATCTTGCTTATATCAACATTATTAATCTATAACAAGATTTATTCTTAGACCTGTTTGAAACTACACGAAGAAAGCAAATATTCTTAACAGAATTTGGCCAAGGATTTCAAATAAATAATTTCCAAAGAAATTTTACTACATGCACACCATATCATCTGATATATGACAAGTACAAAGCTAATTTTACTCTTCTGTCCCAGAAGCACATTGTCCCTGTTCTCCAATTGCTGATCGTTTAGTCTTCCTATCCCAGCAATCATCTTTTTTTTTTTTTTTTTTTTAATTTATACTGTTCTGTGCTGTCTCTATTTATGAGAACAAACCTTTTTCCAGTCTGACTAGGGGTATTTCAGTCACACACTGTAGGCCTTGGCAAAATTGTCTTTAACTTGATTAAATACTTATTGCCAACTTCTCAAATGAGATCATTTATGGAACAATCTGCTCTTTCAAAGCCACTAGCCCTATTTAACCCTGATTGCACAATAATTGATTTAATTCTTTAATTAATTTAAGAGGTAACAGAAAGAAACAATTATAGTCATGCCTGAGAAATTTGTGAGATGATATCATTATGTTAAACATGTAATGCTTAATATTAATAACTAAATGTGGTTTGTCTCCTTTGGAGTTTATAGGTTTTTAAAAAAGGTGAGGTTTACAGAAGAATATTTATTTTTGTGGTGCTGAGGATTGAACCCTGGGCTTCATGCATGCTAGGCAAGTGCTCTACCACTAAGTTACACCCCTGACACCTAAACCTGCTTAAATTAATATAATTATGCAGCAGGAATTAGGACTTGAATCCAGGAATACCCATATCCAGGCGTAACATTTTTAACTGTCAAAATAATAATTCATGCTACATAGGAGATATAGGTGTAGAATATGCAGTGTGAATTTATTTTTCATTTTTATTTGTTCTAAGTTGTTTCAGTTTGTGTTTACAGACATACTTTTTTTACAAATCCAAGAATTTTGAAAAATGGTAGCAATTTGCATATCAGATCTCTAGCATTCACTGTATCTTCCAGATATTTGCAACCACTTACCAATAACCATAATTCTCTCATTGCAAATAAACATCTTAAGATCTTAGTATGAAAGTATTAAAATGGATCTCTATAAGCTAGAAAGCATCTTTCATCTTAAGAAGAAAATTCAAGGCAAAACAACATCATTAGCTCTGAGGTAATCTTATTCTACAATTCTGATACCCATGGCTCTTAGCTGAGACACAAGAGCTCTTTGTTGTGAGAAATATTCCTCTGGTGTAACAGAAACCATTGTTCTTGGTGTGTGGCCTGTTTGATATGGAGCCAGAATAGCCTCTTACATTTCAAAGAAATGTGGCTAAATTAGACCATAAATGGAAGAGGAACACCTCTTGAGAATATTACCTGACTCCATCCTGCTGCTTATAAGACACAGCCCCAAATTAGCAAAAACAAACATGATAGGTGTTGATTATTGTTTGCCTCTTGCACAAGCAACAAGGAACATATCTAGGAATAAGGTGTAGACATTTTGGTTACGTAATTTTGGTTTTAATCCATTAATGAGTCTTCTTTAAACCTTTGCTATTTTTAGATTCATGGAGGAAGGATAGCATATTTTAAATCATCATAAACTCAAACCTAATGCTGATATTATCGATCAGGATTACGTGATCTTGTACGAGCACCATTAACAAAACACTGTACTTGTATATTTCTTTCTCTTGCTCTCTCATTTTCCCTATTAATATCACCATTTTATTTTACTTCATAAAACTTAATAGCATCTAACCTACTCTGCACTTCACCCTATTTTATTTATTCTTTATCTTTTCCCATGCATATAAATTTCATGTCTATTTTCTCTGCTCCAGCCATAGTAATTAGAAGAGTATCTGATACAGTGCATATATGAATATGTCACAATGAACCCTGTTATTGTGTACAATTATAATGCACTAATGATGACATAAAATTTTTTAAAAGTATCTGATATAAAGAAGGTGCTTAATATATATTGGTTGAAGGAATGAATGGATGAATGGATAAAGAATAAAGGAAAAAATAAAACTGATGGAGTTGTTTATTGATTTGTCATTGTGCAACATGCAGTAGTAGAGATACTACTGCTGACTTCCTACCCTTACTCACTATCAATGAAAGAGAAAGGTAACTGAAAATCCATAATAATTGCCCACTGAAGGAGTATGTAAATGGGGTAATAGAGGTAATGAAAGTTCATACTTTGAAGAATATATTTGAACTTTAATTAATTTAAATTATCTAGTAACATTTATCTACAAAATTTCCTATGAAAAGTAACTTAATTTACTTTATTCATTTATCTAGTAACATTTCCTATTAAAAGTAAATTATCCTAAGCCCAAGGGACAATGAGAAGCCAGTGATGAACAGTTTACATAACTGGGGTATGGAGATTAGATCACTAACACATCAATATCCTCGTAAGACCTTTAACATTAAAAATATTTTTTAAAGTATTATGAAAATTCTCACACTCCCTTTTATATCTCCTGAGATGACTATATTACCCTATGGGATCTTGGTCAAGAAAATAATAATACAAAGTGACCCTTAGGGACTGGGGATATAGCTTAGTGGGTAAGAGTGCTTGCTCACATGTACAAAAAAAAAAAAAAAAAAGAAAGAAAGAAAGAAAGTGACCCTTAGGCTGGGTACAGTGGTACATGTCCATAATCCCATTGGGAGGTTAGACTGGAGGATGGCAAGTTGGAGGCCAGTCTCAGTAACTTAGCGAGGCCCGAAGCAACTTAGCAAGATCCTGTCACAAAATCAAAAACAAAACAAAACAAAAAAAGGCTGAGGATGTAGCTTAGTGGTAAAGCTCCCCTTGGTTCAATCTCGAGTTCCAAAACAAACAAAAACAAAAAAGTGACCCTTAGAAATGTATTGTGCTGCTGCTGACACGTGTCTGGACAATGATGGATAGAGTTTGCTGTTTTAGTAGGAAGTATCTTTCTAATGGGTACATGTAGCTCAGTGGTAGAGCACATGTTTAGCATGTATGAGATCCTGGGTTCAACACAGCATGTCCAGAAAAGAGGAGGGGGGGGGGGAGAGAGAGAGAGAGAGACCCCACACGCACATAAGAAAACAAACAAATAAATGAAAAGTCACATAGATCAGTGAGTCCTGAATTTTAGAGTCCATTATAATGATCTGAGGAGCTTTGGAAAAGGTTAATTCAAACACCAAGTAATCCTGATTCAGATGGTCATGTTCTAAGAATTGTGGTTACAATGAACTAGAATGATCATTTAAAGATCACAGATCAGGGTTAGACACTGGAAATATGGACTGGTAAACTCAAGTCTTCCAAAATTCCTTAGGTGATTCTTAATTATTTATTCAAAACATTAGCTAATACTTCCTTTGCACTATATGCACCTATTTGTGTGTTTCTTTTCTCTGTGCTTCTCTACAAGAGTGTAAACTCCTTAAATTTAAGGACAACATTGGTTTTGTTCAGCATTGTAAACCAAGCACCTAGTGTGGATACTCAGTAAGTACTTGATTGAATGAATGAATTCACTATCCATCTCTAATTGGCAGATATTGGAGAAAATTTGGCTCAAACTATCCCATTTTCACACTTATAATCGGGAATGAAACAGCTGTAAATTTGGGAGTGGGAAGAAAGCTTTCCAACGTCTTCTGGGAAGAGAGGAAGAATTTGTTCTTATCTTTATTAGGATATAAAATATTATATACTACATGTAGTTAGATGTCTATGCCCTCCATCTTTCATCTGAATGCAATGGATTATCTCTTCTTAGAGTAATTCTACTCTCATTTCCTGTGAACTTAGAAGAGGCTGAGAAGCTGGGCATGGTGGTACATGCCTATAATTCCAGTTGCTCAAAAGGGTGAGGCAGAAGGATCACACATTTGAGGCCAGCCTCTACAATATTGGTGGATCCCATCTAAAAAAAAAAAAGACTGGGGATGTAGCTCAGTGGTGGAGCATCTCTGGCTTGAATTCTAGTACTAGAAAAAAAAAAGATGCTGAGAATTTTTTTGTAAACTGTTATGTCAATTTTGATTTATTTGTATGCACATTTTCTGTAAGTATGCCTTTCTACACTCAAGCATATGCTCATATGTAAATATTCATAGCCATGTTCAGATTAATGTACTGGGACATGATAAATGTGTTTAGCCACTTAATTTTTCTGTCAACCATCTGATCACATCTCTGATGTGACTGAATCCTTATTATGGGTTGTGCAATCCCAATTATGGGTGTAGTACATGTGTTTGTGATTTTGTTGATTGTCATGGTCAGAAAGCTGTATCTGGGGGATAGGTTGTGGCTCAGTGGCAGAGCACTTGCCTGGGATGTGTGAGGCACTGGATTTGATCCTCAGCATCACATTAAAAGAAAAATAAATAAAATAAAGTTAAATAAAAAAAGCTTCATTTGTTCAGAAATTCAAGGGGATACTGGCAATGTCTTTTTATTGCTACTGCTAGAAAATTATATTATACATTTAGTTTGCTTATTTAAAACAATTCCAAATGTTACATGATAAACTAAATAATCTTGAGCATGATGAATATTTATATCATATTGTTTCTATCATAAAACTTGTGATTGAGAAGAATTTTTTTGTATTTAAAACTTCAGATAGTTCATTAAATGCAGATAAAATGAGGGTCAAAGATTGTTCAACATATTTGTGGGAAAGTAAGTAGTGCCCTATTCTAAATGGGAAAAAGAAAATAAGTTTTCATTTTCTACCTTGTACCTCTAATATATGTGTATATTGGTTTGTGTGCTTATTTTGCAACTTAACATACAAAATGAATTTCATAAGTACAGATGCAAAGTCTATTTATCTACTTTCCTATCTATCTTTGTCTATCTATCGATCATGTATCCTATTATAATGAATTCCCATATAATAAAAATTATTTTTGCTACAATGAAGTGGTTAATTCAAGTATTGCCTAACCTATATTGTTCAATGGCTGGGACTTGGAAATCTTTTTGACATTGTAAAATATTTCTCTGTAATGGTATTCTTGGACCTTATTTCCTTTAGACATTTGATTTAATACTTATAGAGACCCATATAACTAAATATATTCATATGACAGGGAAGTATTTGCATGTAAAACTCATTATTAAGACAATAGAATGGTAGAAAGAGTTAGGCCTTGGAAGGACATAAATGTGAATATTCTTATTTAGACTGATTGTGGTACTTTTTTAAAGTATTTTTTTTAGTTGTAGGTGGACACAATGTCGTTATTTTTATTTATTTATTTTTATGTGGTGCTGAGGATGGAACCCAGTGCCTCACTCACACTAGGTGAGCACTATACTACTGAGCCACAACCCCAGGCCCTGATTTTGGAACTTTTTGATACCACAAGGTTTTTGATTATCCTGAAGACGAAGAGCGGTGGGATGGGCTCTTTGTCCCTAGATAATTTTTAAAAGGGACAAACATCTAACTACATGTACTATATAATATTTTATATCCTAATATGGCTGAAGACAAAAAAATGAAGTTCTCTCACCTACAGTATCTTTAACAATAAATGAAATAAGTCATCTTATGCCAAAGGTAGCCAAGATACAAAAAATTAAGTGTGCAAACCTAGCTAAGCATTGTTTGAAAGACGTGTTAAGGACCTGCAGATAAACATAAAAACTTGATAGGAACTAAACAAAATCCTTAGAATGCTAAATATAGAATTTTACAATAATAGTAAGCAATATTTACATGTTATTTACTATGTGCCCGGCACTGTTCTAGGTGATTTATTTATCATATTGCTTACTCCTCATATCAAGTGAGGTACATACTATTATGATTCCCATCATACAGATGAGGAATCTTTAGTGTACCTGAGCCATTGGAAAAGAGACAAAGTTCTCTCCTTTCTTCTTACCAATATTGTCTTTGGTCATGAGTACATTAGTAATACTTCCTTTTGTGGCCTTTATGGTGTTTGCGCTCTACTTAAACCTACTTTTCAAGTTCTTAGAGGTCTCTGCCTTGTCTTTTTTTTAAACCCAAATATTTAATATCACTTCTACCTGGGTATAGTGGTGCATACCTGTAATCCTAGTGACTCAGGAGGCTGAGGCAAGAGGATCACAAGTTGAAGGCCAACCTCAGCAACTTAGCAAGCCTGCCTCAAAATACAAATAAAAAGAGCTGAGTATGTAACTCAGTGGCAAAGCACCCCTGGGTTAACTCCCTAGTACCCACCCCTTTAAAAAAGATTCCTAATTATTGGTAATTATCCTTTCTGAGAAAGCATGGGACAGATTAACCTTCCTTCAAAAATCAATTCCTCTAACTGGTATATATCTAAAGAAAGCAAAATCAGTACATCAAAAGAACATCTATACTCCATGTTCACTAGTACTATTCACAATAGTCAAGAAATGGAAACAGCCCAAGTGTCCATCAAGTGATGACTAGATAAAGAAAATGTGGCTCATATACACAATGGAATATTACTTAGTCAATCATAAAAAGAATGAAATCCTGTCATTTGCAACAATGTGGATGTAACTGGAGATCATCATGTTAAGTGAAAGAAGCCAAGCCTGGAAAGACAAGTACTGCAGTATCTCACTTATATGTAGAATCTTAAAAAGTGGATCTCATAGAAGTTGAGAGAGTAGAATGGTGGTTACCAGAGTCTGGGGAGAGTTGGAGGTGGGGATGGAGAAAACTGATCAATGTATACTAAGTTACTGTTAGATAAGAACAAGAAGTTCTAATAGGAGAGTTATTACACAATAGGGTCACTAAAGGTCTCAAAAATATACCATAATTTCAAAAAACTGGAAGAAAAAATGTTAAACATTTTCCTCATAATGAAATAATAAATGTCTGAGAACATGGATGGTACTTAACCTGATCTAAACATTAAGCAATACATATAAATATTGAAACATTGCAAAGTACTCCATTAACATGAACAATTTTATGCTTTTATTTATTAAAAATAAGTTTAATTTTTTAAAAAGATGAGCAAAACATACCCAAAGAAATTGGGAGGGCAAAAAACAAGACCAAAACCAATAAAGAATCAGCTGAGAAATAATTAACAACACTTGGAAAGGTTTTCCCTTCCAAGGAGACATTGAAGCCCTGGGAAGATCTGACTCAACATTTTATAAGGGGTACGCCTTCAGTTAATGAGAGCTCTGGGATATTCTCATCCTTATAAGTATAAGTATGGTAAAACATGAATCATAAACCTCTTATACAATAAAATAACAACATGAAATTGTTGAAGTTCTGTGACACAGTTGAAAGCCCCAGTGATCTTCCATTTTAATTGCTACAAAAGAGTGATTAAGTGGTCTCAAAATCTTTTCTTCAAAATTCTCCTTGGGCTAAAAGTGTGCAGCAAACAATTTTCTTCTGAAGATGGTACCAGTAAGACAGAGGTGTCAGCTTTCTTGAGAAAATTGTAATTTTTCTAATGGTTCTTCCAGGAAACAACTATGACCAGTTGTTTTTTGGCGCTGGGAATCAAACTCAGGGCCTTGTGCATGCGAGGTAAACACTCTACCAACTGAGCTATATCCCCAACATACCTGTATACTTTTGAGAAGACTGACATTAATAAAGTTGCTGCCTTCCCGAAGAGAAGTTAAAGAAGAAAGTTGAAAATTTGAATTTGAGATATAACGATGTCATTTTCAAAGTATGTGTTTCACTTGGTCTTAATCTATACCTCATTTCCTCTGACTTTGAAAAGTTTATATTGATGAAGGGTAAAAAAAAAATCATTAGAATCCAAAATGCATGTGGTATTATGTTGTTTGTAGATTTGGTATCAATTTTCTGACTCTCTAAATTCTTAGTAAAACTCAAAATATATAGAAAAATGTATATCCTGGGGAATATAGTTAATATATTATTTTTAATATACTTCAAATTTTCAATATATTTCATTAACATAGTTAATACATTATTTTCAGATTTCAAATTTAGCTTTTAAATTTTTATTTCTTCATGAAAAGAAAACCCAGCTTTGAATCTTAGAAAAAGGTACTCCATTTAGACCAAAATTGAATGGCCATTTTATATCTTTCCATATTAATTTTATTCAATCTCCTGTACTTCAGATGAAGTCTCCCAAATATTTAAAAACTTTTAATTCATATTTTAATTCCTATTTCTTCTTACCCAACAGATAAGTATTCTTGACTTTCTATGACCAAATTTTTCATGACCTATTTGTGACCCTCTTCTATGTTCTACTATCTTCTTAAAACTTTAAAACACAATTCTGAGAGAAATTTCTCTGTGTGTATAAATTGATGCAGTGTGTTTATGTATTGACATTCATAAAATTTTGGGAAGTCCTTTCAACTTCATTGGTGGGTTTTTATTGTATGGGCTCATGTGGGGGATCAGGTCCAAGGATAGATTATTCATTCTCCTTAGGGATACAGTACCACCCAGAAGAAGATTCTTTGGGTCTTTGAATTTGGGAATTCTCTGCTGTCCAGAAGTGAGAGAGTAATACAAATGCATGCCCAAAACAGTATTTTTTGCAGATGTAGGAAATTCTAGTGACTGTCATCATTTCCATTCCATTTGGTTAGTGTTTATGTTTTGGACCATAATTATTCATAAAATAAAAGGATAAAAAAGCAAACAAAACATTTTTTCACCAATAAAAACCAGGTCATATTAAGTGAGAAAGCTAAAAAGAAGTAGACTGTTATACTAAGCTAAGTGCTTTCAGGTCAATAGGGCTCAGAACTTTAAGAGAACTATTAGGGGGGCTGGGGTTGTGGCTCAGTGGTAGAGAGCTCACCTAGCACGTGTGAGGCCCTAGGTTCAATCCTCAGCACCACATAAAAATAAATAAGTAAAGGTATTGTGTCCAACTATAACTAAAAAATGACTATTAAAAAAAGAGAACTATTAGGTAGAGTAATAGAAAATTGCTAATGTTCAACTGCATTGATGTGTAAAAATGTCAATTTCTATCTAATTTTATTCCTTTCCTCCAGAAGAAATTTAAGAAAGGTAGCAGAATGGCTGGGGTTGTGGCTCAGTGGTAGAGCGTGCTCCTTGCATGTGTGAAGCACTGGGTTCGATCCTCAGCACCACATAAAAAGAAATAAAGGTTAAGGTATATATATATATATATATATATATATAAGGTAGAAGAGTATAATAGCTAAAGGCTTTAGCATTAGATTGCTTGGAAGCAACCCTACCACTGCCACTTAAAAATCTGTCATTTTGACTTAAGAGTTGCCCTTTATACCTCAGTTTCCTCATCTGTCCAATATTCAATTGTATTTTACTAAATGCATCAACTTAAATATTTTTTACTATTGCTTATACAATTTAGTTGGGGTAATCACTAGCAATATGGCTACAAATAATTCTGTTATTTGTATCTTGGTATCTGGGTGTAAGTCTTTCTCTAGGCTATATGCCCAAGAATTTCTGGATCATTGGGTACATACTTTTCTAACATTACTTGCTTTTCAATATAGTTGTATTAATTTACACTTCCTCAGGAAGTATATGAATTTCCTCTTACTTCCCATGCTTGCCAACCCAAGTATTGCCACACTTTATTTTTTTGCCAATCTGGTAAGTATTAACTGGTATTTAATTATGGTTTTAATTTCTCTGATTACTAAGAAGTTTGAGCACCTTTACAAATATTTATTGACCATTTGGATTTCTTTTATGAAGTAGCTCTTCAAGTCTTTTGTCCTTTTCCCAATTATATTCTTTACTATTTCCTTAGGAATCAGCCTTTTTTATTTACTCTGGTTACTAGTGGTGTGTTGTACAATAAATTTGTGGTTTATCTTTTGATTCTGTCAGTGGCACAGTTTATATATTTTCCCTATGTTTATTGGGGTATAGTTTCCATAAAATATTTACTTTAGGGTGTCTTATTTTAATGTAGTTAGAGTCAGTGTTATAATTACTGCTTTCTGTGACTCATTTACTAAATCCTTTTACTATAATATTATAAAACATTCTTCTATATGATTTTTCTGAAATCTGAATAATTTTTCATTACACATTTAGGGTTTTAAGGCAACTCTCATTTTGTGTGTGGTATGAGGGAGTGGTCTGATGTTAGTTTTACATTTGATACCTAGTTTTTCTGGCATCACTTATGAAAAACTCCATCCTTTTCATATTGATCTGAAAATCAAGCTGTTCTCTATCAAGTTTACATTTTTTTTTACATGGATCTGGATACCTGTATTTTTTTTTTTTGTCTGATCCTTGACTATTTCGCTATTGCCCTACCAATATCAATTCTAGGTTTATAGTACGTCTTGATTTCTGGTTAAAACAAGTCCTTTTATCTTGTTCTTCTAGTTAATGTGTGTTTTGAGTATTTGTAGTCCTTTTGTATTGCCACATACCATCAGAGTCACAGTTGAGACTTTGATGACCATTATGCTCCATCTATAGATCAATTTAGGATAACAGGAATCCTTAAAACAATAAAACTTCCCATCTGTAAGCACAGCATATGTCCCCACTTACTTAAGGCTTCTTTACTTGTTCAATAAAATTTGATGAGATTTTCCAGAAGTCTTATAAGTTTTGTTAAAATTATTTTCAAGCACTCACTTCAAACTTTAATGCTATTACAAATAGAATCATTTTAAGATCTATTTTTCTCACTTTATGAATTTTGTAAGTTTATTTTGTATTTGGAAAATTTGCTACATGTCCTGATTAAATGTCATAATTTCTCTGTAGATAAGTTTTTGGTTTTCATATAACTAATGTATCACATGTGTTTGGTTTGTTTGTTTGTTTGTTTGTTTTTGTACTGGGGATTGAACTCAGGGCTGCTGTACTACTGAGCTTTTTATTTTTTATTTTGAGACAGGGTCTCACTAAATTTCTGAGGCTGTCCTCACACTTGTAATCCTTCCTCCTCAGTCTCCCAATTTGCTGGCATTACAGGCCTGCACCACTGCACCAGACTCACTTGTGAATTTTAATACAACTTTTTTCTTTTCAATCTCTATGCCTATGTATGTGTGTATGTATCTCTCTAAATCTATTTCTCTCTCTCTTTACCTAATTCCATTGACTAAGGCAATCACTAGTATAATATTGAAAAGCCAAAGTCCTTACCGATGACCAATTGCAAAAAGAAAGGTTTCATTATTATCCCATTAATATGACACTGGCAGCTTGCATTTTGAAGATGTCCTTTATTAGATTAATGAAATTTCCTTCCATTTCTGATTTGCTTAAATATTTAATCATGAGAAAATGTGGAATTTTATCAAATCCTTTTCTGTATCTATGGATTATTATTTGGTTTTTAATCTCTCATCTGCTATAGATGTGAAATCCATTAATTGACATTCTGATGCTAAATCAACTTTGCAAACTGAACTTGATTGTGATGTATTTTTCTATTAATATATAGCTTCATTTTATATTATGAATTAAGTTGTTGAGGCTGGCCTCCAATTTGAGATCCTCCTGCCTTTGCTTACCAAATTGCTGGAATTTCAGGTGTGTATGACTATACCCAGCAATTTGTCTAATTTTTGACACAAAATTATTTATCTTTTTGTTATTTTTTAAATTTCTGTAGCATTTGCAGTGACATCCTTCTTTTATTCCTGATATTTCTCATACTTTCTCTTTTAAGCTTTGCTCATTAATTTTCAGCTTTTTTTAAAAAATAAGACATGAGTTTTGTCTATTTTATTTTAAATACTTTGGATTCATCTCACAAATTTTGATATTATATATTTTATGTTCAGTTTATAATATTTTTCTAATTTTCAATATGATTTTTAATCTACAGATAATTTCAAAGTGTTTATTTATGTTTTTGAACTTAATTGTTGTATGATATTTTATTTATTTTTATTAACCATATGATTTATTTATTTATTTATTTTAGTCATACATGTTTATTAACACACTTTTCTAGTGATTTTATGTGGAGTTCTGTGTTTGGGATTGAGGTCCTATAGCTTAATGCTGTGGCGTGCTTGGTGGCTAGCAAGTTCCTGTGCAAAGACACAGAATGCCTGGCTTCTGGGAAAACTGTGCAAAGACACAGCATGCCTGGCTGCTGTGGCAATGTCCTGCATGAGGAGGCTCTGTGTTAGAGTGTTATCAGCCTCAACCTTGATGACCCGCAAGTATTCAGTGAACTGCCACTGGTGAACGTGTTGTAGCCTGTGAATTTATTGTGATTCAATAAATTGTGAAATCATGGAAAGACACAAACATGTTTCATCAGCGTTAATGACAGCTTGCTCCTGACATTGAGACTTTCAAAATGATTATTAAAGAGTAGTGGAAGGAGGCTGGGTGCAGTGGCTTACACTGGTAATCCTAGCAACTTGGGAGCCTGAGGAAGAAGGATCACAAGTTTGAAGCCAGCCTCAGCAATTTAGTGAGATCCTGTCTAAAAAAAAAAAAAAAAAAAAAAAAAAAAAAAAAAAATCAAAAGAGCTGAGGATATAGCTCAGTGGTAAAGTGGTAAAGTTCCCCTGAGTTCAATTTCTGGTAATTAAAAAAAAAAAAAAAATGTAGAGGAAGAGGATAGAGAAGGAGGGAGGAGAAGAAGAAGGGAGAGGGCATGGAGAAGTACTAAGTTTGGGGAATGAATCTACCAAGTTATGCTATGACCGTGAATGAATATACCACAATGAATCCTGTTTATATATACAATTCTAAGGCACCAATTAAAATAATAATTATAGAAGGAAGATCAGTAAAGTAGAGCAAGAGGATGGAGAGGGGAGAGTGGAAAGAAAGTGAAGGAACTAGGGAATGAGATAGATCAAATTATGTTATGTGCATGTACAAATATGGCATAATGAATCCCCACTATTCTATATAACTATAATGTACATATAATGTACATTTTTAAAAATTTAAAGGAAGATATATTAAGCAGTCAACTTTCATTAATATTCCATGTATGTTAAAAAATAATTAGTGTTCTGAATCTGGGTGGCATATATATTAATATTTCAAATATATATTATATATTAACATTTCAAAATATTTCATATATATTATATTTCGAAACTCAGATTTCTGTCTCACTTGTTCTATCCATTAGTGAAACTGTTTCTATATTCCTGTCAAATTTTACTTTAAATATTTTGTGGTCATGCTATTAGCAGAATCTGAAAAGACTCTACTTTTTTTTTTTTTTTAATTCACTAAAGTGCATTCAAATTTTAAATTCCACATATTTTTGGTGAATAAAACCTTGTGTTACTATAAAGTAAATACCTGAATCTCTAATACTGTCCTTTTACTCTCTTAGCTTTTTTTTTATCTATTTATCTTTTTTTAGTTATTACTTGTGTGGTATACCTTTTTCTATAGTTTTAATATTTATGTATCCTTATGCTTTAGATGTATTTTCTGATAGATAGCATAGACTTGGATTTCATTTATATTTTGATATTTTGTTTTAACCCAGTTTGACAATCTTTACCTAGCTGTTAGACTATTGACATTTAAATCCACCATTGACATGTAAATCATGATTTATTTGCCTGTTTAGCCATGACCTTACTTAATGCATTCAGTTATTCAGCTTATTTTTTTGTTTCCTTTTTTGATCTTTTTTAAATAGTGATGGGTTTTTTTTTGTTTTTTTTTTTTTTAGTTTTCGGCGGACACAACATCTTTGTTTGTATGTGGTGCTGAGGATCAAACCCGGGCCACACGCATGCCAGGCGAGCGCGCTACTGCCTGAGTCACATCCCCAGACCAAATAGTGATAATTTTTAACATCTCAATTTTTCAGTCTACCTCCCTTTCAAAGTTATACACATTTTTGTCTCTCATTTTGCTGATAATATATAAATTATTTTTTTAAACAAAGTCCAAAGTAATAGCACCTTTATTCTTCTCTTGGACAATGCAATGTATTTGTGACATTCATATTCCATATTTTTGCCTTTTTAAATTTTATATATATATTGGGAATTGAACCCAGGGGTTCTTAACCACAGAGCCACATTCTTTCCTGTTTTTTTATTTTGAGACAAGTTCTCATTAAGTTGCTTATGGCCTCACTAAGTTGCTGAGGCTGGCTTTGAACTTGCAATCCACCTGAATCTAGGGAATTTTTATACAACTATTCCTGGCAGAAATTTTTAGTCTTGTCTGTTTTTTTTTTTTTTCTTCATAGGTATTGATTTAGTTATAATTCTGATGATTAGAAGAATATCTGAAGCTTTATCAGGTGCGTTTTTTTATTTGTTGTTCTGATTCTATCCTTCATAACTTGAATTTGTGTGTGCCTAGTTGTTGTTGTTACTATTCTACAATGAGTTACCTATTCTCTTTGAAAAATTATATCTGGAGTGAGAGTGCTTTTCAGACTATATTTGCATTAGATTCTTTCAGAGCCTTAGGGGTATAAATTCCAAAAATATTATCAACCAAATTTATAGCTTGAACTTTCTGGACAATTCAGTTGATGTGAATCTGGACCACAAATCACTGTGAGTTCTGGTTTGTGCTTAAAAATGATCAGGAATAAGTTCCCTTGACAACTCAAGTCAAAGGTACCTTTTCTGACAGACCCTGAGGTGAGGTTGTGGCTTGAGTTAATGGTTGATTAGTCCTTATATTTAGGATACAGTTCTTTACCATGTTAGCTTAATGAGTGATGATTTCCATTTGAATTCTTGTCTACATATTTTCAAATTCCCTTATTTAGTAAATTTCAATAGTGCAAAAACTGTTTCAATCCTGAACTACCTACATTTGGGTTCCATCTTTGACCTATCTTTTGCCCTTACTATCTTAACATCTTACTGTCTTAACATCTTATTCTATATAACATATGTGTATGGGTGTGTACACACATACATATATTATTATACACACATAGATTATGCATATGAATCACAAACACACATAAATATTCAATATACTTAATATTGTTGCTCAAAAAAAATAGTTTCCCACATTTTAGAAAACTGAAATCATTGCTAAATAAACTTATACAATATTTTCTTATACCTAATGTCTCCAATTCTTTTACAAATAAATTGACTTCCAACAAAAGAAATCCTGGCCCTGAAATGCAGAGTAATCAAAATGGAGGGATTTTTTTGTTTTGTTTTGGGTGGGTGGGGGGGTGAGAGTTGGAACTGGGGATTGAACCCAGGGGTGCCTAACCTTTGAGCCACAACCCCACCCCTTTTTTTATATAGAGAGATAGGGTGTCACTGAATTGCTCAGTATCTAAGTTGCTGAGGCTGGCTTTGAACTCGCACTCTTCCTGCCTTAGCCTCCCAAGATGCTGGGTGACAAGAGTGTGCCACTACACCTTGCCGGGGGTTTTATTTGAAATAGCTACTAGTCTTAATTATAAACACACCCCCACTAGTCTTCTAAAGTAGTGATGTGAATGTGAATGAGCTCAGGGCTCCCCTGTCCATGTGAGGCATTATCCTGTTTAAAGAATTTTTGCTTAAAATAAATAACTGGATTAGAGGTATTATATGCAAAACATCAGCACTGATTAACAGGAGTTTAGCTCTACCTCCGCCCTGAAAGACAGGAAAAAATAGCTTCCATGGGTCTAATGACTGTAGAAAACCGGGGGAGATGACTTGTTTTAGTACCTGCTCTGCCCGTATACTACCTGTAAGTTTATGATTTGGTTTTCCTTCTTGAAAGTTCAAGAAAATTTCTTATTTACTTACTTTACAGGGTTGTTTGAGGATAAACTGAAATAATGTGTATAGAATGATTCAACTATCTAAGGAATCAGCTACAGTTTCCCATGGATAACATACTTCTACCACCTGTGTGTCTGCTGTTCTAAGTCATCTTCTGAATTGAAAACCAGATACAGGTCTAAGCACTCATTTTTACCTCAAAGCCTCCTAAGAGACAACTGAAAAATGTAGCTTCACCAAGAGGCAATTTGATCTTTTGTCAAATGTTTTGCCTGTCAGTCTACAATTAAGAACATGAGATTTATACACAGAACTTTAACTCTATTTCATCATTTAGCCTTACCTAGTCTCCATTTCTTTTGAGTCTGAAAATGAGGCTGAAAAGATAGTAAAGGGAATCAAGACAGGAAGCACTACTAGCTTGGAATTTGAAGCATTCCTTTGCTAATCTGGAATAGCAAATTTTCTTGACTCAACAGAACAGCCCTTTATTTATTTATGTCCCAGAGAAATTAGTCATTGTCTCTTGTGGAGGTGGGTAGGGCGGGGTAGTGGTGGAAGGATGTAGGAGATGTCTGGGTAGCTCTGTTTTCAAAATGAAGGGCAGACATAAACTTTTCTAAAATAGCAAAATGACAGCAAAGACATATGTGAATGGGAAAATGAAGTATGTATGATCATTACCCTGTAAATCAAGGCATATATGTTGCATAGCAAAACATTAATCACATACTGTTCAGTAGGTTGGAAGGCACTTCCATTTGCAAGTACTGATTTTCTTCTTCTTTCTTTCTTTTTTATTTATTTGTTTGTTTGTTTGTTTATTTATTCATTCATTCATTCATCCATCCCCATCCTTTTTATTTTATTTTTTTTTAATTTTGAGACAGGGTCTAACTGAACTGCTAAGGCTAGCTTTGAACTTGTGATCCTCCTACATCAGTCTCTGAGTTACTGGAATTATAAGTATGTACCTGACTTAAATACTGATTTTTTTTTCTTTATTGTTTGATGTCATTTAATTCATTGTTTGATTCTTAATTGTTTGAATCTCTTTTAATTCATGTAGAACACATTCTTAGAAATTGCTGCATGTGAACTCAAAAAAAATTGCCTGATCATATTTATTTAGGACTTCTAAAATAACATTCTAGAAAAACCAATTCTTAGGAGTACTTCTGTTAATAAATTAAAATATGACATGCATACTGTTAACATTTTATATGCATAACTTCTGCCTCTCAATGCCATGCCTATTAGATATTACTTCCCTGTTTTATAAATAAGAAAAATTTATATTTAGAAATAAAGGGTGATTTCTGCAAGGTAAAGAAAGATACAATAATGTAAGGATTTCAAGCTATATCCATCTAATACCAAATCCCATTTTCTACTGTACTATAGTACCTCAAAAAATAACACGGAGAGTTAGTGGTCTTTCATGCTTATTGATAGATAAAATGACAGATTAATTGACCTGGTACTGTCAATACATTCTATTTTCAGTATTCAAAAGTCTTTTGGGGAAAGGAAAAAATACTAATTCCTACATTAACAAATAGTAATATCACTTTATTTCCTGCCAAATATTTTCTGTCACATAAACATGCATTATGCATTTCTACGGGAATTCATCTTGTCTACTAAAACCACTATTTGCCTCAAGGATTTTAGTTGGAACTGAACATTTTAGCTGTCCAGTAGCTACCATTAGTCAGCTGTTAAATTTAATCATTGCCAGTTTTGAAAATTCTTCAGAACTTATTAAAGACTGATGTTGAAATCAGATGTTTTACCTTAGTTAAAAAATTCAACACTATTGCCATCTATTGAAATTATTGGAATATTTTCCTAAAAGTGAATAAGTCACTTGGGGAACAGGGCTCTTGGGATTCACCTCTGTTTTCTTCCAATTTACCTCTATATTTCTCCTAACCATAAAGTGGGCATTCATTAAATATTTGGTGATCTAAAATACTGACACATAATCCAGAAAAGTCCCTTCAAAGGCCATTTACCTCTTAGAACCTACGAACTGCTCAGAGTGAGGCATATCTTAGAACATAAATAAAACTAACTGGACTAGAAATAAAGAACTATTAATGCAGAGAAAGGCAATCAAGAAAAATTTCAGGAAAAGTATGGGGAAAAGTCAACTCTTAGTACCTAGTTTCTACATTCCTTAATTTTAATTAATAGGATAGAGTTTAATCATAATTAATAGGGAATAGAGTGCTTGTAAGGGCCTTGGTACATTTATTGGTCATTTTATTCTTGGTTATTTTATGTAGGTTTTGGTGTCATTTTTAATGCAGCAAAAGTTAGTTGAGGTAATATTTTAATCAATGTATTGGTAATGTTTATAATAATGTTTTGCTATCATTTTTCTATTCCATAATATTTGTCATGACACTTTAAACTATACTAAATTTTCCCCACAAGACATAGATAACATTGTGTTAAAGATATATCTCTAAAATTAAAGATATAAGTACTACATTTTTTTATAAACTCTTGGTAGAAAGATGCAATCCTGAATGTATAAATATAAAAATTGGGTTTCTTTATTTCCCCTCAAAGTTGGGTTGGATTTATGAATATATTTAGCAAGTATGAAAAGAACTATTTCTATGATAATTTGGAAACTAGGAAAATGTTCCTATACTTTATTATAGTCATTTAAATGCTAGCATTGTGAGCCTTATTTTTATGGATTGACCATGGAGACAAGTTTTTCCTCTGAACTTCTTGACCACCGTTAGCATATAAACTTACATTATCAATCATCTTTTTATATAAATTTCTACTTCTAACTGACACACAGAAATATACACACATGAACATATCTAATCACACTATAAACTCTATAGTAGGCAGGGTTAAGACTAACACATTATGAAATATCACTATGTTGTCTTCAAAAAGCAGATACTATCTTTATATTGATTATATCTTGACCCATGAGTTATAATAGTTTGCCAATAAGTTTTGAAGGATATTATTAGGATATCTGCAACTTGATGGCTTACTAGCTACTTTTGGGTCCATAAGTGTTAAAGATGGTAGAGTTTGGGCACAGGGTGGGGTGAGATGAGAGGCCTCTGAGTAAAATAAATGCTGTAATTTTATTTAAATATGCCTTTCAGAAAGCATCTAGAAACCCAATCTAAGTGCACAGGGCAAAAATAATTTTGCTATTATCTGAGTTATTTAATCAGTTTATAAAGAAAAATATTTAATTCCAGTCCCTGGATAGTTTCTGTGGTTATCTAATTTGTCTAAATAAAAAGTATATAAATGAATATGTAATTGCAATTGCAGTTTTTGGTATGGACTTGTCATACTGTTAATCAAAAAGTGGCCTCTGAAATATTTGTTCTATATCTCAAAACTTTCATTGTTGATAAAAGATATGACTCTATATTATCTACAAAAGGTCTGTTTTGAGATGATTTAAGAGTTCATGTTCCAATTTAAGCAAGACTACTCTAAAATTTTAACTTTTGGAAAATTGACACATAAACTGTACATAGATATTCTGAAGCAGAAGACATTATTTTCCTTCAACATTCACAAAGCTATTCATTGAGATACTTTCATTTATTAAAGTAGCTTATACTACACAAACCAAGTGTTGCTTGGGATAGCAATATTGTTTAATTTTAGGGATTAAGTGGAATGAAGGGTGATGTCTCTACATCACTAACATATAGCCTATACCAGTTTTAATTCATATTTAAGATTTGTTCCATAAAACAAGTTTTGGTGGCAAAGTGGGGAAAAGAAGTTCTTGGGTACCTGATTTTCAGGATAAGGAAAGCATTAAGGATAAGCTCAGTCACTGAAGATAATCTTTATTACATATACCTGCCAAAGGAAACCTTCAAATAATCATATTTTAGAAGCAAAAGCAATAGAAATTGTACAAACATCTAATTTCATCTTCTCATTTGACAAATCAAAGCAGGCTTAAAGAAGCTGAATCATTCAACCTTGACACAGTTACTGGCAAAAGCTGGAAACATGTATGTTCAAATGTGTATATTTCTGTGTATTGGTTGGAGGTAGAAATTTATATAAAAAGATGATCTTTTGCCAGGCACAGTGCACATGCCTGTAATCCCAGTAGCTCAGGGGGCTGAGACAGGAGGATCATGAGTTCAAAGCCAGCCTCAGCAATGGTGAGGCACTAAGCAACTCAATGAGACCCTATCTCTAAATAAAATACAAAATAGGGCTGGGGATGTGGCTCAGTGGTGGAGTGCTTCTGGGTTCAATCCCCAGTACCAAAAAAAAAAAAAAAAAAAAGATGAATTTTCTACTATCATTTAGTATTAACCAATGGAAAGAAAAATGCAACATAGAGAAAGTTCACAAGAAAGAGTAATCTGCCAAGGGTCTGGCATCCCAAAGTAAACCCAAGTTATATTATTGATGGCTTGTCCAATAAATTTATATTGCAATCCCCCTCCCTAGCTCTCTTCTCTGATCTGTACTTTTCAAAATTAATTTTTTCACAGTCCGCTTTTGCTTCTTCTCTTGGATGCCAGGCTAAACTGGAATAAACTGCCATTATTAGACAAGACATGAACAAGGTTGTTTTGAAGTCAGAAACTGTAGTGATTTCCTTGGGACCTATAAACATGCACAGCTCTCCTTCACAATTAAAGTACTTCCTTGAGTTTGTGTTTCCTTCTAATGAAATTTCCCACTTTGAGGGCCAGAATCAAACCTATCCAAAAATGGTTCCATAGAAAGCAAATACACACAATGGAGTTTTATTTTGCCATAAGGAAAAATGAAATTATGTCATTTATAGGAAAATCGATTGAACTTGAGAATAGTATGTTAAGTGCAATAATCCAAACTCAGAAGGTCAAGGGTTATATGTTTTCTTTCATATGTGAAAGCTAGAGAGGAAATAGGAAAAGAAAGTATGTGTATGTGTGGGGGGGTAGATCTCATGAAAATAGAAGGGAGATCAGTACAGAAAAGGAACCAGGGCAAGAGAGAAGGCAAGGGAAAGAGGATATACTTATATTGTGATGTTGTGTGATATATGAATATATAACAACAAATCCCACCATTATGTACAACTATAATATACCAATAAAAACATGGAAAAATAAATAAAAACAAAATTTTCCCTCTAAATAAGTTCTTCAAGGGTCTGTTAAATTTAGAAATGCTCTTCAAATTAAATTAGATTATAATTTGATTAATTTATTACTTTTCTAACAATGATGTGGAAATTATAGGCAGGCAAATATCAGGAGGTAATTTTCCAAAATTTCTTAACCCTCTACTGTGGGGGTTGAGATAAGTAAGAAACATTAATTCCAGAGAACTATGTTATTTAAAATGGAAGAAATATCTAGAAAATTGGCTGAAGCAGATGTCTTAATAATTCTGAATAACACAATGAAATATCTGTTCCTAATAAGGCCATAGGCTACAGGATTGAGTCAATCCTACTTTTTGGAGAGAGGAAGAATGATCTCTTGAAAGATAAGAAAATTAAATTACTAAGATTTGGAAGAATACAGACAATTGCATTTTTTTTCCCCATAATTGACATTATTACTTGACAAATGAATTTTGAAATTCAATCTTGATAAGGGGTTAAAGGAGCAACATTGAAGATAATAGAAACTTTTATCTTTGTATTTGGAATATGTCTTTCATATTTGTTCTTGATGAGTTAAGTCACAAAATTTTAAATAAAGTAAAGCAACCAAAGTTTAGAGCCAAGTAGAGGAAATACCATAGTACCTTTCTTCTTCATCTGCTGACTTCAATAAGTGGGATTTATTAAAATTCTTCTTATGTATTAAAAGAACTAGTTTTGTCCAAAAAACGTGTACTATTTGTACTATTTTATTTTTCTAACTTTGTCCTGTAGCTTTAGATTGTATACTTTTACTGGCCTATCTTAAAGTTCACTGGCACTTATAACTGTTGTCTCCGGTTTTCTCTTAATTGCATTGAAAAAAAAAATTATTTCAAAGAGAGAGAGAGAGAGAGAGAGAGAGAGAGAGAGAGAGAGAAGCAAATGTAATGTGTGAACCTTGCTTGAATCATAATTTAAGTGAAGCCACTTGTTGAGGTCCTTTGAGTCAATTGTGAAGTGAATACAGATTTGGTAGCGGATTATATTAAATAACTATTTTAAGTATATTAGATAGAATAATTGTATGGTATTGCATTTAAAATGTTGTTATAGAAAAATTGAAGTTGGATAAAGAAATATTTGCAAGAGCAAGGCTTCCAGGATAGCAGAGTGAGAACCTAAGCCTCAAAAAAGCAACAAAAATGTTTGTAAAAGTAAAAAACCAACCATTTTAGAATTCCAGGAATTAATCAAAGACACAGAAAAAATTCATTAAAAAAGCTCTTACTGAACATTGGTAAGAAAAGTGGGTTTTGTACTATTTTAACTTGGGTCTATTTCCAAGCAATGGAGGACATTGGCCCTGAAAAGCTGGCAGCCAGTAGAGTGGGGACTGACTTGTTTTGGGACTCTCACATAAAATCTCACCCCCAGAATGGTCTCAATATTTTGAAAATATCTACAGCAATTTCTTTAAAAATATCCTAGTCTTCCCAGAGCACTGGGCTATTTGACCTGACTCTGAGTTCAATTCCTTAGAAAAATCCTCAGGGTATTATAGAAAACAGTATCAGTAGGCTGGATTTAGTAACACTGTAGTTGCCTAAGACTCTGAATTTAGTTGGAATGAAGGAAATGCTGGTTAAACATTTAAATGAAAACCTTGGTAACGGGAATAAGGCAAAAACATGAAGGAATTTTAAATGCTCCAATATATTCCAGGAAATCTAAAAGGCTACACGCATGCATATGGACAAAAAGCTCAGAGAAGACACCAATAACTTATGTCTTACTGTCCTTGATGCTCTGCTTAAGTGGACAATAAAAGGTAAGACTGACTATAACCTCTGAAAGTTGAAGGTATGACTTCTCATAAAAGTCCCATTGGAACAGAGTGCAACAAAAAGTGGCTTACAGCAGTGAATAAAATATCCTGAACAACCCCAAACTATGCTGATTCAGGGGGAACTCTTAACTATGCAAGCCTAAACATATAAACAAGAATTAAAGAAAAAAGCTAGGAGAATAGCAGCCAAGGAATACAGAACCTACAGAACGATTCTTGGAAGTTCACCAAAGTAAACAGCAAGGAGGGAAAAACAAACAAAATATCCAGTAGCACAGTAGCAATAAGAAACACTGAGAGGAAAAGGAGATCTGATTCCAAAGTCATTACAATATATTACTTTAAATGTCCAGCTGTCAACCAGACATTATAAGATAAACAAAGAAAGAGGAAATGAAAGCAGTTAATAGAAAGGTATGGGGGGGGTGTTGGACTTTGGACTTTTGGGCAAAATTTAAACCAACTAAATAAATGTGTTTCAAGAATTAAAGAAGACTGTATTTAAATAACTAAACTATGATGATGATGCTTTGCCAAATAAATAAATCAATAGAGATATAAATTAATATGATATTTAAAAAAAATAAAAATAAGCCTGGTATGATGGTGCACACCTGTAATCCCAGCAGCCTGGGAGGCTGAGGCAGGAGGACCCTGAGCTCAAACCAGCCTCAGCAACTTAGTGAGGCCCTAGGCAACTCAGCAAGACCCTATCTCTAAATAAAGTATTTTTTAAAAGGCCTGGGGATGCGGCTCAGTGGTTAAGCACCTCTGGGTTCAATCTCTGGTACCAACAAAAATAAATAAATAAAATTAAAAAAAAAATAAAAACAACTAAAAATGATAGAGTTGAAAAGTACAATGGTAAATTCATTAGATAGGCTTAATAGTAGATTTCAGTTGACGGAAGAAAGAACTAGAAGATGACCTGAAAAAGATTATATTATCTGAAGAACAGAAAGAAAAAAGAATTTTAAAAAATAAAGCATCAGAGTCCTGCAGGATACCTTCAAATGTATGCAAAATAGGAGTCCAGAAGGAAAATGACATAAAAAATGTTTAAAGAAATAATGGCTGAAAATTTCCCAAATTTTATGGAAAACATCAATTTTCATATAAAAAACTGAATGAACATCACTTGGCATAAACTCAGAGATACATACTGAGACAATTAATAGTCAAAACAGTAAAAAGACATTGACAAAGAGCAAATTCTGGAAGAAGCAATAGATAAATGGCTCAATGTGTACAAAAGAACCAAAATAACATGAACAGTTGACTTCTGATGAGAAGCCATGAAAACCACAGGCTAATTAAGAAAAGGGCCAATAGAAAAAAGATCTGTTAAGCAAGAATTCTATATCTTGAAAAATTATCCTTAAAAATGAAAGAGAAATGAAGACATTCCTAGATTTAAACAAACAAACATAAAATTTCTGATCAGCATACTTGACCTATAATATCTACTGAAGTGGCTGGAGTTGTGGCTGAGTGGTAGAACCCCCTCCTAGCATACATGAGGTAGTGGATTTGATCCACAGCACCACATAAAAATAAAATAAAGATATTGTGTCCACCTAAAACTAAAAAATAAATATAAAAAAAAAATACCTACGGAAGCTGAAATCCCTAACATCACTGAAATGAAAGGCTAGATGACAACATGAATCTACAAGAATTAAACTTTTAGCCTCCTAAATGGTTTAAAAGACAGAATTTATTTTAAAAGTTGCAAATTATTTTGTGTATCATAACGTATAAAGATGTAATTTACATGACAAGAATATCACAAAGGAGGGATAAAGAATGAAAGTATATTGGAGCAAAGTTTCTACGTACCAATGAAATTTGAGTATTAATCTTAAGATTGTTTTAAGGATGTATAGTTAGGGAGTGACTGCTAATTAGCTCAGGTTTCTCTTTAGAGTGATGAAAATGTTCTGGAATTTGATAATATAGGTTGCCTAAGTTGGTGAATGTACCAAAACCACAGAACAGTACACTTCAAAGGATGAATTCACAGTGTATTAAGATTATATCTCAATTGTAAAACTAATAAAAATTAGTTGGGTGAACTGGTGCACACCTGTAATTCCAGCTACTAGGGAGGCTGATGCAGGACGATCAAAAGTTCAAGGCCAGCCTGGGTAACTTGATGAGACTGTATCAAAATTTTAAAAAGGGCTGGGAGGTAGCTCAGTGTTAGAATACCCTTGCCCTTAGATTAATCCTCAGTTCAAAGTGGCGGGGAGGGATATAAAAATTAAAAGATTTATATTGTAAACCACCACAGAGCAACCATTAACAACAAAAACATTAGAACTCCAACAAATTTAAATTTTCCCAAGAAAATATCCCTATCATTTCCATTGAGTTGACAAATGTAAAAAAAATCATTAAGAATTTTCTGTGAGTAGTAGTAGATGCTCTTTCAAAATCCATAAAAATATTACTACAGTAGTAAGAAATTATGCAGAAAAAGAAGACTTTTTTCCCCCCACGAATGTGTTATTCTTTATGTGAGGGGTTGGCTTCTTCTTTAAGGGGAAAAAAATGTTTAAACTTCTTGTATAATTTTTACATATTAGCATACTGTTTTCAAGTTACCACCTACACCTCTTTTGCCGGATTTTAAAATTACAGATAATAATACCTGTAACAAAAAAACTGCTCTTCAGTTTTGATGAACAATATAAAGAAAAATATTAAATCTGAGCTATTGCTATTATTTGTGTGACACAGCCAGGCAGACTAGAGAAAGCAGAAGATTTCAAGTTGAATCTATACTCCCCAGTTGTACAACCTGAATCTAGGTTTCCTCATCTGTAAAAGATGGATAATAACACCTGCCTTATGTAATTGTGTTAGGGTTAAATGCTTGGCATATAGCTGGAACCAAATATGTTTTGGCTATAAGTACTATGAATCCTATTGTTGTTATTGCAAAAAATAGCATACAATTTTTGTTCTCAAGGCCATAACTTTGCTCTAGTTTGTGCTGAATTAAAAAAAAAAAAAAAAAAAAAAACTCTAAGAAAGTAAGGTGACTCTAGTATTAACTTTGTTTTCTTAGTATTTTTCCTTCTTTTACTCTTATTTTTCCTATTAACTATCACTTTTGTATACATTTAAGCTATTTTTTTAATGTAATTCCAACACATCTGGAAAAAACTGCAAGGGAACACCAAGTAGGTCTAGAAGTGTCACATAATGGCACATGTGATATCTTGTGAAATTTTCTGTATATTTTGAAGTATAAATTGGACAGTTCTGAATTGCTTTGTTTTAATATTTTGCATCAGGCTTAAATACAGTCTGACTCACTACATTTATCCTTTTTTGTTCAGTTACTTATGTAACTAATGTAATATTTGCTGATTCTGTGTAAAATAATATCATGACTTACTTAAAAAGAAACTTTAAGGAAGATAATTCACAGTAAACCTAAGTGAGTAATCTGTCATAGTACTGCAATGTAAAAAATTTATTTGTGAAATGGTGGTCTTCAAAAATTGCCTTAATATTTTTAAATGAAATAAATTTGAAGAAATATCCATTTAATTTTTCTACTTGACTTAAATGATAAGATGCTGATCTTACTTCACTGTATTTAAACTGATAAATTATGTTTATATTATATTATATTATATTTAATTCAAGATACTCTTCCAGATATTTGTTTTAGTACATGTGGAAATGCATAATTTGTATTTTCATATGCATGATATCTGTCTGCTTGCATATATAGGCTTGGTTTCTTCTAACACTAAAAGTAATAATAAAGTTATATGGAGAATTTATCATTACATAGAATAAATGTATAGAGAATAAAAATTTAATAAACACTTTACTCTCAATCTTTAGTATTCACAAATATCTGGGAAGTATATGCATATGTGTAGCATGAAAAATACACAACAAAATCTAATCATTTATAAAATGTAATCTAGTTCTTAGAGAAAACCAATGAGCTGCCCCAAAGGACATTATTATATGGCATTATTTAAGAGACATTTAATCAAAAAGATTTAGTTAAAACAGTATTCCTTCACCAACATTATACCTAAGGACTATGAAAAGTCAAGTAGATATATAATTAACTTATTAATGTTCAGCTTTTACACAATTTTTCTACTAACAATATGTTTTTATTTGTAACAAAACAAACTACACTACAATGTTTAGTGAAAATAATTTGTCCTCTTGATTTTTAATTCCAATTGCCCATCTAGAGAACGCAGAGGTTCATTACCATGGTTTATATGTGCCACCCACTGGCCACATTCATGTATTCACAAAGATTGTAATCTCAGGTTTTTGAGGAATTGAAAATTACAGACTTCCATTTCTCCCATCAGGAGAAACACTTCGAAGCACATAAAAATTTTATTTTCATTGTTCATATACCTTATATTTTGAATACACTTTCTGTTTGAAGTTAAATACGTGAAAGTTAGCTACAGCTATGAGTTCAATAGTATATATTCCTCTTTTTCCACTCTACTTGTTACTAAAATAAAAAGTCCATAAATATTCTTTCTCCCTATAACTGTGAAGGGGATATTAAGCTGAAAGTGTATGAGATGGACTTAAGCTAAATAGAAAAATAAGATGCTTAATTAATGTTAAATGCCTTTACTTTAATTGCCCTTTAAAAGTTTTCCCCCCCCTACTAAATTTAAAAGAGAAAATATGTTTTTTATGAGCCTTTGTAATTATTTTGGGTTCAAAAAATTATTTTAATGTAGAATAAGGTAAATTCCTATTCTATACAACATAGCCTGACCTGCCTCTCCCATGTATACTCCAAATATTAATTCAAAATATTTTTTCTGCTTCATTCTGAATAAAATCAAAATTCAGTTTATGTGATCCTACAATTACTTTGAGAACAGCAATATAGAATCTACAATGCCTTGGCTAATTTGCAACTGCATATACTCCCATAAAGACTTCAAATAAGCTGAGTATGGTGGTGAGCACCTGTAATCCCAGGGGCTCTGGAGGCTGAGGCAGGAGGATCATGAGTTCAAAGCCAGCCTCAGCAAAAGTGAGGCTCTAAGCAACTCAGTGAGACCCTGTGTCTAAATAAAACACAAAATAAGACTGGGGATGTGGCTCAGTGGTTGAGTGACCCTGAGTTCAATCCCTGGTACCAAAAAAAAAAAAAAAAAAAAGAAGACTCCAAATATCCCATCACGTGTAATAAAGAATAAAAATAGAGATAAATAGGCTGATAATTAAAAAAATGCTATCTTTACTACCTATCTTATTAAATATTTCTCAGTGAGTAAAACTGGAAGAAAAAATAATCTTGTGCTCCATTTGTGTACAATATGTCAAAATGCATTCTACTGTCATGTATAACTAATTCGAACAAATTTAAAAAAAAAATCTCATTTAACCTTGTCTTGCTAATGATCAAGCATCAAGTCATGGAAAAACCAAGTTCATTAAGTGTATTTTGGGGATTTAGTGTTATGTAAACAATGGATGAGTGGTTTGTTTCTGCTATATTTTGAATGCAGAAAATTTTATTTATTTGTTTGTTTGTTTGTTTTATTTACGGTACTGGAGGTTGAACCCAAGAACACTTTACCACTGTTTACCACTGTATTAAATCCCCAGCACCCCCCGACAGGAAATAAAAGAGTATATAATGTTTTTTCCCCTGTTGGGTAGAGTCTGCAGTGAAATGATTAAGAGTATTGATAGAAGGAAAGAGAATATTAGGAGAAGGCATTTCAACCAAAAAATTATGATTCACAAACGTAGATGTGTGGTGCTGGGAAATCAAAAGTATCTAACCTCATAAATTGGTTTGCGGGTTGGGGATGTGGCTCAAGCGGTAGCGCGCTCGACTGGCACGCAAGCGGCCCGGGTTCGATCCTCAGCACCACATACAAACAAAGATGTTGTGTCCGCCGAAAACTAAAAATAAATATTAAAAATTCTCTCTCTCTCTCTTTAAAAAAAAAAATGGCCAATGGGAGATGGATTTGAGCAGGCCTCCTGTCTCTTTATCAGTTAACCTCCAATAAAATGTTTTAAAAAAATAAATAAATAAATTGGTTTGCAAGAGAAAAGGATGCTTTTGTTTAGTCACTAAAAATATTGAATGGCCAGATAAAGAGGCAAATGCTAAATATACAAGTACACAAGATTGACAAGGTTGGGGCTGGAGTTGTAGCTCAGTGGCAGAGCACTTGCCTAGCACGTGTGAAGCACTGGGTTCGATCCCCAGCATCACATTAAAAAAAAAAAAAAAAGAAAAAAAAAAAGAAAGAAAGAAAGAAAGAAAGGCATTTTGTCCATCTACAACTATAAAAAAAAATAAAAAAGATTAACAAGGTCCCCATTAGCCCTTCAGAGGGAAAGTTTTTACTTGAATGCCTGAGGACAGGAATTAAGGTCTCAGTACATAAACTCTAGATCAGTTCTATGGAATGTGTAATCCCTGACGAGATAAAGTGGAAAAAGAAAAAAGAGTTGTTTTATAGAGAAACTTTGTGAAGGGGAAAGTGAACTTTTTTTTTTTTTTTTTTAATGTTTAGGCTGCAAAGTGTGTCATAGTTATAGAGGGACTTTTCCTAATTTGTGCAAGAAAAGCATAGCTAACTACAACAAAGACTGAAGCAAATGCAGCACCGTTGGTATCTTGAAGGTTTGTAGGTTTGGCAGCACCAGGTGACAGAACCCTGGAGCTGTAAGAAGCATTTTCATGGAAGTCACTGGTGGTGAAATGGCAGAGTATCAGCAGAGACCACAATGCCTGGTGGGAGACTGTGGATGCCCAACAGACGTGGCGGTACTCAACAGATGCCCAGCAATGATGATGAATACCCAGTGGCCGATGATGGAGACCCAGTGGCAGATAAAGGATTCCCAAAGGCAGATGATGAATACCAATGGGATATGATGTATGATCAGCAAATACTATGAATGATGGTAAGTGACAGTGGATACATACGTGCTCCATGAAAACCCAGAAAAGTTGCAACAGTGTGTGCTACAAATTAATTTATTCATGACCATGTGAGGTAATTTCTTAAGTACATAGTGGGAATTGGGTGTACTTTTCTATAGGGCTGGAAAACCTTTGCTAGCATATGGCGATTAGAAGGGGATCCATATCAAGGTTCTCTGTTTTGGGCTCACATCTGTGAGGCTTGTCATAAACTTAAATGCTTTTAGAGGCCAGATAAATAATATTAATGAGTAAGACAGCTAGATATGAGAAAATGGGGAGAGGTGAAAAGCACAGCATAATTGGAATTCACACATTATTAAAAGAGATTCAAATTACACATTTTAAAAATTGTTGGCTAGGCCAAAACAAAAATCACTTGCAAGCAGAAGTCAGCCAAAAGGCAACTACTTGGTGATCTCATTTAATGAATAATAACCACCAATGTCCTAAAGCAGCTTACTATATCATTTATCTAGAAATGTACTACCTTTATACAAATAAGAAAACTGTTTCACTCAGAGAATGAACTGTAGGTAGATAAATTTTAGAGATCTATAATATATATGAGAAGATTGTCTTCTGTAATTTGTTAGCCAATTCAAATAAATCAAGGGGATTCTATTTATCATGTTTTATTTTAATGAACTACATATGTTTTCAGAACATGTAAGACAATTTAGAATCCACTCAATGAGTTTTCATGTAATTCTTAAAAATCCTCAGGAACAACACTGAAAAATATGAGAGTAGATCTATACTTTTGATAATTATTCCCAAAATCACTTACCCAAATGTATCTCTATAGCCTAGCTTTGACATTATCTTTTACTAAAATGCATAAATAAATCTCCTGTAAAATGGAGTTAGGTTTTAAAATAATTATTCAAAACAAATGAAGATAGCTAGGCTCAGTGCTGCATGCCTGTAATACCAGTGACATGAGAGACTGAGGCAGAGAGATCAAAAGTTTGAGGCCAGCTTCAGCAATTTAGCAAGGGTGCTGAGCAATTTTGGGAGACCCAATATCAAGATGAAAGGACTGGGGATGTAGCTCAGTGGTTAAGTGCCCCTAGGTTCAATACCCAGCATGGGGGGGGGGGGGGATAGATAGATAAATAGATAGTTAAGAAGAATTAGCTTATAAGCATATATTATATTTTAATGTAATAATTAACTGCCAAAGATAATTCATTATTCATTATCTATCTATATATATATGAAACACATAGTAATTTTGTAGGAGAAAGGGATGTGGCTACTTTAGAGGTTCCATGTTTTAATACAGTTCTTCCTTAAAAGAATGTTCTAGGGCTGGGTTGTGGCTCAGTAGTAGAGCACCTGCCTGGCATTTGTGAAGAACTGGGTTCGATCCTCAGCACCATGCAAAAATAAATGTATTGTGTTCCTCTACAACTAAAAAAGTATTAAAAAAAAGTTCTAAGTGACATATCAAATGAAATAATTATAAAGAACAAGGGCTTTGGAATTTGTTAGGCCTGTGCTTAAAAATCAGTTGTGCCATTGCAAGTTCTGAAGTCTTAGGCACATTACTTCCTTAAACATTAGTTTCTTCATCTTTAAAATGTTTTTTAAAATAATAATAGGTATTATTTTATGAGGAGTAAATGAGTTAATACATGCAAACTCCTTCACAGAATATATGGGGAAATAGCATGTTCTCAATTAAGCCTAATATTATGAATGTGAAGATGAAATGTGGAGATTATAGTCTAGGGCTTTATAGAGTTACTAGTCAACAACTAGTAGTTTTCTCCATTTCTGGTCCTTATAGCCTTCTCAATTCCTATTAGCATACTTAAACAGTTGGTTAATTTTCTTGTACATACAGACCTATATCTTGGTAACAACAGACCCTTTAATAACTTTTACAGGAATTTTAGCTACCAGACTTAATTCTAATTATTAGATTTCTTTATGCAAGTGAACGAAAAAACTAGGCCTAATATACTTACCTCTTCAAAAAATTCAAAATTTTAGTAATCATTACTACTAGCCCTAATTTAGAAAAATAAGCAAAACAACTATAAGGAATTTTAAAAATTGTGAAAAGAATTACATTGGTGCTTCCTTGATTTAATTCAATTAAATGGCTATATATAAATTGTGTCATTTTCAAGTTATGAAAGTACTTCCTTTAAATAAGAAAAAATTAGCCAGGCATGGTGGCACACACCTGTAATCCTTGTGACTGGGGAGGCTGAGACAGGAGGATCAAAAGTTCAAAGCCAGCCTCAGCAATTTACTGAGACCTGTCTCAAAATAAAAAATATATAAGGGTGAGCATATGGTTCAGAGGTTGAGTGCCCCTGGGTTCAATTCCCAGCATCAAAAAAAAAAAAAAAAAAAGCTAAACTAGATAATGCATTTCCTCACTAAATAACCTAGAATCTACTTTTGTACACAGATGTTTGATTGCATGAGTTGAATGCTAGTGGTGAAGTGAGAAACCTATTTCCCCAAATCCCCAATGTGCCTAGTTTGGTAGAGATCTTGCAAATAAATTACAGACAAGGCTACCTGAAAAGAAATCACGACTATCAGAGGGAGGACCTGGAGTGGTATAATTGCATTGTGGTAAACTAAATATATAGATATTAAAGCATCGAAATGCCCAGTGGCAAATATCATGCGATAATGCCTGGGTAGAGAATCAGAACTTCAAGAATTAATTCTTTGTACATGTATAAATTCATCCAGTCACTTTAAAGGATACTCACATCAGGTGGCCCCAAATACTGGTAGGTGAAAATTATCCAAGAAAAGGGCTAACCTGGGGGAACTTGGCTGGAGAATCTTTCTTTTGGAGGATATCTATTTCATAATCACAGAAATTTGTCATAAAAATAATAATGATTCACAGTTTAAACCTGCAAAGCTATGTAGACCTACAAGTACATTATTTAAATAACTATAATTTTCTTTTTGCCTATTATTGTGGGAAGAGTATTTTTCCCAGTTGCTCCCACTCCTTATTTACAAAGTATATGTGCCTTTATGAAGCAAGTGTGCCACCTAGATCTTTGCTACTGTCCTGCCTCCACATCTCCAACTAGATTGTAAATTCCATGAAATAATGTCTTTATTTATTTATTTTTCACTGGGGATTTAACCCAGGCTTGCTCTACCACTATGCAACATTCCCAGCCCTATTTTTATTTTTTATTTGGAGACAGTGTCTGGCTAAGTAGCTGAGGATGCCTTGAACTTGTGATCCTTTTGCCTCAGTCTTTCATGTCACTGGGATTATAGGCATGCTTCCCATTATATCTATTTTCTGTTCTTGCTATATTTCATTGTCTTGCAGACACCTGAACTCACAATCCTCCTGCTTCAGCATCCCAAGCCACTGGGATTACAGGCGTGTGCCACTCACGCCAGACCAAAGATAATCTTCTTCTGCACATAGGAACAGTTTCATTTTTTATTTCTCCCTACCAATCTACATGCCTTTCTTCTTTTACCTTATTAAAATAGCTAGAGTTTTCTATGCAGTATTGTGTAATAAGTGACAAGAGCAGATACTCTTGTTTTACTCTTTTTTCTTTAGTTTTGACCGGCTTTATTTGCATATGATTTATATAAATAATTGTCATATTTGAGCTAAATTAAATTTATTGAAATGAATAGACAAAAATTGTATGTGGGATGTCATGTAATGTTTATACATTTATGCATCATGTAATATTTCAATCAGATTAAACACATTTATCTCCTCAAACATGTATCACTTTTTTCTCTATTTATTTAGTTAGTTTTTGTGGTACTGGGGGTTAAACTCAGGGCATTCTATCATTAAGCTTTTGTTTTATTTTAATTTTTAAATTTTGGGGTACCAGGGATTGAATTCAGGGGCACTCGACCACTGAGCCACATCCCCAGCCCTAGTTTGTATTTTATTTAGAGACAGGTCTCGCTGAGTTGCTTAAGGCCTCACTTTTGCTGAGTCCGGTTTTGAACTCACAATCCTCTTGCCTCAGGCTCCTGAGCCATTGGGATTACAGGCTTGTACCATTGTACCTGGCATGTATCACTCATTTAAGGTGAAAACATTAAAAATTATTTTCTCTAGTTTTTTTTTAAATGTACAGTATTTTATTGTTTTCTATAACCAACTTATTGTGCAATAGCAAACCAGTATTTCTTATGTCTATTTAACTGTATTATTCTGAATCTTAGGGGGAAAGCATAGAATCTTATACCTAGGTTCCACTATTTCCCCTGTTGTGGCCAGAAGAACCAACCTGTCATTGGTTATGGATTTTCTTGATAAATCCCTGTTTTGATTTATTTTTGTTTATGCCTATTGGTGATCCTGAGTTATAGGCCTCTCCAGAACCCAGCCTAGGATAAATGGGAGATAACTAGAAAGTCCAGGGAAGCCACAATAGTAACATTCTTCAAGTACTGAGTTCCCTAGTCAGTCTACCTTTTTTTTAAATTTATTTATTTTTTTACACTTTCAGCGTGCTTTATAATTGTCAAATTCCACATCGAAAATTTGGTTGTATTTAAATAAGGAGTAACAGGAAAACATAAACCTAATCTAGCTTGTATTTGTTTGTTTGTTTGGGATTTTTTTAGTACTGGGGATTGAGCCCTGGAGTGCTCTACCCCTGACCCATATCCTCAGCCCTTTTTATTTTTTATTTTGAGACAGGGTCTCTCTAAGTTGCTGAGACTGACCTTGAACTTGTGATTCTCCTGCATCAGTCTCCAGAATTGCTGGAATTACTTATAACCATGCATCACCACTGTCTATGCCATGTATGTTTTAGTAGTTATCAAATATAACAAAGTTTTCTTAAAAGATGAGCCTAGAGGAATTGTACTATGGAGCTTAGAGATATTTGAAATGATTTCTTGGTTTGCTAGAGCTGACTGTGGGTAAAGGAAACTAGAAATTTTGCCATGAGTGACAAAAGGAGAAGTTGCCAGGCTGGTAACTGAGGATGGGAATATTTGTGGCTGGATTTTGCTGGGGGAAGAATAGGGTGCTATTGGAACTTTCTTGTTAGCTATTTAAATACAGCTAATGTCCATAGGGCATTTTGCCAATCTGTATCCAGAAATAGAGTTTAAATTATTATTTGTCAACTATCTGTGTTTATGATGTTCTTAGGTATATTATATCAGTCAGTCAATTATTGATTATGAGTCATCAATTCTGGTGCACTGGACCAGCGGGCATGTACCCTCTATTTTGAGAAAGTTAAGCTTAGAAAGGGATGTGAGGGTGGCCTAGGAATGAAAAGAAAAACTTACTGGTCTAAGTAAAAAATACTGGGATTTTCACAAATTTCATAATGAATCTTCAAATACATTTAGACATTCTTCTAAGTTGTGCATTTTAGCCTCTGTTGTACTAACATAGGCATGTGCTAAGTCAGCCTAAGATATCAAATCCAAAGCTTTTCTGATTTAATGCTTCATTTCATTTAAACTTATTCTTGGCCTAAATATCTAATATCTGAGACTCTCTGTATCATCATATTAAAAAGTGAGTAAATTTCAGTAAATGTAATGTTATATTTTCACTTGTATTAAGAATTTGATGAGCTGGGTGCAATGGTGCATGCCTGTAATCCCAGTGGCTCAGGAGGCTGAGGCAGGAGGATCATGGGTTCAAAGCCACTATTAGCAACTTAGTGAGGTGCTAAGCAAATCAGAGAGACCCTTTCTCTAAATAAAATATTAAAAGGTATGGGGATGTGACTCAGTGGTTATGTGCCCCTGAGTTCAATCCCCAATACCCATTCCCAGGTCTCTGTTTGACATCTCTTCAATTTAATGTTCCTCACCTCTTTGCAAGAAGTTCCCTTTCATTATGAAAGTAGAGTTATTACCATAGCATATCATCCCTGAAGTTTGAAGTAATTGGTAGTTTTGAGGGAGAAATAAAAGTATAGTAATAGCCTAGCAATTATTATGGCAATAACAGTATTTTTAGACTAGAGACCTAAGGTCATCATCAAAATTCACACCTAGAAAAAAAATCTTCATGTATTCACAAAGACAAAAATATTTTGAAGCATACTATGAACTAAATACCTCAAAGACACCCCAAGGCCTTAGACACCAATGTTTGAGGCACTGAGCCAATTCACAAAAGCACCTTCATTTCTGCCAATACCTGGAAGCAAAATTTTAAACCATCAGACTTACCTTCTTGGCATTCTGGGGCATTGACTTCTAATTTTCTTTCAAATTAGCTTCCATCCGTGTCTTTTTCTCTCCCAATAAACTCCCCCCCCCCGACCATTTTTTTTTTTTTTTTTTAATGGCAGTGCTAGGAGCCTGATGTACATCAAGAGCAACAGCTTACCCACTGAGCTATATACTCCCAGACCCTGTCTTGACTTTTTAAAAGTAAACCATGAGTATCAAAATGGTATAATAAAAAAATGAGAATGATGAGTGTTAGAATCAGCTAGATCCAAGTTCAAATCCTAATTCTCCTATCAGCTGGTGTCTTCATGTAATGTTGAGCAAGTCAGAGCTGAATACTGTGTAAGCCTCATGAGACCAGGAATTCATTGTTATTCATTGTTATTGTTTTGTATACCAGCCACAGTACCAGGAAGAGTGCTTGGTATACAGTAACCTAACTATGTGACCATCTATGAATTACTGAATAACTCCATTCCTCTGTTACATTATATGTAAACTAAGGATGATAACAGAATCCAAATTTTTTTTTATGGTTTGTGAGAACTAAATGATATACTCAACAAATATTATCTGTAATAATTGTAGCTTCTTGTAAAGCTACATACACTTAATTATATGCTCTGCAACTTGCATAGAGAATTGCTTCTAGAGTGTGTCAGTGAGCTGAATAACAAATCTTTATATAATTAATTCACATAAATGGATATTGGGTATATATTTTAATTTCTTTAAAATGATGGAAATCAGAACACATTAAGCATGATACCTCAAGTATACACACAATGACAGGATAACAGGATGTGATATGAAAGCCAGAAATTATTTGAACAATAACAGGATAAATATTACAAATTCCGTGTTTTCAAGTAGTATTTAGCAGAGATGAAACTGTTCTTTTTTTTTTTTTTAAGAGTCCATTATGAGTTGAAATGCACTGATTCTATTCAATGATAACTCATATTTCTCTGCAGCTGAAGATGCCATTTAATCTGGATGAGACAAAGGAAAATGAAAAGAAGGGAGGGCGAAGGGAAGAGGAAAGACAATAGAATGAATGGGACATTACTTTCTTAGCTTTGAATTTGAATACACAACCAGGGTAACTCCACATCATGTACAACCACAAGAGTGGGGTCCTAAGTAGAATAAGTTTTATTCTATGTATCTATAATTTGCCAAAATATATTCTACTGTCATGTATAACTAAAAAGAACAACAACAACAACAAAAATAGTTGCACTTACACATAGCTGCATAAACTCAGAAAAAAATAAAACATGTCAAGTTGCCACAAGAAAAATGAGTATTTTCTGGCCTCCTAAAACAATATGAAGTTTAAAAAATCCTGGCTTTCATGATATGAAACTTCAAACTTAAGGTCTGTTAAGTGTATGGGAATTGAATGGATTCATATTAATAATGCAACTTTAATCTGAAAATAGTAGTTCTGTGACTAAAAACATATATAATGAAATATCATGGAAAAGTAAAAGGTAGGTTGAGGTTGCATCCAATTTATTATGAAATTAAACTTAGGGCCAGTGATATTTTTTTCTTAAATAATGTATGATTTGCTATGCTTTTGGTTAATGACTATAAATGCTTTCTTTGACATTTTTATTTGGTATCTACAAATCCTTGGTGAAGTGTAAGTTCAGATGTCTTACTCATTTTTTTATTAGGAGTTTATTTTTCTTGAGTTTTGAGAGTTCTTTATCCATTCTATATACAAATTCTCATTGGAAATGTTATCATTGAGTATTCTCTACCATTCTGTGTCTTTCCTTTCAATGACTCAAATTCAAAGAGCAGAAGTTTTTGATTTTGAGGAAGTTCAATTTAGCCATTATTTTTATGGTTCATAATTTTTGATGTCTTAGCTAAGTAAGAACTATTAGCCCAAACCCTATGTTGTGAGGATTTTATCCTGTTTTCTTCTAGAAGTTTAGTAGTTTGTATTTTATATTTATCTCTATATTTCATTTTGAGTTAATTTTCATAAGGTGTGAAAAACGAATTGAGATTCATTTTTTAAACATATGAATGTCCAATATTTTAAGCAACATCTGTGAAAATGACTACTTTCTTCCATTGAAATAACTTTGCCGGATTCTGTCAATTTCTGAATCTTTTATTCTGATCCATTCATATATGCATTTACCTTTCCTAAATACCATTCTTTATGATTGCTATAGCTTGACTATAAGTCCTCAAAGGAAGTATTATACATTTCTCAATTTTGCTTTCTTCAAAATTGTTTTGACTATCGTAATTCCTGTGCCTTCCCATATACACTTTAAAATCAACTTGTTGCTTTTTACAAAATAGTGCTAGTATTTTTATTGGAATTGTATTGAATCTACAGATCATTTGAGGGAGAACTGATGTCTTAAGAATATTGATTTTTCCAATTCACAATCAGGATATATTTCTCCATTTATTTGGATCTTCTTTTATTTCTTCAGTGTTTTGGAGTTTTCAGTGTATAACTCCATCACCTATTTTGGTAGATTCATACCTATTTGCATGGACTTTGATCATATTATAAATAGTGCCCTTTAATTTTGCCTTCCAATTTCCTTTGCTAGTTTATAGAAGTACAATTTGTGTATATGAGCTATGAGCTCTTATGACTTGCTAAACACTTATTAGTTATTCTAGTTATCTGAGAACACATTTTGCTGTCTTAACTTTTTTTTTTTTTTTGTAGGTGTGGGTACTGGGGATTGAACTCAGGTGCGCTCAACCACTGAGCCACATCCCCAGCCCTATTTTGTATTTTATTTAGAGACAGGGTCTCACTGAGTTGTTTAGTGCCTCGTTTTTGCTGAGGCTGGCTTTTAATTCATGATCCTTCTGCCTCCACCTACCGAGCTGCTGGGGTTCCAGGCCGCTCCACCATGCCCAGCTGTTCTAAATGTTTTAATTTTTTATGTTTACTTCTTTTTTGCCATTGAGAATTTCCATATTTCCATTAATTTCTATTCATTACTACATGGAATATTGTTACAGTAGCTGCTCTAAAGGTTTTTCCTGATTATTCCAGTATCTTGGTAATTTGAGTTTGGCATCTGTTGATAATTATTTCCTTTTAAGTATTTTTCACATTTCCTGGATATTTTTTATGTCAAGCAATTTTAGATTGTATCATGGATGTTTTGAGTGTTATAGTTTATAGACATTAGGTATAGTTAAAATCCTTCCAAGAATGCTGATTTTGTTCACTTGCTTGTTGTATATAGCAATGAATTCAGGTAGGTTTCAATCTAAAGTCCAATCTTAAGGGCTGGGTGTGGTGGCACACACCGGTAATCCTAGTGGCTAGGTAGGCTGAGACAGGAGTTCAAAGTCAGCCTCAGCAATGGTGAGGCACTAAGCAATGCAGTGAGACCCTATCTCTAAATAAAAGACAAAATAGGGCTGGGACTTGGCTTAGTGGCCAAGTGACACTGAGTTTAATCCCTGGTACTAAAAAATAAATCAATAAAAATGAAGTTCAATCTTGCCTCTGTGGACAGTGAATTCAATATCTTCTCTATTTTCCCAACCTCAGCTATACTGCTTGAGTCTATAATGCCAACGAGCCATGGAAGGCATGGTCTGAGATTTGGATGATTGTTCAAATATATTTAATTTTTTGAAGCTTTTCTATGCTTTTGGGGATATGTTGCTTTCATGTATCTTAGAATTGAGATTGATACCTATTTAGGTTCTTATACAAAATTAAGAAAACCTTTCTTCAGCTCTCTACTTCACAGGATTCACTCCCATAATTTGTGGCCCACAAAGGCCTCCTTTCCTGGTCCACTGGCCAAAAAGAAAGTTATCAGATTTTTGTTTGTTTGTTTTCAAAAATTTGGTACATGTGCTATCAAAGCGTAACTCTGACTAGAGTCTTCCCTCTGTTCAAAGCTAGGAGAGGAAAAAATGGAGGAAAAAGAGCTATTTCCCCTACATTAGGGGGCCTACAGAGCACCCTTTGTTAACTCTGTCCAGAAAGACTGGGTTTTAGCCACTTCTGCACACTATGCAGCTATGTGACAGTCCTGCCCTCCAGGGAAGGCTACTGGAAAAAAGAGAGAGAAAAAATGAAAAACCCATTTACATCTGTAAATTTGCATTTGTCTCCCTATTTGCCTTTTTTTTTTTTTTTAGTTATAGTAGTTGTTTTGATTTTTTCCCCAGAATTATTGATTAAATACACCAGAAGAGACAATCTTTAGCACGCTTACTCTGTTTTTAGAGCTTACATTATTAACCTTAATTTCAAATGATCCTAGATTTGTAGGGGCACCATTAAGTTAGATCCTGTGTCTTTTTGAAATCTTCCTGTTACTCTTTGAGTACTTTCTTACTTTTTAGCTCAAAAGATGTTCTAGTCTTTGGTTATAATTTCCCTGCCCCAACTCTGGAATTGAAGCCAGAATAGACAGGCAGTCAGTATAGATAGGTAAATCAAGTCAGGTCTATCAAGGAGGCCAATTTGAGTGAGTTCTGGAAGTTGGAGACTGCCCCCTGAGGGACTGAAATGTTAATTCCTGGGATCCGTGCCTCCAATCTTATCAAGAATCTGCCTCTGCTCCTATGTATTTCTGGGGTAACAGGTCCCAGGGATTCTCCCTCCCTAGGGGGAGCTATAAAGATGTTAATTAATGTGTAAGGGGCTGCTCCATCCAGCCCTTCCCCCATCCACCTGCTTCTCGCCTTTAGGCCATCCCTTGAGCTTTACAGGACCCAGTCACCAATGCTGGAAGGAGAGAGATAGGGGGAGAGGGCAGGAGAACAAAGGAATCCTAGGACATATAAAAAGGGCAGAACACCTGGCTTCTTGGGATACCAGGATATCAGCTATGGCCCCCTTCTCCCTCCCGGGAGAAGTCTGAGTTACCCTTTTTTAAAATAAACCCTGCTTTATATGCTTGCCTAGGTGTACTTCAACATGGTAACTGGTGGTATCAGAATTAGCCTTTTCTCCAAGGAGTCCCTGTTCCTGTTTGTGCTCATTTAATTTATGTAACATTGTTCTATGCACAGGAGTGAAAATGTAACAATGGTCCTTCACCTTCTGAATGTAGTCCTCATTGCTCTAGGGCTTATTAAAAAAAAAAAAAAAAAAAAAAAACTCTTTTCTTTCTTCTCCGCTTTCTGTAATAAGATTAGGGAGACAGTGTTATCTTTTCTTCCCCTAGTTAATTACCCTTGAACACAGCCACTACAGGAAGGAGAGGCCTGCTGAGGATGTGCGAAGTGAATAACTCCCAAATTAACAAATGAATCCTAACAGCCTTCAGGGAGCCATGGGGCCCACATACCAGAGCACACCTGGAATGTAACCCTTGAAGTTCCTTTAAAAGCTCCCTGTCCCTCCAGATTTGGACTGAAGTCCCCTGAGTTTCTGAGCAATAAAATTTCTTTTCTTTTCTGAGCAATAAAACCTTTTTCCTTTTTTCTCAAAACTGTGACCTCATTATTAATTTGGCATTGATTGGCATTGGGGACAAGGACTGAGCTTTCAGTTACAGAAAGAGCTAGGAAATCAATCTTAAGTATTTATCCATCATCTATTTTCAGCAAAAATTTATACTGATATCATGAATCCACCACTATATGACCCATTATTTCCTCTCCTTTCAAATTCCTAACTCCCTATGCAACAGAGAGACACCTGGCTTCTTTTATCTTTAATATGCCTATTTACTTATAATTCCAGATCACAAATAATCATTTCAGAATTTCTATTGTATATCAATGATAAAATTAAAAAATAGTATTTAGAGTTCATTTTCAGTTTTCTTTATCCTTAAACTGAGTGTATACAGTATGAATATTGTTATTTTTTAAAGTTATGTGGATTAGGTTTTTTGGTACTATTCACCTCATTGGTTATGTTATTACTATCAAATAGAGTTAGGGTCTTTTGATTCTTCTAATAATCCATGTCAGTTAATATAGAATTTCCTTATTCTTTCATATAGTTTCACGGTACTCCATTACAGTCATGTAGCACATAACAACATATTGATCAAAGTGGACCACATATGTAATGGGGGTCTCCTAAGACTGTATAGCCTAGTGACATTATGGCCATCTTAGTTTGTATACTATGATGTTTCCATAATGAAATTTCTCCAGTGACTCCTTCATTTCCCAGTATGAATCTCCATCATTAAGCAATGCATAATTTTATTTAAGTAATCTGCTACATATGGAATGTAGGTTGTTTAAAATATTTTGCAATTACAGTGCTCATATGAATAACCCTATATATTTTGCTATCATTAGAGTTTGTTATCCAGAGTAATTTATATAAATTTGCTGGGTTAAAATGCAAATGAATATGTAGTTTTGCTCAGTACTGCCAAACTAAACTTCTTAATAGTTGTACCAATTGACATTACCACAAGCAATATGAGAGTATTCATGTCCCCATAGCTTTGACACAGTGTGGTATTAAGCTTTTTATTTGTTATTATTTTTTTTTTTTTAAAGAGAGAGTGGGAGAGAGAGAGAATTTTTTTAATATTTATTTTTTAGTTCTCGGCGGACACAACATCTTTGTTTGTATGCGGTACTGAGGATCGAACTCCGGCCGCAAGCATGCCAGGCGAGCACGCTACCGCTTGAGCCACATCCCCAGCCCCAAGCTTTTTAAATTTCACCAATTTAGTAGGTTAAAAAAATGGGTATCACAGCGTCATTTATTTTACATTTCCCTTCTGAGATTAAACATATTTGCTTGTAATTAAGGATTATATATATAAATGTATATATTCTAATAGTCACAAATACATTTTAAGAACCTAAAATATACTTTAAAAATCACGAATAGATTGGGATTGTGCCTAAGTAGTAGAGCGCTTGCCTAACACATGCGAGGCCCTGGGTTTGATCCTTAGCACCACATAAAAATAAATAAATAAAGCTATTATGTTCAGCCACAACTAAAAAATAAATATTAAAAAAAAAAAAACCATGAAGTTACCTAGTGGTAGCTTAGCTCATTTTTTTGTAATGAGTGTTGGATTTTCCTCTCAGTTTTAAAGAATTTCTTTGTATATAAAGGGTATTAGCCCTTTATGATAAATAAAGCAAATATTTTCTGTGAGTCAGTTTCTGAACTTTGCTATTGTTAATTTTGCCATGTATCATTGTTTTTATTGTCATTATTGTTATGTCAAAGATATCAATCTGTTACTGTCTCTTTTAGATATGTTTTAATGTTTTTATTGGAAGGTTTTTCACATTTCTTCCTTCTAGTCTCTTTCTTTCTGTTTTATTTTCTATTTTTATGATGTTGGGGATCTAAACCAGGGTATTGAACATGCTAGGCAAGCATTCTACCATTGAGCTACCCCTCATCTCTTTTCTTGCTATTGTGGCTTTCTTTAACTGGTTATTTTTGAGTATTAATGTTACTGACTATTGCATGATAATGTTACACTCTGTTATCTTATTGAATATCTTAGTTTTAGTAGTTTTATCCTGGATAACTTTATTTCTTCTGCTGAAATTCTTCTGTTTCTTTCCATATTTAAAGGGATCAAATTGGGAGGAAGTCCTTCTTCTTCATCAGGTGGGGCATAGACAGTTAGGAACAGACTTTCTAATAGTGATTTTATATCAACCTTAGGCTTCCCAATAGCTTTCCTTTAGCCTCTGTCACCCAGTTTTTCCTGGAATGTTCTTCCCTTATACAACAAAATGCAGTAGGAGACTGAAATATAACTCAGTGTGATTTCTTGTTTTTGTACTTGAAGATAATTATGGGGCTGGGGATATAGCCCAGTCATAGAGTGCTTGCCTCACATGCACAAGGCCCTGGGTTCAATCCCCAGCACCTCAAATAAATAAATAAAGATAATTATGAATTTGAATGTTCTCCAGACTTGGTGGTGGTTTTATTTGTTCTTCTTGCTGTTCTTCATGGCAGGTAGATGTGTTATAAGATTTGTATTTATGCTAATGTCATTATTTGGCCCTCCACATATTTTTTTTTTTTTTTAAGGGAGAAATTTGCAAAATGGAACAAACACCATAGGACAAAGTATACCTTCTAAATCACAGTTTCGTTTCATTTAAATCACCGTTTCTTACTTAATTTTGGAGCTGTAGAGTGGAAAAATGTCCTCTGAGCAGGTCAAATAGGGATGCTTTGAAGATAATGCATGATTGAAATAGCAAAAATAAGAAAAGCCCATTTTCCAAGAATACTTTATAAAATACCTATTAAGATAATACATTTCCACTCTATATTCTGTGTATTTACAACAGGCTAATTCAACTTTAGGTTTCACAAGAGATGATTTTTATAGGCCTGCTGAAATTCTTTTTTAGAATTTGAGAACTTTTAATAATATTCTTTCTAGTCTAGTTCCTTTCGAAAATCCAGGGGACTGGAAGTCTATTTTACTCCTTTGTAAGATGAACATATCAGCAATTAAATTCAAACCAGGCTCTCCAGCTTTTTAATAAAGATATTTATAGAGAGGTGAGTATAGTGTTGTGCTTCTAGGGTCTCTGCTACTCAGGAGGCTGAGGCAGAAGCAGGATCCTTGAGCCTAGAGGTTCAAAGCCAGCCTGGACAATATAACAAGGTCCTATCTTAAAAAAAAAAAAAAAAAAAAAAATCTTTTTTTAAAATTTGTAGAATTGTATGTAATTTTGATGGTTTATCATAAATATTAGCCAAATCAGATGAGGTGGTGCATATCTAAAATCCCAGAGGGAGGATCACAAGTTTGAGGCCAGCCTGAGCAACTTAGCAAGACCCTGTCTCAAAATAAAAAAATTAAAAAATTTAAAAAAAAAAAAAAAAGAGAGAAAAGACTGGGAATGTAGTTCAGTAGTAAAATGCCATTAGGTGCAATCCCTAGTACCAAAGATAAATATTAGCCAAAGAACAAAACTTAGGTTACCATGAACACAACAAAGAGATGGCAGAAAAATCAAAAGAAAAATTTGAAGCCTCTCTAAAATCAACATACTAAAATACTCAATGCCTTAATTTTTATGGTGATGATGTGAACTTGATCTATACACTTACTAAATAATTTTGTTACCCCTGTCTGCTTGTACATACAAGAATTATAGACTTCATGAAGAAGAAGAAGAATTGTTATTGCTAAATAACTATTTCGGGCTAAACACTTAGTGTGTCAACATTTTAAAAGATCACTCAGGGCTACAGGGAAGCTCAGTGGTAGAACACTTGCTTAGCAGACATGAGGCCCTCAGTAATAGCCCTAGCACTGCCAAATTAAAAAAAAAAAAGATTATTTTAAAAATATTTTTTGAAGAAGATGTGACTGTTTTTCTTTTCTTTTCTTTCTTTCTTTTTTCTTTTTTTAATTAGAGATGGTACTTAGGGTTTGGGTACTGTCCAAAGTACAGGTGTGGAGGATATTTCTGTCATTGTCCCATTGTGTACATTGTAAGGCAAATATTCATTTATATTTACAAATGACATTGAAGAATAGAGCATCTATGCATAATTTTACTGTGTTATAAAATGTCTGTTTTGTTTTTTGGAAACAACTCTACTACTGATTTAATAAATCTAAATACACACAACCAATTCCTTGTATCAGGTTTCCAAATGTCACAGTTAAAATAAATAACTATATCCATGTTTACTATGCTACTTGGCACACATTTATACAATTAGACTTAAAAACTAATAGATTAAGAAACTAATTTTTAATTAGATTAAAAAACGAATAGAACTGGACTTACCATAGAGGATTGCAAGCAGAGACAGTGGCATGACAAGTAGTCCCACTAGCATATCAGCAATGGCTAGGGACATTAAGAAGTAATTGGTGGCATTGTGCAGTTTCTTTTCCATGCTAACTGCCATGATCACGAGAATGTTGCCACCTATTGTCATGATTATTATCACCACGATTGAAATTGCTGGCCAATTTTGTACCCCGTCTGGGAATTTAAAGCGTCCACCATCGGAGGTATTGAAAATGTCAGTTACTATGGCTGCCACTGGACTTACAGAAATATCAAATTGCCAAACCAGAAGGCCAACTAGGTGCACACTGAAAATTAAAAAGAAGAAGAAAAAAAAAACTCAATCAGTACATATTGTATTGCTTACATATGGATTACATATATATAATATATACTCATATATATATACTTATATATATTGCTTGTGTATATATTTCTTAAACAAAATAATTGCTTCTCCTTCAACATCCATGATGATGAGGATTTCTGCCCTCTTAATGAAACCTCTGTTTCTTTCTATCCAAAGGATAGTTTTACCGAATGACTACTGAGTTAAGCACTTAGTTTATTGAAATACATATAGATAACTCATTTAATTTCATATAACAACTACATGAGCTCAGTACTGATTTATATCCATTAGTAGATGAGAAGACTGAGGTAAAAACAGGTTAAGTAACTTTCTCAAGCCAATTTAGCCAGTAAACGGCAGGGCCAGGGCCCATTGCAGGTCTTACTGATTTCAAACACTTTTAACCTTTTACTGCAATCCAAAACCACAGTATTATTTGATTTATAATGATGACTTACTCTTTATATTTTGTAAAATTATTGTTTTTTAGATTTTTTTAAGGCAGCTGATAAGGGAATGAAGGGAGATTTTCTTAAAGGATCTAGTAACTGACAAGAAAATTGAAAGTTGCCTTTTTTTTGATCCAAAGTTAAGAAGGAATAAGTTGTCATCAGATCAACTTCAGGAAGGTATTCTAAAGAGGCACAGTAAACTGGTGGCATAGGACTGTAATCCCAGTGATTTGGGAGGCAAAGTCAGGAGGGTTGTTAATTTAAGGCCAGCCTCAGTAACTTAGTGAAACTCTGTCTCAAAATAAGAAATAAAAAAAGGGATGGGGGTGTAGCTAAGTGTAAAGTACCCCTGTGTTCAATCTCTTGAAAGAAAGAAAGAGATAGAAAAGAGGTACAATGGGTTTTGAGGATAGTACATGTTGATTTCTTTTTAGAACTCTCCCTATCTGCTCACATTTGCAAAGTGACTGTATGTGGGTCAACAATCCTATCTCATATCCAAACTACTTACTCATGCACTTCTGATTGTTGACCAACATACAGATCAGACAATCAAGGCCAACCTGGGTAACATAGCAAGATCTCATCTCTCAAACAAAAAGATATGTGTTATAGTTAAACTGTGATTGATATACATAAAAATTATTGAAATGATGAACCAAATAAATAGAAAGAAGTTATTTGCTCTCAGCTTTAATTACTCTGTCATTGTATTTAGCATGTGGCCAATGTCCTGGTCACATGACCTGTAGGATTTTTTCGACCAGTCACTTAACCTTTCAAAATTTCAATTTCCTCATCTGTACAAGGATGATCTCTATCACAGGTGGTTGTAAAAATTAAATGATATATTATATGTAAAATCCTGAAAACACTACCTGTGTAATAATAGGACCTCAATAAACATTAAGGTTTACCTTGTTTCTGCTTTCAAACTGGGATTTTTGATTTTATTTTTGTTGGCGCTGGGGATTAAACCCAGGACATTGCACATTACTAACCCTACATTCTACTACTGAGCTATATACCTCCAGCCTGTCTTCAGTCATAAAGGTATTTTATGGTTGTTATATATCCACTCATCTATATCAAAATTTGCCCCAAATTTGTCTTTATTTTATTTCAAGATAATATATACCTATGCATAACTGGGCTCAGATGATTTTTATTTATTTTATCATTGTATTGTATTGTATTTTGGTGCTCAAGAACTGAACCCAGGAATTTGCGTATGCTAAGCACACACTCTACCACAGAGCTACACCACCACCCCCTTCAGATAGTGATTTTAAAGCCAGTGTCTTTTCTGGCCTAACTGATGAAATACCTGCCCTACTGAATTATTTTTTTTTTCTCATTTCAATTAGCTAATGATCATATCAAGTAGTCTCATGTGAAGTTGTGCTCAAATAATATGCTATATACTCAGTTGTCAGTTGTAGAACCACAAATATATGTATCCTTAAACCCAGAAAAATAAGGTTCCAGGAAAATATAAAGTCCAACTTCAAATATTCAAAGTCAATTTAAAACCATCTAATATTTTCACATGTCTCTAAAAATGGTAGAGGAGTACAGGACAAAATTGTACATAACAAAATTATACATGAAACAAACCACATTTAAATTATTAATTTTGTAATTTGAATATCTTAGAATTGGGGGGGTTGAAAAAATACTTTAAGTAGTTGTCTTGCCTATCTCTACTGATCAAAAAATATTTTTCTTTTATATTAAAGAGTCCATGAAAGAAATACTGAATTACTGAGAAGTCATATAGAATTTAAATCTATCTGCTCTACACATTACAAAATAAATTGATGGTGCTGGGATAGATTTTGAAAGGACATTTACTTCAGTTTCCTGGTTTCAATTAAATTCAGTTCAATAAAGTCTTATTGAGCACCACTTATAGTCAAGGTTTTATGGTTTTTGTTGCACTTCCATCCTGTTTCTATAGTTTTATAATCAAGAATTGGCTTTATTATAATTAAACCTAATTTTTAATACTTATATGCTTAGTGAAATATATAAAATCCTTCTACAAAGAAGAAATAATTTAGGTTTTGCTCCTTCACTTACGCTAAATGTTATTAAGCTCACAGGAATCTTATAAAATATGTATTCAACATCATAATTTCTCTCTGAACAATGCAAATAATTTACTCATTGCTACTAAAATTTTAATGAAAATGTAATTTTACACTTAGTAGATAAAAAGATAATTTCTAAGTCTGAATACATTTTAAATCTACTGAGCTTTGGCATGACATATGACAATGGAGTTTAATAGAAGAGATGAATGATCTCCTGTTTCTCTCAAGAGAACAGAAAAAATCGTATATAAATTTTTAAATTTCATAGTAGAATACTTTTAAGGCAGCCCTACATTTTAGCATATGGTTTTAGATACTCAGTTGGTATAGACTCAGAGAGGAGGAAGATTTGTTCTTTCATCTTCCTTTTTTTTTTTTAGGGCTTGAACCCAGGGGCATTTAACTTCTTTTTTTCCTCTTCTTTATCATTGTTTTTCATCTTTTCCTTTCTCTATTGTCTGCTCTAATTCTCTTGGAATCATGCATACTTGAGACTATCATCACTGTAATGCCATCCAAGATGGGCTACAATGACCATATTCTAGAGGATCCATGCTAATTTTTTTTTTTTTTAATTTGTAGTGGTAGATGGACAGCATGCCTTTGTTTTATTTATTTTTTATATGTGATGCTAAGGATCTAACCCAGTGCCTCACATATGCTAGGCAAGTGTTCTGCCATTGAGCAGATGGGTTTTTATAGGATATGGTAAACTTTTCCCTGGGCCAGCTCCTTTACAGGAATCATAAAGGAGATCATGTAGACACAAGGAGCTTCTCAAAGGTATTGCTCAGAATTGACACTGGTTTGGATCTATTTTTCTGTGCCCATTTCCTTACAGAATAGATTTTGGTTAGATCAAATACCCCTCTTATGTTGCATTCTATATACTTCACTACTGGGATTATATCAAGAATTCCCTGGATGGTGCTGTTTTCTTCTGTCCAGCTACATCCCCCAACCCTTAACCCTAACTTCTGACCTTTATTTTTGCAGTTTTATTCTTCACAAAATCAGATACTTATAAAGGCATTTTATTTTCTTGACTGCTCAGGTCATTCAGGAAGAAAAAGGAAAGAACTTTCCTCCTTTCTAAGTTTTATCCATGGAGAAACCAATCATGACACTTGAGATAATTTGAATTGAGAGTATCATCACCACATTATTTATTTGAGGACATGAACTCCAATATTTGATGAGAATCCAAATTATTGTCTTTTCCCATTTATTATATTTAAATAGGAAACAACCATAATATTAATCTTTTGATGTACAAGTCATTTACACACATTGAGTCAGATATTGCTGAGTGTCATACAGAAGCATTTTTAACATCTTTAAGAAAGCTATTATAAAAGTTAATTCTATTTAAAGAATAAGTAATAGCGTCCTTACAGGAACGAGTGCACCGCGTTCCTTAGGTTCACCATGATTGCTTCGGTCTTTTAGCAACCACAGCTTAGAATTGAGGAGAAGAAATTAGAAGACTGTATTTATCATCTTCTCCTTTCTGGGGAGAGAAAAGAAAAGAAAAAGAAAAAGATTATTAGTTAAAAGTCCAAAGAACTTGTACAATAACCAATTAAATAAATTTAAATATACTTATTTAGTGATAAAAAAAACAGCCAACACTTAATTTAGGAAACAGGTAAACATGTTATACTGAAAGTGATAAAGAATGGAAAAGAGTAGATTTTTAATTTATTTATCATTACACAACCATCACAATTTTTCTAAAATTTCTTGTATAAACTTTATTTATATGAGGCTCTATTAAACCTTCTTCTATTGGAGTACATATAGCTTCAAATCAATGTCTTAAGAAAGGAATTAAGAACATATCCTTGAGTTGCAAAGCAATGGGAGAATGTATAATGTATAATTAATTAGCATGTCTGAAAGGTAAAGGTTTTTTGTTATAATAACATGGAAAATTAAAACAAATTTTAAAAGTTTTTATAAAGTAAACACATTTTGTACAACATTTGTAGTTTTCTTTTCCTTCAAAGAGAAGCATTCTGCATTCACATGGAAAGTTCTATTCATACTTGTGCATTAACCATCAATGCTCTCCAGAGGGCAGCAACAACAGGTTTATGCCAAAATAAATGAATTGATCAAGTTTGCTATATTAAATATAGCAACAGTCCTATGTACTAAACAGTTAGTAGCCAATAGTCATTATGTTACCATCAGAGCATATGGAGTAATATTGAAAATTGCAAACAAAGGGTCAGTTGCACTAATGATTGAAGCAAAAATCTCTAGTTTCTTTTGTGGAAAGAAATGAATTCAGGACCAATGTAACTCCACATCATGTATGACAACAAAAATGGGAAGTTAGACTCCATGTATGGGTGATACGTCAAAATTCTTTCTACTGTCATGTATAACTAAAAAGAACAAATAAAAAATTTTTAAAAAGATGTGATAAGGTGGTGGGGGCACTAGGGAAGGATGGCATTACCTTAGATTAGTTAGAGGGAAGTGATAGGAAGGGAGGGGAGGGGATGTGGGGATAGGAAAGATAGTAGAATGGAACCAACATTATTACTGTATGTATATATGTGACTACATGACCAATATGATTCTGCAACATGTACACTCAGAAAAATGAGAAATTATATCGCATCTATGTATGATATATCAAAGTGCATAAATGCATTCTACTGTCATGTTTAACTAATTAAAACAAATAAAAAAAATTTTTAAAAAAAGATATGATAATACATCTTCCAAGATAATCAAGAAAGAAACATGAGGGGCTGGGGATGTGGCTCAAGCGGTAGTGCGCTCGCCTGGCATGCGTGCGGCCCAGGTTCGATCCTCAGCACCACATACAAACAAAGAAAGATGTTGTGTCTGCCGAAAACTAAAAAATAAATATTAAAAAAAAAAAAATTCTCTCTCTCTCTCTCTCAAAATAAAATAAATAAATTAATTAGTTTAAAAAAAAAAAAAGAAAGAAACATGAAATTCAAATGTCTTACCAAAGAATTTCTTATAGGCTATTTTCAAAGTTATATGTTGTATCATACAACCCAACCGAATAGTTACATAGTGAATTATTCATCACTTGGTACTCACTCTATTTGGTACATGAAGGTGTGGGTCAAGAGTGGACCAAAAGCAAATATGCTGAGAATCTCTAGGGCTCTCCTTGTGAAAATGCATCTTTATGGAGTGGAACCTGTCACTATCAATCCTTACCTCCTCGACGTTGAAGAAATATGCATTGTGAATTCTAGTGACTAACATGGAGACACTTTGGTTTTTTTGCTTAGAAATTTCTAACTGGGAATAGTGTGGTTAAATCTCTGTTCTCTATTTTGTTTTTTCTCTATTTTCTATTTAGGATTTTGATTACATGCTCTTCCCACACCAAACATCTAACTATATTCCTTTCTGGGATTATAAAGCTATTCTAAGAGTCAGGACTGTGATGCTAAATTTGCACGCACTCAGCTGTCAATGAGAATTTTGGGGTATGTGTGTGTGAGAGACAGAGACAGAGAAATAGAGAGTTGAATACTGAGAACGTGGCATAACAGTGAAAATCATCCATTTTGTCTAGTTTGTAAATGTTTTCAAGGCGTATGATAATGAAAATATGTCTTGATAATCTTTCCTTGGTGTTTTCTAGCTCCTTTCAGAAATTTGGAAGTAAAATTTCACTAGAACAAACTGCATCTCCCTATGTTTCCCATCTCATTTAAAGAGCACTGTTTTTCTAATCATTTTAGCTATCAATGTAATGTTTTTCTCTCATCTTTATCTCTCAGCATTCACTTTTCAGTTCTGTTAGTACTAGTACAAAGAAATCTATCTCAAAACCATCCCCTAGTACAGCAAATACATAAAATATGGCCTCCCAGTATTTAGGAACTCAAAATATTTCGTGGAAGTAAGTGATATCAGTCAGACTGTTAGGCCATTTTTGGTCCATAAAATCCTGCCAGACAATACATAAATCCTTTTTTTCTGGAAGGCCTGGAACTAAGTGATAGAAAAACTGGTAAGGAAGACCAATAAATATCAATATTCTTTACCCTTTTTCTTTTTAGCTCTCAAAAAATATCTAACTCCTTCTCTTTTCCTAATGCTAAAGTCATGAAATGGTTTTTTATATTTACTTTTGAGGTATCCAAAAGGGTTTAAAGATTGAGTAAAATATTCTGTGTGTTAATGCACTGTAACAAAACAATTGAAATTGTATTTTCCATAGCTTGATATGATAATCATCTCATTAAAAGAAAGTATTATTATCCATATTCTCAGCCATGGTAGAATTATATATTATTGTTACTCAAAATATTATATTGTCTTAAAAATTAACCAACTAATTGATGCTTTTTACATTTTCCTGGGAAATATAGACAAGATTAAATAGATTAAAGATTAAATAGCAAATATTTATTTTTCTAAGTGTCAATTTCATTAATTAAGAGCAAATAATAATCATAAAAGTCTATTATGTACATAGATCTCCAATTTACTAATGAAAATGTTTTTCTTCTTTATTAAAGTTTGTGTTCTCTTATTTATTTCATTTTGAAAAGATTTTTTTTTTTTTTTTTGGTAGAACCAAAGATCAAATCTAGGACCTTGCTCATGCTAGGTAAATGCTCTACCACTGAGCTACAACCCCAGCTGCAAATTTGCCTTTTTAAAAATGTTGATTAAATCTGACAGAAAATGCTTCTGAACTGAATGTAAAAGTTTAGGAATATAATATGACAGGAATAAATTATATAAACTATGTAACATAAATTATGCTTTCTTATATATTTCCCCAAATAACTAGGTCAGTATGATATTTTGCATTGAGAAATGTTCTGTAAGTAATTCTACAAAAAGGGAAAGGGATGAAAAAATCTTGTAAGCCTTGGATAAGGTCTATTAATAAGTGAAATAAAAAATCACTCTAAACTTTCTGATCTGCATACCTCTCAGACTCCAGTCTTTCATAATGGAACTCTCAGAGTTGTACAAACATAAAAAGAATACCTATATTAAATTTGAGGAAAATCTGAATTTTATAAAATGAAAAAAATCACTTGTGAGAGAATTGACTAATTTTTAGTGAGAATTTAGAGGACTCATATAGAAACTGTGTTAAAATATATAATACAGGGCTAAGGATCTGACTCCGTGGTAGAGTGCTTGCCTAGCATAAGGATGTGGTTAAATACACCCGGGTTCAATCCCTAGGCCCAAAGTCAAGAGATCCTACTTAGGATAAAGGAAGAACTATTATTTTGTCTAAATTGTCTCTGGAGAGGATAAAAGTTTATGACTTTCCTGAAAACCCTGAACATTTCCTTGCATCCTCTAAAACTGACCATTTAGAATTCATTTTTATCTTTACTTTTCCCCACTTTGGTATTGAAGAAATATTGGGCATGTCTTGATCATACTTTATTTTTAAAAGTTATATATAATTTTTATATATATGCATATATATAATTTATATATATAATTTATATATATGCATATATATAATTTATATATATGCATATATAATTTATATATGTATATATATTTGATAGACTTTTATTTTGTTTATTTCTATGTGGTGCTGAGAATTGAACTCAATTCCTCACACACTTGCTCGGCAAGTGCTCTACCACTGAGCTACAATCCCAGCCCCCACATTTTCTGTCCTTAAACTGTTTTTTAGTCATTCTTACCCAGACCTGGACAAACATAATATTGAATTGTTTAAATAGAAAGTGTCAGCATTTTTACTGATGCTTTAACAAAAATTGGACAATATTGACTAACCCAAGAAAGATAGAGTTTATACTAGATTTCTAGAAATTTCATGAGTTCATCTTAGTGATGTGGCAGATTATTTCCTATGATACTGAAGAGATTAATTCTGAATATGTAGTCAACAGAAGATTCCTGGCTGGCTTTTTATAATAAAGCATTTAAGAATTTGATATGTAATATTACATATAAAAGAGGGGCTTTTGTCAGTTTTCACCATTCAGAAATTATGAACTCATAATTCAAAAATTTTCCCTCTAGATATTATACCCATTGAGCTTACAGCAGATGGCTATATGAAAAATGAATTAGTCACAAATGTTCAGAATAGTCCTGGAAAGATAATGTTAATACAGCACAGATTTATGATAAGTTTGAAAATACTCTTTTAATTCAAAAATTATCCTTGGGACTAATGAATATTTCAAGAATGTTCCTTTCCATTTCAAATGTACTCTAGAGATTATCTCACAAAAAAACAGATTTGTCATAGTAAAAACTCACCTTTGCCAAATATAATCAAATCAGATAACTATTTATGACTTTGGTGGAAATTTTCCTGGTTATTATTATTATCATTTAATATTTTTTAGTTGTAGATGGACACAATACCTTTATTTTATTTATTTATTTTTATGTGGTGCTGAGGATCAAACCCAGTGCCTCACATGTGCTAGGCAAGTGCTCTGTCACTGAGCCCCAGCCCCAGCCCCTTTCCTGGTTATTATAACCAATGAAATTAAAGACTGTTCATCCACCAGTAAACATGGGATCTTCCAAAGTGGTAAATACATTTGGAAATATATTCTCTAAAGTAAAATAAAATTTAAGCTTTTATCTCCAATTAAAAGGTCTTAATGTATTCTACAATTGTGAATTTGCAGAACTCCCAGGGCTGAAAAATTAGAAGTGATTAAATAATCTAGTGCCTTGTCTTTAGACAGGTCTACATTTAAGCCACTTCAGAAAGTTTGACAACTGATATTCTTTAGAACAATCTTAAGGAATGGCAATTTCATAACCTTCCATGGTTCAGCCATCTGCTTTCTCAGAAAATATTATTTGGTCGCCAAAAAGCCTCAGGCTAATAGACTGCAATGGAAATAATTAGTTCTAAGTCAAGTACAAGATCTATACCACATGATATTACCATACTAGCAGGTAAGTTATTGCACTTTTGCTTGACTTGCTCCAGAATGCAGTGTTTTGGACTTAAATAAACCTGGACACTTCTCCCAATGGTATACCATTGGGAAATCTAACAGTTCTCAATATGCAGTTTCTTTTATTTATTTATTTATTTATTTATTTATTTTTAGTTCTCGGCAGGCACAACATCTTTGTTGGTATGTGGTGCTGAGGATTAAACCCAGGCCGCACGCATGCCAGGCGAGCGCGCTACCGCTTGAGCCACATCCCCAGCCCTCAATATGCAGTTTCATTTCTGTGGTCTTACAATTTCTTATCCGGACTGCAGGGAGCATAAACTGGCTGGGACTCTGGGTCTCTCCTAGACAGTTCCTTAGCTCCCATAATAATAAGGTATCATTCAATTTGAGGTAACTCTGGTGCTCATACTCTTTTCTCTCTCTCTCGCTCGCTCTCTCTCTCTCTCTCTCTCTCTCTTTATTTTTCTTTCGTACCAGGGATTGAACCCAGTAGTGTTTAACCACTGAGCAACATCCCCAGCCCTTTTTTATATTTTATTTTGAGACAGGGTCTCCCTAAGTTGCTGAGGCTAACCTCCAACTTGCGATCCTCCTACCTCAGCCTCCTTAGCTGATACTTTCACCCCCTCTCTCTTCTCCAAATAATGCAAGTGGTTGTTGAGACAAATGTAACTATTCCTCTTATGCTTGGAATGAAAACGAAACACATTCTCCTGATTTGTATTTTCTAAATGCTTCTGCTTGACTTATTTTGTGAGGCTTTATTTTTGTGTGTTTTTACAATGCTAGATATGGAAATCAGGGCCTCAAGCATACTAAGCAAGTAATCTATCACTGAGTTGCACCCCCAACCGCTTGAAAGGGATTATTGCTAAAATGAGTGAGACTTAATGAGACAGTTAACTCATAAAATCTACAGTGGGTAAGATCCTAGGTTTTGCACAGCTAGATCTATTCCATTTACCTAAAATAGCATTGCAAAGAGGAACAGCTTCCAAATTAGAGAGTTAATGTAGCTATTGCAAATCATTCCATGATTGTAGTAAAGATAGTAGAAAATCTGTCTTAGTGGGCAGCACGCCCAGCAATTTGAAGATGCTTTCTCCATAGGTGGTAGTAGAACTATCCCTGAATTATCTCAGCATAAGTAGCCAAATAGCAGAGTAAACTGAAGACTTTTAAAGAGCTGAGTTAATGGGAAACCCATATGTTACATTTCTGTGTTGGAGACCAACTCCAAATGATTTGCACGACTGAAGACTGTAAACAGTACTTTCATGTATTTGAGTATTGCCCATTATAGTTAGGTGCTACCCAAGAGCTGAGCATATGATAATAAACAAGGTAGATAAGGGCCCTGCTCACATGGGGCTTACATTCTAGTAGGAGAAACAAGCAATAAACATGTAAACAAACAGGTAGGGTAATCTCAGTGATAGTTGCTGTGAATAAAATCAAATTGCACAATGGGATCAAGAACAATGGGAGAAAAACATTAGCTAGACCTATAATAAATGTAGCCATAGCTTGAGAATATTCATATATATATATATATATATATATATTTTTTTTTTTTTTTTTTCTACTGGGGATTGAACCCAGGAGTGATCAACCACTGAGCCATAACCCAGCCCTTTTTTGTATTTTATTTAGAGACCAGGGTCTCACTGACTTGATTAGGACTTCCCTAAATTGCTGTGTCTGGCTTTGAACTGAAGATCCTCCTTCCTCCACCTCCCGGGCCTCTGGGATTACAGGTGCGCACTATAGCCACTTGCTGAGGCCATATATTTTTAAAATATCATGATATGTGAAAAACATTAGCAGGCTCTTGTGAGCTAAAATTGTTATTTAAAAAATTGTTATTTTATACTGGTGAGGTAGGCACATGACAAGGGACACCAATGGAATAGTTTAAAATTTTCTGTTCGTTGGATTTTATTTTTGCAAGCAAGAAAAATAATACCATCTTTATCTTTTGCCAAGACATTTACATTCAATTTAGCTGCATACTAAAATGCATTCTCATTCCCATTTAGAAAGGCATCTCCTCCCCCACAGGCAACTTCCACTTCACAATTCATTGGATTAAGAGATCACGAACTAGGGGCGATCTAGCAAACATTTCCACACTTGATCTTAGCCAAAAGGCCGAGAAGCGATAGCAAACATTTCCTTTAGGGTTGTAGAGGGTTCCAGTCGAGCCGCAAGAAGCGAAAAATTCAATCAGTTGCCCGGATGTATTTATTGCCAAATAACTGGGTACTTGGATACATCTGGACAGCCGAATGAACTCTTAACTCCTCATTTCTCCCACAGCTCTTCGTTTGACAGCTTCAGAAAGTCCTATATAAAGGGGAGAAAAACAAACAAAAAAAGCCTCGACGGAGCTGAAAGATCAGTGTTTCTGCTTTTGCTGTCCCACCTGAAAAAAGAACCATCCCTGCCATAGTTTTATGACTTATTACTATAAAATGTATATGATTCTCAAAAATTCAATAATGCCTGTCAATAACAGGTTAATAATGCAAAATTAAAATATGTTACGAATACAGAAAATGGACTTAAAATGAAAATGAATTAATTTGTATAATTGATAATTTCAGTAATGCCTAATTCATTCTAATATCAATCAGCACTTCAGATATTAAATATGTGTAGGGTAACATGTAGGTCATTAGGCTGGGTCCTCGGAGGTATGGATTTTAGTCCTGATTCTATCATTGGTTGATTTGTGACTTAGAATAAGTGGCTAAACCTCTCCTGGGTCTCAGGGTTTTCATCCATGACATTGAGGGTTCACAATAGGAGACCTCTTACCCTACCCCTTCTTGCTCTGAATTCCTGTGAACTTTTTAAAATAAATATTTGACATTATTATGTACTATTTTACAAAGAAGATACTTCCAAAAAGTTTAGCTATAATTAGATTCTACTTGTTACTGTCAATTTATATTGTGTGTCTGTGTGTGTGTGTATTAGTTGTAGATGGACACAATATCTTTATTTTATTTATTTTTATGTAGTGTTGACAATTGAACCCAGTGCCTCACAAGTGTTTAGAGGAGTACACTGCCACTGAACCACAACCCCAGCCCCTGAAAAAACCCTCTCGATTTGAAAGTAGTAAGAAAGTGACTTTTGAGTATTTTCATAATAGCCATATATCTCTCAAGTATGCATGCATTCTGTACCATGTCTTCTTTCTACTTCCTTCAAAGAATCACAAATACATGTCTCATTTTGTTGTTGTTTGTTTTTTACTGGGGATTGAACCAAAGGATGCTGAAACCCCTTTTCATTTTTTATTTGTTTATTTTGAAACAGGGTCTCACTAAGTTGCTTAGAGCCTAAGTTCCTATAAGGCTGGCCTTGAACTGACAATCCTCCTGCCTTAGCTTCGAAGTCATTGGGATTACAGGTGTGCAAGTGCTCTGCTTCTGAGCCCCAGCCCCAGCCCACCATGCTGATGTTTTTTTTTTTTTAATTTTTTAATTTTTTTTTATAGGATATGGTAAACTTTTTCCTGGGACAGCTGCTTTACAGGAATCATAAAGGAGATCATGTAGACACAAGGAGCTTCTCAAAGGTATTGCTAATTGACACAGCTTTGGATCTCTTTTTCTGTGCCCCTTTCCTCAAGGATAGATTTTGGTTAGAACAAATTTAGAATGGCTTTATTCTTAAACCTGATTCTGGCTCATGTCTCATTCTTTTTTTCTTTTTTCCTTTTTAGATGTAGATGAACCCAATACCTTTAATGATTAACTAATTAATTAATTAATTATTTTTTACGTGGTGCTGAGGATTGAACCCAGTGCCTCACATATTTTACGCAAGCACTCTGACACTGAACTACAGCCCTAACCCTCATGTCTCATTCTTAATATATATATATATATATATATATATATATATATATATATACACACACACACACACACACACACACACATTTAGTTGTAGTTGACACAATACCTTTACTTTATTTATTTATTTTTATGTGGTGCTGAGGATCGAACCCAGCACCTTGCTTGAGTTAGAACACCCTCATATAACTTGTAAAAGGCCCTGGGTTTGATTCCACAACAAACAAACAAACAAACCTCACACAGACTCACAAAAATTTAAGATGAAATTATCTATTTGTTTTTTTCTAATTAAAAAAAAATCTATGCCTAAAATACCTACAGAAAAGTGAAGTATAAGAAGTAACGACCAGCTTTGTGGCTGACTGAAGCTCAACTTCAGTACTTGGCTAGCACCTGTGTATGGCCTTGTGTTCTCATCTGCCTTTTTTTTTTAAATAGGGGAAAATAGTACTTCAGTATGACAATTTTGAAAATTCTCTATTTCTTGCACCAGTCCATAAATTTCAAATCAGTGTTAACATTTAAAGAAACATGTATACCTATTTTATAACTCCCCTCAGTGTGATTTAAGCTAAACTATCAGAGTACAAATGATACATAATATATTTTCACTTTTTAAATTTTCTAGCTACTTTCACAGAGAATTTGGCTAATTCTTCTTCCAGAGTACTTCCAGTACAACTCAATTTACAAATAAAACCTGTCAAGAAGTTCAAAGCAATACAAATCCTCAAGTTCTTTTGTTCATGACTTCAAAGTGTGTGTGTGTGTGTGTGTGTGTGTGTGTGTGTGTGTGTGTGTTTGTGTGTTTATATGAATATGTGTGCATGTGTATGTGTGTTGGGGAGTGTGGAATGAAAAGAAAGGTGAATTTTATTATTGCTGTCTTCCAAATCTTCATAATCTCCTAAGTTGAAATCATTTTGTAATGATCCAAAGCCCTTTGAGTGATTGGATTTATTCATTCTTGTTTATCAAATGGGAGAACTAACCTACCTAATACTAAAAATCTGTGGAGCCAGGCACATTGGCACATGCCTGTAATCCCATCAGCTTGGGAGGCTGAGGCAGGAGGATTGCAAGTTCAAAGCCAGCCTCAGCAAAAGTGAGGTGCTAATAAGCAACTCAGTGAGACCCTGTCTCTAAATAAAATACAAAATAGGGCTGGGGATGTGACTCAGTGGTCGAGTGCTCCTGAGTTCAATCCCCAGTACCACCCCCCCCAAAAAAAAAATCAAACCAAAATTTTAGGAAAAAAATAACTTGTCTATAAAATATCAGATGCTTCATAAAAGCAACAACTTTTACATCTCACTATGACATTATTCTGTCCATTGTTAGTCACCATTGTTTCACCTACCAGAGGGCAGTAGAGATGTGGTTGCCTATCACATAGACTCATTCTAACATATGGATTAACTATAGGGGGCTGGGGATATAGCTGAGTTAGTAAAGTGCTTGCTTTGCATGCACAAGGTCCTGGGTTCAATCCCCAGCACCAAAAAAAAAAAAAAAAAAAAAAAAAATCAATTGTAATAAATTTGCTAAGATGTTCTACTGTTTCATCCAAAGTTAATTTTTAAAAAAATTAAATGTTTTTTTTTTTCTGAGAGAATTGAGAAAATTTGAATATGAGCCAGCATATTAAATAATATTAAGGAATCATTTATAAAATTGTTAGGTGTAATAATTACACTGTGTTTTTTTTTCTTTTTTTAAAATTAGAGCTTTATAGTTATACATAGTAGTTGGGTTTATCCCTACAAATTCATAGGTGCATGAAATTCAATTTCAGTTCCTGATCTCTCCTTCAGTTTCCCCTTTTCTTCCCCTTTCTCCCTCCCACCCTCCCTCACCTGTTTTTTTTTTTTTTTTTTTTTTTTTTTAAGTGGTGCTGGGGATTGAACCCAGGGCATTGTGCATGCAAGGCAAGTACTTTACCAACTGAGCCATATCCCCAGCCCCCTCACCTAGTTTTAACAGAAACTCATTTTACAGAATTATGAGGTTCAAAGAATTTAAGATATATATCTTAGTAATTTACAAAGTTAATATCTAAAAGAACATTTGGGAGATTATAAAAAAAACAGCGTGTTAAGGAAAGCAATATCAGTAGAATTTATGTTTTCATCATACATTTATTTATTGCCTACTATGTGCCTGGCAATATTCCAGTCACTTGAAATATGCGAATGAGTAAAGGAAAGACCTTTCCCATGTAGAGGTTGTACTATTGTTTTTTCATTATTAATTTTTTAAGTGAGAAGTCACTGAAAAATAAATTATTATAATCTATAAATGTTTTCAAGATTTTACTCATATTTTCTATACATAAGGGAATGAAAATTATGTAAACTACTTTTGGCAAATTATCTCAATCTCTAAGGGAAATGCCTAACATATTTGTGATTTTATATTCACTACTTCTCTATTCAATCTTAATTTTTTTTCTACTGTCTGCTGGTATTGGAACTCTAAAACAAAATCAGTTGTTATTGCATTATTTGTTATTATAAGAAAGATTCCTTGAGTTTTAAAATCTTATTTTAAAGTACTAAAATATTTTGTTCCAAATTAAAGCCATCTGCATAGAGAAACAACTAAACGAAAGCTGAAAATAGAAGTGTTTGCAATATAGTGCCTTCATAACCAATTATATTACGTATACATAATATATATGTAAACATTTCAAAAACTACAGATTTCACAAAACACCTGCTACTCAGAGAAAGCCAGAAATTATTCTAAATGGTCATTGTAATTAACTTGCCAAATATTAGGAAGTTATACTCCTGAATCAAGCACCCAGCTCATACCAATATTTACGGAAACATACTCATTAGTTTCCCACAAAACTTTTTGTCTTGATACCTTGCATTCTGCCAGTGGAGCACCTGTTAGTATAGGACTTTGCAAAATTTGTACCACTGAGCCAGTCATCGTGGTACACCTTGGGAAGTGTTACTATCTGAGATACCATCTGTTGCCCAAAGATAGGTAGGGAGAAGAATAAAAAAATCTTCTTCATGGAGTTGTCCCTGTAGAAACGGGTTAACATGAAAAAGAATATAAAAAGGTAGATTTAAATAATTGCTTACACTGACTAATTTACTACTTTATATATCTTTTCTCATTTTATTTTATTTTTTGTACCAGGGATTGAACACAGGGGTGATTAACCCCTGAGCCACATCCTTTTTATTTTTTATTTTGAGACAGGATCTCACTCGGTTGCTTTTAGTCTGGCTAAGCATACTTTCAGGGAATAAGTTCAAAAGGGGCACTTGAAGATCATCCAACTTCCTGTTTTGATACTTGAAGAAGCTGATCTAGAAGAGACAAATGCATTGTCAATGTCCTTATGTTAATTTTTGTCTATGCCAAGATTAGGAGCCAGCCTCTTGTTTCTTTTCCAGGTCCGTGATTCTAAGCCTTACTGAAAGCAAAAGGTCTTAAAGGCCACAGATGAGTCTCACTAGTTTGTGCATAACTTCTAATACAGTTGTCTCATGTCCTCTCTTTATGTGAAAGAAGAAGTGAAGGAAATGTCATAGACTACTCTCTCTATATATCTATATCTATATACCTATATATAAATAGCATGGAGATAATCCTATCAAAGAATATTCCTAAATTATTATTTTCATATAGCTTTTAAATTTATCATAATTGACTTAGTTGTGTATATATGTGTATATATACACACATTTGTGTGTGTGTGTGTGTGTGTGTGTGTGTGTAGAACTGAACCCAAGAGCACTTAACCACTGAGATACATCCCCAGCCCTTTTTATTATTTTGAAGCAGGGTCTCACAAAGTAGGTTAAATTGCTGAGGCTGACTTCGAACTTGGGATCTTCCTGCCTCAGCCTTCTGAGTTGCTGGGATTACAGGCATCTGCTACTATGCCCAGTTAACACTATTCAATGCATTAGAGAGCTACTTTGGAATGCCTTCTATGCATTCCTTGGCTCTGCAAATATTCAAAGGAGGAGACCTGGCAAAAAGATCAGGAAGGAAAATTTTTTTAAAGGAAGAAGAGGAGGAAGAAGAGAAGGAAGAAGTGAACAGAAGGAAGGAAGGCAAAAGAACTTGTCCTCCAATCTGTATTAATTTCTACATGTCTGGAAGCCCCACATGGTTATATTATACGAGCTGTTCAGGGACAAACTCTGGCAGGAATAAGCTGGCAGGACTATTCTCAAACATAAGTTGTTTATGTAAAAACTTTTTTAAAATCTCACAGTTGCTTTCTTGAGCATTTAATTTACCCACAACAATAGCACCAGGACAAAGTGATTTTAGGTACAATTAACACTTCTACAACTAGAGCAAATATTTAAAGAAGGAAATTTTGTTCAGTAGAAAAACATACTGGATTATTTATCCAAACAAATAGCATGGAGATAATCCTATCAACCAATATTCCCAGATTATTATTTTCATATAGCTTATAAATTTATCATAATTGATTTAGTTGTAGGCAGAACAAAACCCTTAGGGTTTTAAGTAGCAATGAAAGATAGCTTTTAGTGTCGACCCTCTAGGATTAACCCAAGTGATTCAAATGTTGACATTGCCCTTGATGTTACTAACATTGTCAGTTATACTAATTGCTTTGGAAGAACCTTCTTTGAAAGTTGCCAAATAATGCCTTTTTCCTGTAAGCCATATAGTTAAGTACCCATTGAAAGGCATTTTTTTTGGTCCATTATATATAAAGCTGAATAAAACCAAAACTTTTGAGTCAAGAAACAAACATGTTTTTGTTTTGTTTTTTGACACTCAGGGTTGAGCCCGGGATGCTTGACCACTGGGCCACATCCCCAGCCCTTTTTATTTTTCATTTTCAGACAGGGTCTTTCTAAGTTGCTTAGGGCCTCACTAAGTTGCTGAGGCTGGTTTTGAACTTGCTTCAGCCTGTGGAGTTGTTAGGATTACAGGCAAGTGTCCCCATGCTGGGCAAACATTATGTTTTTAAATCTTCACGATAAGGTACATGCAGTAATTGAATAAGTTGGCTTCAACTGTTATTACAGGATGAAATAAGCATGTTGCACTTGAATAAGTATATAGAGCTTTGAGGTGCAAGCATGGAGAGTTGAGTCTATCTTACTTCTTAACTATGTATCTTTGGGTGACTCATTTAATTCTTTCTGTACCTTTGTTTAATCTGGTGCATGACCCAATAGTTGATATATGTGAAATTGTTGTGTAAAAACCTAAAGTATTGACAGATGTTAAAATAAAGAAATATATTGACTTCATAAGTAAATGGATTTTCTGAAATTCATCCAAAGAATTACCTGCTTACTTTGAAATCATGTTTAAAGAAACATGATTAGGTATTAAGACATTTTAGTTAATATCGACTACTTACAATTCAAATAAGATAGATAGATATCTTTATCCTCACACAGAGTTAAGCACCAAACCCAGAGCCTTGTGTGTGCTAGGCAAATGCTCTGCCACAGAACTGAATACACAACCCCTAAGTATATTCTTCTTTTTTAGGGGGGTGGGGGTTACTAGGGACTGAACTCAGGGGCACTCCACCACTGAACCACATTCCCAGCCCTATTTTGTATTTTATTTAGAGACAGGGCTCACTGAGTTGCTTAGTGCCTCACTTTTGCTGAAGTTGGCTTTGAACTCGTGATCCTCCCACCTTAGCCTCCGGAGTTGCTGGGAATTACAGGTGTACACCACAGCGCCTGGCTCCTAAATATATTCTTAATGAAACGAATTTACAACAAAAATTTATTTTACCTAGATTTTTTTTTTAACTTGAAGTTTGTCTTCATTAAAGAATGGAAGCATTTCTCTAAATACTATGATGTTGAAAACAATGGAAAGTTAACATCAACTTCCTTTGTACTGAAATAAAATTGAAATTAATAGAGTTTCCACAATATTCATATGAGAAGGAGTTGCAAATACCCTGAGCAATTATATGGAAGGAAAGTCTCTCAAGTCACGAATTGCAGCGTCAGAATAAACGGCCTGAGAAAGGGGAAACTACTTCTTATAGTGAAGAAAGAGCTCTTCAGTAGCACGTTCAACCTAAATCCACTCTCCAATAAGCTCCATCTTTTTAATAGGGCTCATTCTAATGGTCCTAACCTAAAATCTACAACTTTTGGCAATGTGGTAAAGAAAAGATAGTAGCCAATCACAGTGCTCTGCTAAACAAGCGCATGCTTTCAAATTGATGGGTCTTTCCTATAGTTTTTAAAGTGATGTTTAGATCTTTAGGGTTTATAATCTCATCAACAGGATGCAGTTAAAACAGTTTCATAATATTTGTTTTTAATCTAAATGTTGGCAATGATATTGTGAATAGAAATTTCTTTAAGAAGTTCATATCTGTTACCATTTTCTAAGCAGACCCATAGTATACACTCAAAAGTAGCTCTTGAATTTCACTGAGGTAAAATTATAAGAATAAATAATTCTTAGAATTTTTTTCTGGGTTGAAGTTAAGAGGGCTGGCTGGTAGACATTGACACTTTGTAGTCACTCTCTCTGTATAATAGCAACTGAAATCCTTTGTTTGGTTCTGTCGTTTTTAATAAAATCATTTTTTGAATACATATATACTTTTTAGATGTCCATGGACTATTTATTTATTTATTTATTTATTTATTTATTTATTTATTTATTTATGGTGTTAAGAATCAAACCCAGTGCTCTCACATGCTAGGCGAGCACTCTACCACTGAACCACAACCCAGCCCTCTAATAAAATATTTTTTAAACACCTGGACAAATCTTCTACTCTTTCCAGGAGTGGTGTTGCATGCCTGTAATCCCAGTGACTTGGGATGCTGAGGCAGGTGGATGGCAAATTTTAGGTCAGACTAAGCAATTTAGCAAGATCCTGTCTCAAAATTAACAAATAAAAAGGGATGGGGATGTAGCTTAGTGGTAGAGTGCTCCTGGGTTCAATTCCCAATATCAAAAACAAAACAAAACAAAAAACAAACATATTGGTCATTCTCATCTTTTGTCAGACTAATCCCTAACATTTTTGATGCTCCTGTAAATCGCATTTATACTTTTAGTTTTACTTTTATATTATTCATTTCTAAAATAGAGATAAATACAATTGATTTTTGTAAGTTGATCATATATCTTGTAACATGCTTTTTGCAAATAAACAGTTTTACTTCTTCCTTTAAAAAAAAAATTATAATCTTATTTTTAAAAACATATTAAATTTTAAGTTATTACCCTGTAATATTTTTATTTTATAAAATTATACCAACTATATGTGATTATTTAGTTATTCCTTTTCTCTTGATTGAATTACCAAAAGCAATAGATTGCATTTTAAGATGGTACTACAATCTAGCTGATTATGAAAAGGATAAAGCTAACTGGAGAGTGGATTTATTCAATCCTATTTTTATACTTTTTTTTGCTCTTGAATTTTGAAATGAGCATTAAAAAGTCAAATACCTGTGTCATTTTTACTTTTAAGTTCAGAAAAATCAAGACAAGCAAGTATGAAAGAAATGAGCATGTTAAATCCATTTAAAGCCTTCATATTGAGTCAAAGACCATCAAGAAAACATCCCTGAGGTTTCTATTTCAGCAAGGCATTTGCTATTCCAATAAAATAACAAAAATAAAATGAAGATCCAGTGAATTAGGGAAAGCCTATTATGTCCATAAAACTTTAGAACATGATAAAATGCATTTTTATTGATAAAGGCAGGTGGAATTACATGTCTTCATATCGATTCATAATGATTTAGAGTAACATGTCAGCCTTATTTACATTTAAGTGTATCATATTTCACTTAAAGGAATAATCCAATGCTTCTTATATTAGTTATGCTATTATAAGAGAAAAGTATATGAATAAGAACAAAATCACCTGCCAGTACAAACTACTAGAGTGAAATGGAGATATATTTATTATGCTTATATTATATATTCTTTCAAGTCTATAGACTCATGACCTCCTTGCCAAGCAATTCATAACTGAATCATAAGGAGTGCAATATAGCAATGTCTGTGGCAGCAACCTTGGACTTTAATGAGGGAAATGGCAGTCGTATAAAATCAGATGGATCACAGAAAATAGAGATGCAAGGAAGGACATATTGGCTATTAGCTGCTATTTCATTTCCTCCATAAAAATTATTAGTACAGGAAATTTTTAAAAAATCAACACTTTCACTTTATGTAGAGGTAGACTGTTTCAAAGTACACCCATGTGTGTTGTCTTCCATTAAATTGATATTAATCAGCATGACAAAGGTGATTTCTCTTTGCCTTGGTACCCTTTGAGTGAAAGCTCATACATACCTAAATATTAACAAGGTGTCTAACAGAAATACTTGATGAGGAAAAAAGAAAAGAACCCATTACTCATATTCATTGTTAATTTATTAAATAAACCCTAATGGAGAGCCTTCCATGTGACAAGCACTGTGCTAAGTACTAGAAACACGATGAAAGACAAAATTGACCTTCTCCTTTCTTTTGATTGGCAGCATTAAAATACAGCTTTGAGTGGAGAATAAATCTAGTGTGTATAACAGGAATTATATAAATATGTATAATATAATATAAACATTATATATAATATATATAATAACATAATAATATAATATAAATATATATAATATATAATATATAAAAATATATATAAATATATATACTTATATAAATATATCAGTTAAATATTGTCAGAGATTAGCACCATTGCTAAAAAGGGAAAGCACAGGGTCTTATGAGAGAATTTATTATAGATAGATTGTTCAAATATAGCTTATTTGGGTTCTTAACATTTAACTGGGATCCAAAGAATGTGTGCTATGACAGTTTTTCATCAGCCTACAGGTTTGGGGGAAAAACTGTATTTGAGTCCTAAGTCCAGCATATCCAAAGCTATGTTGGTGCTATACTTAAGCAATGAGTATAGTTAAAAAAAAAAAAAAAAAAAAAAAAGTCAAAATTTAAAGAAAAAAAAACTATAATAAATATTTCTAAGAGAAAACCAGTGGACAGTAAACATTCTGAACTTTACCACATTAATATTAGTTTTATTGTTGAACAATCACAAGAACACATAGGATAGCTGAGATAAAACTGTAGTCCTTAATAAATAAATAGACTTCCCTTCTGTGGCCACCTTTCATTTAGGCAACACACATTTTAGAGCTGCCATCTAGTGACTACCATAATAACTACTACAAAAGGTCATTTATATTGGTGGACATTGTGATGGTTTTTTACACAGAATAAAATGCTTTATTCAAGGTGCAAATTGAATTCCTGAGCCTCTTTCACATTAACTATCACAAAAACACTAATGTGAAAGGCAGAACTGGAGAAGTTAGCATTAAAAGTAACAGATAACTCATTTCAAATGTGATCTCATCCCCATTTTGATAGATCACTTTTGTAGAACATCAAAAATTATACATGGATTTCCAAAAAGGGGAACAAAAGTGACTGTCTCCCCAATCTGCTTAGAACAAAACAAAACAGCCAATCACGGTGGTACACACTTGTAATCCTAGCAGCTGGGGAGGCTGAGGCAGGAGTATCTCCAGTTCAAAGCCAGCCTCACCAACAGTGAGGCCCTAACAAACTCAGTAAGACCCCTTCCCTAAATAAAATACAAAATAGGGCTAAGGATGTAGTTCAGTGGTCGAGTTCCTGGGTTCAATCCCCAGTACCCCCCCACACCCCAAACAAAAAACAAAACAAAAAACAGTAGGTTTTGCCATAAAGTTTGTGGGTTAAATTAATCTTTTCTTGTGATAAAATGGAAGAAAATTGAAAATAGCATCATTCATTGCACAAAGAATAAATATCATTTGTGAAAACCTAATTTCAGCGTGTGCGTCTGTGTGTGCTGAGTTGCAAAGTACAATGTATTTTAATGCTGCCAATCAAAAGAATGTGAAAGGTACTGAAAAGTTTTCCCTGATTATGGGTTAGTATGGAGGGCAAAATTCTAAGAAGGATCTTCAATGACCCTCACCCTTCTATAATCCTCTCCCCTTTGAATGTGAGTAGAATATGCAAATATGAGAGATCATTCCTGTAAGTTTGTTCCTCCATATGGCCAAAGGGGTTATCCAGAGGAACCTAATCTCATCCTTTTATCCCTTTAAAAGCAGGTTATTTTCTCAGGTTTATAAGCTAGGAAGGTATAAGAGCTAAGTGAAACATGAAAAGACTTCTACGTGCAGTTGGGGGGTTTGAAGATAGAGGTGCATGTGAGAAGGAACATGGGCTGGAGCTAAAAGCAGTGACCTACAGCTGAACCAATGACAAGAAAATAGGAACCTCAGTCCTACAACCCTAAGGTACAGATCTTGCCCATGACTTGATTTATCATGAAGGCAGATTTTTCTCTAGAGCCTCTCAATAAGAGATAGGTCCAGCTGATACCTTAACTTCAGCCTTGTTAAGACCCAGGACTTCTGACCTTCAGAACAGTGAGCTAATCAATTGGTCTTTTTAAGTCACTAGGTTGTCAGTAATTTGTTACCTAGCAATGGAAAACTAATACTGTTAATCCATACAGTTAATACAGATGTAAGAAAAGGCATGAGGAAGAGGATAAAGTATAAAGTAGAGTCTCAGCAAAATGACTAGTTGAAAGCAGAGATGAAGAACAAAAGAATTTCAGGATATAGCAGGTAAAGCCTTGATCAAATATAGCTTATTCTTTCTGTGAGGTAAAACTATTTTTTCGTTGTGATGAAATAATTTACATTTCAACTGGTTTAATTTCTTTTTTTCTAGTATTTTCCTAAATACAAATGTGAGATTTAGGTTCCAAATTTTCTAAAGATATTTTCTGAAGGATAAAGATGTTTGAGAAGAAATTAGAAGTTGCTCATTGCACAAATCCATCTTAATAGAAAAGCTTTATTGGATTTGAATAAGCATGAATAGGAATTGAATTAAATTTACGCCAAAAAAGCAGAAGACACTTTATGTGGACTGATGTAGACTAATAAATCAAGTGATCAAGTCAGTACATTGTTAGATTGGTGACACAGAAGAGAATGGAAACATTGAAAAGTTCTGCTTGCTTAATATACAGAATCAGGTAAAACACTAATGGATCAAAAGCAAATAGATGGGAAATTTATCCTATAATGCACAGATTGAAATTTCTCTGAGACTTTGGATAATGAATATAACCCGCTTAAGCAAAGCTTTGAGAAATCAAAACCCCAAGCTGTCAGATAATGAACAGGAAATTTTTGGAATAGCCTATAATTGTTATTGAGACACGGAGGCAATTAAAATCTTCAATGTGAAGAAAGGCAAAGAGATGATGGCTTCCCACGAGAATGCCCTAAAATTTTAAACATCTCTTGTGATCTAAACTGCTCAAAGAACAAGCAGGATTATTAAGTTTTTAAATTCTTTTCCTGCAGTGTTACTTCATAGAAATCTATTAATAAACAACAATGAACATTATTTTCTTCATTTTAGAATTTATGCAGTAAAGAGCCACATAGAATTAATAACCTAAGAAGAAAGCAGAGGAAAGATGAATAAGAAGTATGATCCACATTGTTTGGTTCAGTCAATGATTATCAAATCCTTTTCCTGTTACTGTGATATAAATCTTTAACAGAGTCTAAGACAATAAAAATAAAACTGCTTTCAACAGGTTTGATAGATGAAAAAACGAAAAAGCCTGTCATCTGTGTGTATACTTTCATTCAGTTTTGCTCTTTAAACTTCTATTTGTGTCCATCTTTGTGGTCTTTCTTAGCTGAACAAAAAACATTTCCAAGTTTTTAATCTTATTTTTCATATGTATAGATGAACGTTCCATTTAATTTCATGATTTTAAGTACCATACCTAAGACTTCCTTTGTTTCCTACAAATAGATTTTGACTTCTCAGTAAATTTGAAGCATCCTCTTAGTATGGGCTATGGAATAGACATAGATTTTATTTCCAAATAGGGGTAGAAGGAAGAAGTTAAAGCAGATTCAACTATAGCCTAGAACTATGTTGCAAGGGATGATGGGTGACCTGACAATTATAGTTAATAAGAGATACCAGCAAATGAAATTTGACTGCAGCCTTTAGAAAATGGGTATATTTTCTTCTCTCTCTCTCTCTCTCTCTCTCTCTCTCTCTCTCTCTCTCCCCCTGATATGCTGAGTTTATGGTCTTATCTGAAGTCAGGGAGAAGGACTAATGCCTATGTAGTCCTGTTCAATACTGTCAAAAGCATGCTCATTTATTACTTTGAAAATTTGACTTACATATTGAAAACATACTGCTTGAACAAAACTGTTTCATTAGTGACATTGGTTTCCTAGTGTGAATATATGATTCCTGCTGTTAATGAAAAGAAGAAAACTTGCTAAATTCAATCTTAAGATATAATTAAGTGGGGAGCATAACATTAAGCTCCACTGCAACTCATCATTATTGTTATTGGGGTGCATTTATATGGCACTTCACATTTGCGGTTTGAAGGATAAACGACCTCATATTAACTCTCCTACTGAGTTTGGGGAGTCAGGGTGAGCATATAACTCAATTGTTCAATTAACCAAGTGAAAAGCTTACAAAACCTCAAAGGAATTATTTGCTCATTGTAGCTATAATTTGCACAACATTTGTAGTTCCCACCTAACATTTGCTACTGAATAGGAGAAGAATGAAATTAATTTTTATAATGCTGCTATTAAAAATTCATAGTTCTTCAAAATGTTTCAGTGAATAAAGATTACAATGCTTGGAATTACAGAATAAATTTTTAAAATGAATTTGTAGTATTTATTACAATAAACTTGTAAAGGTAAAGAAAGAGAAACATGACGAAGTTGAAGATGAATTTGAGACAGAGAGCTGATTACTTAGGAAAAGCAGATATTCAACCTTAGGAAAGTTGAAGAGCTTTTTTGTTCTCTCTTGTTTCTTGTCCTTACACATAATTAAACATTTTAAGCCTCCCAATCCAACCCTCATCTAAGGCGTCTGAATCAATAGTATCAAAAATAAAACAAACACTGCCCCCCACAGTTAAACTTATATTTTCATCATATAAGAATGATCTATTTTGCCGGGCGTGGTGTTGCACGCCTGTAATCCCAGTAGCTCAGGAGGCTGAGATAGGAGGATCGCGAGTTCAAAGCCAGCCTCAGCAATGGCCAGGTGCTAAGCAACTCAGTGAGACCCTGTCTCTAAAATAAAAAAAGACAAAATAGGGCTGGGGATGTGGCTCAGTGGTTGAGTACCTCTGAGTTCAATTCCTGGTACCCCCCCAAAAAAAAATTCATTATGATTAAATGGGACTAAAAAAGTAAAGAAATAAAGTAATAGACAAAATATCTGGTAGATTCCTTACTTACAAAGATGGTTCTCAGAATAATAAGAGTAATGAGACATTGCCTAGCATGCACAAGGCCCTGGGTTCAATCCCCAGCACCACCACCAAAAAAAAAAAAAAAAAAGTAATGAGACAAATATGAAGGCCATGCTTTGGGTTGAAATAAAACAGAGAGTCAAAACAAACTAGATTCTTTCTCAACTCCAAAAACATGGTTCATTAAGGCTTTGCTAATAATCAGAAGATGTAGCATTTAGAGATATGAAATTATTGCTTAAAAGCAGTACAGTTACAATGATATTTGTATCATTTCTTCCATTTTTCCTCACATAAGCTTAGTCCACCATAAAAAGAAGAAAATTTGTTAACAGCTTAAAATTAAACATACAGTTTACTGAATACCCCAAGATATCAGAAAATTTGTAATGATGTGCCTACGTCACAGATGTTATCATTTCCAGAATGATAACATCTTCCTAGGAAGCTGCTGAAGCAAAGAAAAAGTAATAAATGGTATTTTTACTAAATATTAGTTTCATAAAATGTCACAGGAAAGTTTTAAAATAATTTTTCTATTCAGAAAAGACATATTTGGCTCTGATAATATCACATTTGTATGCTTATATAGAATTATGGTTAATGCTGACTTTGTGATGAATATGATACATATAATTAAATTTTTCTGCAAAGCAGACACATTCTTCTAGCTCAGCTGAAATTCTGGCATTCTTCTTAGAGAAAACTATTAGGGGGTCAACACTCTTTTATTAAGAGGAGAATTCCTTTTATCCAAAAGAACTAAAATCAGCATACTATAGTGAAACTGGCACATCAATGTTCATAGCAGCACAAATCATAATAGCCAAGTTATGGTACCAGCCCAGGCGCCAGTCAAGAGACAAGTGGTAAAGAACATGTGGTGTATATATATGTAGTGGAGTTTTACTCAGGTGTAAAGAAGAATGAAATTATAACATTTGCTGGCAAATGGATGGAACTGGAAAACACCATGCTAGGTGAAATAAGAAAGTCAAGGGTCTAACACTTTCTCTCATCTGTGAAAACTAGAGCAAAATAAGAAGAAAAAAATGAGAAGGTGGGAGAGGGGCCCCATGAAAACGGAAGTGCTGGGGACTGAAATGGAGCAAATTGTATTTCATACACGTATTTTTATGACAAAATGAGTCCTAATATTATGTGTAACTATAATGCACTAATAAAAACATTTTATAAAAAGAGGAGCATTCTTTACCTATATTCTAGAGGAAAATCCAAAGTATACCTCTAATCTAGACTCTTGAGTTAGAAGATTGAACATTTTATTAATATTGAATATTCTACTGACTTTATTATAAAAACCTCACAGTAGTCTTTCTCACTGGGAAGACACTACCACTCAGATGAAGGACATTTTTTGGAAAGTTTTGAGACTTCATAAATATTGAAAAAATGCAAATTCCAAAAATATGCATTACATACATATGTCCAAAGACAATCTTGGATAATTGAAAGAATTTTGCTTATTCAGTGCCAAATAAATACTACAGCTATACAAAAACCAATTCATTTAATGGAAAGAAAAATCTTCCAAACAACTGTGATTTTATTTCATGATGGAAATTTTTAGACCATTGATAAACATTGCAAGAGAGATATGTTGAATGCAATCACAACTGACAGAGAAAGAAAACTGCATTTGTTGAGAAAATGAATTCTTTCAAAGAGTAGCAAATTATTACATCTAAAATTAATCACTTTGCTGACTACATTATTTCCAATCTGTGTATTTCACATAAATCACCTTGAGTTGGCTGTTGTTTGTAAAGTGATTCATTTGGGAGATGGCTTAAAAGGAATGAAAAGGGAATGAAAATAAATTTACAATGACTAGGTTAGACTAGGTTTATAAAACAACAAAATAGATGATGTAATTAAGTATGCAAAATGGTGTTTAGTGAGAAACAATATGTCCCCTGATCTGTCTGAATATTTTTTGTTGGACACTCCTGCACTAAAACTGTCCAATAAATATTTAGTTGTGAAATAAAATGAACAGGGCTTGGAATACATGCAATCCATATAGTACACAAGCAGACAAATTTATTTCAGGGTGTTCATAGTAGTAAAAGAAAAAAAAATCTATGGAAAAAATATCCGGATTACACTACATGGAAATTAGTAATAAAGATAAGCCAAGAAAAAAATTATGGAATAGAATTTATTCTTCCTCAAACTTTCAAGAGTGAAGGAAAATAAATAATTCTATTAATTATTTTTTTAGATAAACAACATTATCTTACCATGGAAATTACAAGGGAGAAGACTTCAAAATTTGAGGTAAGAAGATCCCAAAATATTCCTTGATAAAATTTTAATACTTACAAGAAAAAAAAAGTATTCAAATTTGATTGGTAATTATAATCATGTGTTGACACAAAATAACATTTTTTTTTCTTGACTAGAGTTTTACTTATTTGCTTAGCTTTTTGTGGGTAGAAAAAGTATATAAATTTCACACATAAGTTATTGCAAACTGCACAAAAGAATGATATGTCCTTATTATGGCTCTTATTCCTCCTTGTTTTTATTTTTAATTGGAACATCTTTTACTCTTACTGGCAACTTCAAACATTCATCTTAGTAGCTCATGTTGAGGGAAAAAAGGACTAATTGACAAAAATGAATAACTAAAACATTTAACTATTTTAGTTTATCAAATTGTAACTAAATATTTTGAGGAGTTCATCCTAATTCTTCTGGCACTTCCACCCTGATTCAAGTCAGGCTGGCACTAAAAAGGGAAGTTAACTTGGGGCTACAATAAATGGGAACTTGCTATCTCTGCTAGATTCTCGCCATCTTGAATATGAAAGAATTGCATATCTCAAGATTAGGTAATCATTCCTGGTCTTCCTATGGCATTCATTCTGTGGTTATCTTGTGGGTCTAGTGATCATCATTAGTTCCCTAAATTTCTTCTACATTCCACCTGAAATATTTGTCTTCTAGGTCAGCAGATCTCAGATGGAGATGATTTTGCCACTGGGAGACACTTAGCAATGTCTAGACAATTTTGCTTGCCATAATTGAAATATCATTGCTAATGGCATTTGGTGGATGAAGGCCATGAATGCTGTGAAACAACCTACAATGCACAGGACAGCCCGCCACAACAAACATATAATGCCCAGAAATGTCAGTAGTGCCAAGGTTCTGGTTTAGTTATACTTTGCCGGTGACCTAAAGACTTTTTCTTTATTATAATTCTTTATTGAGGAATCTGCAGTGTCTGTATTGATTAGATAATTCACATGTGTCAGATCTTTGTAATCATCTTTTTAGAATCATCTTTTAGTCAGGGGAACACACTTATAGTTCTAGATGCTTGGGAGGCGGAGGTAGGAGGATCACTTGAGTCCAGGGGTTTGAGGTGAGACTGGGCAACATAGACTTTCTTTTTAAAGAGGTGGAGGGATTGACTGAGGGTATAGCTCAGTGGTAGAGCATCTACTTAGCAGACTCTGAGTTCCATCCCCAGCTATAAACAAACAAAACAGGAAGTACAAGGACATTCTACAAGGACATGACTATACTAGTCATCTGAAGCTATTTTAAAATCCTTAATACAGACATGCTTCTCTACTCTTCTTACCTTTCTTTCATATCTCTTCCTTCTGTCCATCCTTTTTACTTCCCTTTCTACATTCCACTCAGTACCCTCAATCTTACCTAACAAACATAAAACTCTGAAAAACATGTTTTTCCCCCTTATTTGGCATATGCACGGAAAGTTTTATATTTTTGTTATTAATTTAAAAATCAGTTGAAGGAATTCTGCATTTTTTTTATCTCTAATAATAGAACAATAGGCTGCTTTCTATTCATGTGTCCTTGAGAGCAAGAAATAATCTATCCTACCACTGAACTATTTTAGGGCTGAACTCAAGAAATATTTGCTGGATGAATTTACTGTAGATACTGGCTTTCAAAAAAGGACTGTGTATTTTGAGATGAAAATGGGCTAATAATGGTTTGTATGTGAATTTATTTTTCAAATTTATCTTCTAGGCAGAATGACCATTGATCTTCTCTAGTCCTAACATTGATTCTTATAATACCTATATTATTTAGTACTCAAGATGCTATTTTGGCTGGAGAATGTAGCTTAGTGGTAGAACGGATGCTTAGCATGTGTGAGGCTCTGGATTCTATCCCCAACACTGAAAAAACAAAAAACAACTCTTTAACATTGAAAAAACAAGTTTCACCAGAAGTTTTAGTTTATGCAAAATATCCCATACTGTAATAGGAGAAAAAAAAAGCAGAGAAAGGAAACTGCAAGAATATATGGAGGTACTGCCTGGTGCAGAAGTGCATGCCTGTAATCCCTGCATCTTGGGAGGCTGAGGCAGGAGGATCTCAAGTTCAAAGCCAGCCTCAGCAATGGCGAGATGCTAAGCTACTCAGTGAAACCCCATCTCTAAATAAAATACAAAATAAGGCTGGGGATGTGGCTCAGTGGTTGAGTACCCCTGAGTTCAATGCTCAGTACCCTTCACAGAAAAAAAGACTATATGGGAGTACTAACTCCTTTCTTGATGTCCAAGTCATTTGTCTCTAGTTAATAAATGTACATGTGGAAAAGACATCATACTGGTTTCCTAAATCTTTTTTAATTTTTTTTTTTTAGTTGTCAATGTAACTTTATTTTGTTTATTTACACATGGTGTGGAGAATCGAACCTAGTGGCCCACACATGCTAGGCAAGCACTCCACCACTGAGTCACAACCGCAATCCCTAAATCTTTTCATTAGCATGTGGTAACGTTACTTAAATTTTTTTTAAGAGAAAAAGTGAAGCATTTTTATCCTCTTCACAAGTGTTCATAAGAATTGACATTTTCTACATAGCTGACTATAGAACTAATTGCCTATAATAGGCCCTGGATTACTTGAAGTCTTATGAAATGAGTAGGTAGAAGTCAGTATTTTAAAAATGTTCTACCTTCTTTTTGGCTACAAAAGTGATTATGCTCAGTAACGATATCTAATGACTATTAAAATTACATTTTTTGGAAATAACATATATAACTTATAATTTACCAGATTTTAGAGATGAATTAATTCCTTTTTCTGGGATTGCCTAATAGTCTAACTAAATATTGCTGAAGTACAAAAATACTTTTGGAGAGAAAATTGATAGTAACTTTTCCTGAGAGAGTACTTTCTCTATGAAAATGAAGACAGTAACTTAGGAAAAATATAATGTTTCTCTCTTAGGGAAGATTTACAATATTTCCTCATCAGGAAAATAAAGTCTCAACATCGTTCTGTTGTAGCATTTTTCTCTCTTAAATTTCAAGAATTCCAAGCTTGCAGTAATTCTGTCAACAAGATATACAGGTGTTACTTTTTGTTCTTTTTCCTAACAAGCAGTAGCTCTCCAGGGCAAACACATTTTATGAAGCAATCTGTTTTTTTGTATCAATATGTTTGGGGGGAATTTGTTTTAAATATGCAAAAATTCCAGATGAAATTGAACAAGTGAATACAAACTATGTCTCTAGCTATCAATACAGATATTTGATACTAAATTCCCAAAGACAGAACCTGACATAATAGTTCAGTGAATGTCTGTTGAATGAAGAAACAATATATTGAGTAGTCAGCATTTTGTTAAGAATATATATAGAATTAAGGAAACATTTAAGATAAACAAAATCATAACAAAGAAATTTCATATAATTGTTCAAAAACTTGCTTTGTCAAAAATAAAGAACTAACAAAAATAGTTAGATGATAACAAAGTTATCTTTATTTTATTTTATTTTTGGTACTGGGAATTGAATCCAAGAGTTCTTTACCACTGAGCTACATCCCTAGTGCCTTCCATTTAAAAAAAAATTATTTGTTTTAATTAGTTATACATGACAGTATAAGCATTTATGCACTTTGATATATCATACATAGATGAGATATAATTTCTCATTTTTCTGAGTGGACATGTTGCAGAATCATATTGGTCATGAAGTCACTCACATATATACATACAGTAATAATGTCTGTTTCATTTTACTATCTTTCCTATCCCCACATCCCCTCCCCTCACCTCCCATCACCTCCCTCTACCTAATCTAAGGTAACACTATTCTTCCCTAGTGCCCCCTGCCTTATTGTGAATTAGCATCTGCATTTTAGAGAAAATATTTGGCCTTTGGTTTTGTGGGATTGGCTTATTTCACTTACCATAATATTCTCCAACTCCAACTATTTACTGGCCAATGCCATAATTTTACTCTTCTTTAAAGATGAGTAATATTCCATTATTTTGAGACAGGGCTTCACTAAATTGCTGAGGCGGCCTCAGACTTGCAATCCTCCTGCCTCAGCCTCCTGAGTCTCTGGGATTACAAGGCATGCACCACTGTGCCTATCTTTAATTTTATACAGAAATCTGTCTAAATTACATTTTATGTCAGTCTATAATAGTACAAAATAGCTTGATTTCTTAGTCCAGCTGGCTATATCCCTACTACTGTTTTGTCATTTCTAACATTAAACATCAGTCATTTGTTAGTGTGATTTCCATTTTGCCCCTGTCCTGTATAAGACTGAAGAGAACAAGCTCATTTCTAGTTCACAAATATGTGTCTGTCATTGATTTCCTTATAATTAGTATTTCACTGCTAATAAAAATCTTTTAAGGCAACCAGAGGGAAGCATTCTAATATTTCTTTTAAATAAAATATCTATCTTTCCTATTGTGAGGTTTTTTTCCTTATACAAAATGGAGTTGATAATAGTGTCAGACTTACAGTGTTGTTATGAGGTTTGAGAATTACAAAAACTATAAGTATTGTGAAAAGATTTGCTCCCATTCTGTAGGCTCTCTATTCATCTCACTGATTGTTTATTTTGTTGAGAAGAAGCCTTTTACTGACTCTTGGTCTTAATTCTTGTGCCATAAGAGTCTTATTAAGGAAGCTGGGACCTAATCTGACATGATGGAGATTAGGGCCTACTTTTTCTTCCATTAGGCGCAAGTCTCTGGTTCAATTCCTAGGTCGTTGATCCACTTTGAGTTAAGTTTTGTGCATGGTGAGAGATATAGGTTTAATTTCATTTTGTTATATGTGGATTTCCATATAACAAATGTTGAAGATGCCATCTTTTCTCCAATATATGTTTTTGGCACCTTTGTCTAATATGAGATAACTGTAATTATGTGGGTTAGTCTCTGTGTCCTCTATTCTGTATCATTGGTCTACAGGTTTATTTTGGTGCCAATACCATGCTGCTTTTGTTACTATTGCTCTGTAGTATAGTTTAAGGTCTGGTATAGTGATGCCACCAGCATAACTCTTCTTGCTAAGGATTGCTTTGGCTATTCTGGGTCTCTTTTTTTTCCAGATGCCTTTCATGATTCCTTTTTCTATTTCTATGAGAAAAGTCATTCTGTAGGATATATAAAGCACTCAAAAACCTTAACACCAAAAAAAAAAAAAACAAAAAAAAAAAAAACAAAAAAAAAACAAATAACCCAATCAATAAATGGTCCAAGGAACTGAACAGAAGAGGATATATAATCAATCAACAAATATATGAAAAAAATGTTCATCATCTCTAGCAATTAGAGAAATGCAAATCAAAACTACTCAGATTCCATCTCACTCCAGTCAGAATAGCAGTTATCAAGAATACAAACAACAATAAGTGTTGGTGAGAATGTGGGGGAAAAAGCACACTCATACACTGCTGGTGGGACTGCAAATTGGTGCAACCAATCTGGAAAGCAGTATGGAGATTCCTTGGAAATCTGGGAATGGAACCACCATGTGACCCAGGTATCCCAGTCCTCAATTTATACCCAAAGGACTTAAAAACAGCATACTACAGGGACACAGCACACCAACGTTTATAGCAGCACAATAATAACAATAATAATCACAATAGCTAAATTGTGGAACCAACCCAGATGCCCTTCAGTAGATGAATGAATAGGGAAACTATGATATATATACACAATGGAATATTGCTCAGCATTAAAAGAGAATAATATCATGGCATTTTCAGATAAATGAATGGAGTTGGAGAATATGATGCTAAGTGAAGTTAGCCAATCCCTCCAAAAAACCAAAGGCCGAATGTTTTCTTTTATATGAGGATGCTGACTCATAATGGTTATGGGGCAAGGGAGCATTAGATAGGGCAAAGGGGAGGGAGGGGAAGGGAGAGGGCATGGGGGTAGAAAAGATAATGGAATGAGTTGGACATCATTATCCAAAGTACATGTATGAAGACACGAATGGTGTGAAAATACTTTGTGTACAACCATAGACTTGAGAATTTGTGCTCTATATGTGTAATATAAAACGAATTGCATTCTTCCATCATATATAATGAATTAGAATACATAAATGATTTAATAAAAAAAGAAATCACATTAGCAAAGAAATGGATTGTCATTCCTACAATGGATGACTGACAATTGCTAAAATTCTGTATCAGCAATCTACAGGGGAATGCTGTATATTCCTGAACACTTATTAAAAGAATTAGATATCTGTCAAAAAACCTATAATTATTAATTTGATCAATATGATTGTGGTAATCAAATAAAAGCATCCATACCCATTGTAAGAATAACTGTTTAATGAGCTAACTCTTTTGTGTCCATGGTAGGATGCCAGGTAGTATATCAGTCTAGGTTGTAGGCCATCTATTTTTTTCTTGACACAATAAACTTATCATTCTCAAATTTCTTTCTTAGTATTGTGTTAAAGTATTAATGATTTCATTATAGAGTACGAGTCAAGTAAAACGTCATGCTTATTGTTTTTAGTCTGTATTAACTACATTCTACTTTTATAATGCTCATCTTAAGCTAACCATCAAATAATAAAACAGCACATGCTCTATTAATCAGAATCAATGATTTATTATTTAGTTACTAATTTGCTCAGTAAAGTAATCTATTATGGCTCATGGCTCATTTATTCTTGTTTGTGACTTATTTTCTATAATGTATGTAGTCTTTTAATTAAAATTTTCTCATTGTGTTGTAGTTTCTACATAATTTTTTGGGGGGGTACAGATGAGTGGAAAATGAAAGGAGAAAATGATTCTAAAGAAAGGAAAATATCTTGAAGGTTATTGAAGCAGATGGAAATCAATCAAGAGATCAAAACTATGTAGTGCTACTTTTCGTCTCTTTCTAGTATATTCTAGAGGGAAAAAGAAACAAAGAAAGGCAGACTTAATGCATTGAATACCAGGCACTGTGCTAAAAAACTTCCATGTTTTAATATGTATAATTCTTGCTCCTAACAGAGGAGGACATGGTTGGGTTGCAAGTTGCAAGTTCCCCCAGCTATGCCTATCTGTATCTCACAAGTCAAAAATTGTCATGATCATCTTTAGCATTCGGAGGAAAAAGGAGGCCTTTCTGGGAGCGCTGCTCAGATGTACTGACCGAAATAATCCCTCACCCAGGAAACAGACTTTTCAAAATAGTGATAGACACGACAGATGCTTTAGTTGGAGATTACGCAGAAAATTGCAGCATTGCTGTTCCTATTATTTGAATAATTTTTAAAAATGAAGCATGTCTCCAGAGCTGTCAAATTGATACCTTTTATAAACACATATTTTTTTTAAAAAAATGAGGGATGAGTTATCTCACAAATGACAGCCAATGTTCTCAGCAATAACTGCAAACTTAATTTTGCTTTAAAAAATCACTGCATATACTATATTGTAGTTCCACTCTCTTAGGCTACTAATATTGGGATTAGTGCTGTATTACAATTATAATAAATACTAATTTATGGCCTAATGTCTTTGCATTGTTTTGATTATAATGAATCGTTTTATATATTACAAAACCTATGCTCATCTCCATTGGAAGGAAATGATGTTGCCTTTGAAGTTGCACAGAATGGAAGTGTGGGACACCATAGGCAGGCAAGTCTTCCTAATTTTCTTTTTAATGATAAAGTCATGCCAGCTAAATTGTACCAGAAAATTCCATGGAGTCTGATTTGTTAAACAAAAAGCTATTCAACATGGGAGTGTAGCACACATCTGTAGTCCCAGCTAATTCAGGAGGCTGAGGCAGGAGGATTGCTTGAGCCCAGGAGTTTGAGGCCAGCCTGAGCAACATAGCAAGACCCCATCTCAAAAAAGAAAGAAATCCATTTACTATTCATATCTCTTTATTTCAAGGATCCAAGTTCATGTCATCCTGAAAGGCAAATTCATGTAGCATTAACTGATACAGAATGACACTATATTAGTCTTAAAGTGCACTTTCTATTCAAATTAAGTAGAAATTCTATAATCCTACCCATACCTTAGAGGATAAATTTGAATCATGAGCTACCATTGGGTAATATAGGACATTTGTCACCAAAAATCTTTTTTTTTATTAGTTGTTCAAAACATTACAAAGCTCTTGACATATCATATTTCATACATTTGATTCAAGTGGATTATGAACTCCCATTTTTACCCCATATACAGATTGCAGATTCACATCGGTTACATATCCACGTTTATACCTACTGCCATACTAGTTGTCACCAAAAATCTTGCTCTTTTAAACTGAAGTCAGTCTCTCTCTCTCTCTCTCTCTCTCTCTCTCTCTCTCTCTCTCTCTCCTTTATCTCTCTGTCTTTTCCCTATTTGGTGCAATATTTATTTTTAAAGTACAGCTGTCTCAATTTTCAAGAATATTTATAAAATAAGCATTTCTGCAGATTTTCCCTTCTAAATTCATTATTAAAACAAACAAACATACAAACAGTTGTCACAAACATCATGTGCTTGTGGCTTAGAGAGACAACCATTCTAACACAAAGAAGAACTATTTTAAATAAACTACCACTAGGGCTTGCTCTGATTCTCAAAGGCTGTGACTCCCCTTTCTCTTGGGTTTCTAGCTCTCTCATGAGAGGAAAGAGCAGTATCATCTTTTTCTATTTGCAATCGTTTGAGTAAAAAATCCTTTGCTTCAGAGAAAGATCTAGTGACTGATGTAATCTTTTGCTCTGATGAAGTTTTTTTCCGAGATTCTACTACCTTATCAAGAAGCATCATGATGGCTAGACTTTTCCCAGTTTTCACTATCATTAGGGAAGATACTGAAAGCTGGGAAAAGTCTAGCTATCATGGTTTGTAAGGACAATATTGTACCCCTTGACACATTAACAAAAGCTATATATCAGTCCTATGTGTTTGCTTTACAAATTTGTATGATAAAAGTTAGTTATTATTTATTAGAAATTACTAGTTCTTTGCCATTTTTATGAAGTTTCCTATGTATTAACTTCTGGGGATAGGAGATCAAATGATTCTTGTTTTAGGGAAATGTCTAAAGGAGAAACAAAAATAAGTGGGTGATTGCAAGTTAGTGACACATGTCCTAGAATGGAAATATGGACCAACTGTTCATAAGTACCAAAAAGAAAAAAATGTCTCATTGTGGGCTGGGGTTGTAACTCAGTGGTAGAGTGTTTGCCTCGAATGCATGAGGCCCTGGGTTCATTCCCCAGCACCACATAAAAATAAACAAATAAAAATAAAGATTTTTTAAAAAATGTCTCACTGAGACTTGGGAATTTTTATTTTATTCGTAGTTCTATTTACATATGATCAGTTGGTCGTATACTTCTGGGAACCAACCCCAGGGCCTTGCCCATGCCAGGCAAGTGCTCTATCAGAAACTCAGGAAATTTTGAAAAGCTTCCTTGTGGTAGGGGGAGTTTTAAAGGACCAATAAGTGTTGGTTATTAAAGAGACTTAAGATGAGTGTAAGGAGTGTTACCTGAAAATTCAGTCCTTTCTCTTTTTTCTTTTCTTTTGCCCTTTCAGTATTTGCCTTTTTAACATTATATCTTTCATATAGTAAGTCCATCTGAGAATGAAATTCACATCCACATTTCTATAGCTAGGAAGAAAAATTTGTTAAAATTTGAATTCTCCTTACCAATTTATTATTTAATTTATCCTATTTTGTGACACTTTCATCATTCAGGAATATGATAAAATAAGTTTTCTAGTCCCAGGTAGCAAAAATAAAGCTGATACCCATGCACATTGCCTGAATCAAGTGTATTAACTTATTAAACCTGACTTTTAAATTATAAGATTTAAAATTTTTAAAATGACATTTTGCTGTGTGAGGGTTAGTTACATATGTTTATCTTTAACTGAAAATCAAAATTCACTTTTAGGCAGCTTTGTGCTAATATTGGTCAATTGCTACAGTGTCAATACAGCATTTTTCAAAGGTTTTGGAGGTTTAAAAAAGTGTTGTGCTTTATGAAGCAAATGGAACAGAGTTCAATATTTATGACCACTCTTTAATATTTATAACCATCCTACTGAGAACATTAATGAAGATCGGGGCAGAGTCCAGAAGGAAGAGCATGAGACACTAAAAACTGCCCAAGAATTGAACTATTTATAAAGGAAGGCTAATAAACTATGTACTAAGAGTCCATAATGTTAAAAATCTCAATTGCATTTTATATTTATGTGTGAATTGTCTCTCTCGTTATACAGTTTACTAAATAATCCTACTTTTGAAAACTGTAATTACTGTGGAATTATACTGTTAAATTTTACAAACCATACCAGGTTGATCCGGAGGTTAGAAAAACCCAATCATAATTTGGAACAATTTAAAATGGGTAATAGAGTACAAAGATTTTAACCACTTACCAATTTTCTGATAAAATAATTTTGGGAGATGACAGAGATTGAATTCAGGGGCACTTGACCACTGAGCCACATCCCCAGCCCTATTTTGTATTTTATTTAGAGACAGGGTCTCACTGAGTGGCTTAGTGCCTCATGATTGCTGAGGCTGGCTTTGAACTCCTGATCCTCCTGCCTCAGCCTCCCGAGTCATTGGGGTTACAGGTGTGCGTCACTGTGCGTGGAAAATTAACAAATATTTTAAAAGGAAAGATACCTTCAAAGTTAAGTGATAGGCGAAAGATGTAGCTCAGTGGTAGAAGGCTTGCCTAGTATGTGCAAGGCTCTGGGTTCAACCCTCAGTACCACAAAATAAGAAAGGGTGAATGATATTTTATAAGCAACATACTATCAAATGCTATGGTATAGGATGATGATGTTGAAAGATGTTTATATTCTCCAATCAATGAAAAGACATAAAATGTATAAAATGGATACATTATTAAACAATGAATGATGTTCATAGTCTATTGCCTAAACACAAATATCATTGTGTTTATGTACCAACATATCAGCCCAAATTGTCATCTGAACAAAGATTTTTTAAAATTGTTTTTCATTTATATATCCTACTTTATATCTTTTGACATATCTAAGTAACTGTTCTGCACAGCATTTCCCAAAGCAAGTTTAAACTTTTACTGCAAGAAAACATAGTTGGTGTAAATCACAGGAATAATCTTCTTAATTTACAAATCTCATTAAAAATCTCAGTTTACTGAAGTCATTGTCATGAACTCCACCATGACTGTAATTTTCAAAATGATGTTTCAGTCACTTACTTGACATACAAATTTTATTTAACTTAAGAAAAGCTTTAGCTATAGAAGCTACATCAAATATTAAAAAAAAGTAATATAAAAATTTTCCCACCTTCTTTCAAAATGAAAGCAAATTGAACTTCATGAGTTTTTAATTATTTAATTTATTTTATTCTTATGTGAAACATTATAAAGGCTTTATTTCTATTTAAGGTATATTTATATATATGTGTATATATATATATATATATATATATATATATATATATATATATAAAATATTGTTGTACAATGGCTACATAACTTATTTTACAGTTATATCCTTTGGTGTGTTGCCTATTTTCCAAGTTAAATTAAATATTTTTAACTGCAGACCATTTAAAGAACTTATATCTTTGTTTTAAATAATTTGTATCTTAAAATAATTCACAAAACATTGTTTTAATTAGAAATAACAACCATGCCCACCCTAAGATACCCATGGCCCTCTCAGAAATAAGTTCCCAAAATATTCTCACATTGAAACTCCAGCCTCAACTGAATATGAACGTTCTAACAACAACAACAAAAAATCATCAAAAACTACGATTGGAAATACCCTTTGAATATGAAAGTACTTTCTGATGGGGGAAATTTTTTTTCTAAAATGTGCATTTGTTCAGTAGCATCAAACATCATGCATTCTTTGTTTCTCTTTCTATTTGTCCATGAAAGAAGAGCTCTAGGAATGTACAGCCAGCCCATGGAGAATTATTTTCAGAATATGCTATAAAGTAGGGAAGCTAAAAAATATTCCTAGAGTATTCCTTCTCATACTCTAATCTGGTCATTAGTTTTAGATACAAAGTAATTTTTATAAAAGAGTCATTAAAATTGTGTCTAAGAATTATAAAATATTTAGAGTAAATGGTGAGTACTAAAGGGAAAGGGGGCCATGAAAATTACCAAAATGGTCTTAATTTATATTGCTGCTTTGAAATAGATTTGCTCTGTATCAACTGCCCTTTATTGAGGATTTGATATTATTAAGCTCCATTGACCTAATAACATTTTTAACAGATGAAAAAGCAGAGGCCAGGTAGAAATAGTTAACCTGATCTTCATTTTATTAGCTCTGGAAAATAAAACAATTTGACTAGATTCCTTCTACTTCTAAAGTCTTCCAAATCTCTGACAAAGAGTTACAATCTGTTTTAGATAAAGGTATGGCGCTAGAGAGATATCTGACACTTAGGCAATTGGAGCATTGACAACCTCCTTGGAGGTGAGATACTTTAATTTCAGGTTTATTTGTGTTAGGCAAACAATTCCAGTTCTGAAAGGTGTATCACCCTACGAAAGCACATAGAGTAAAAATACAAACTATGCCAGTTTCCTTAGTAGATTAACACTTCATTGATGAATTCAGAAGCCATATTCAGTTCAATGAAATGTCACAAAAGCAAAGAGATTGTTTTGTTTTTACTTTTGTTTGTTTTTAGGTACTGGAGATAAAACCCAGGAGCAAGTTACCACTGAGCTATATCTCCAGTCCTTTTTATTATTATTTTTTTAAATTTTGGTTTGGAACTAAGGTTCTCGCTTAGTTGCTAAGGCTGACCTTGAACTTGAGATCCTCCTGTCTCAGTCTCCAGAGTCATGGGATTACTAAGAGTATGCCACTGTGCCCAGTTAAAAGAGATTGTTTAATTGATAGGATCCCTATGACACTGAAGGTGTGAAAAGAGAATAATACTCTATTAATATCTTTTTTATAAACTGTGAGGTCAAGGAAATTAAGCATTGTTCTTGTGGAATGAGAAGATTTAATTAGTTCAGGGCATTTAGGAACTCTGAATAAAAGTTTAAATATTCATCAATCTTATAGCTATTGTTAACAAGATACATTATGATGGTATTTGTTAATGATATAAATTAATGGTATCTATGGTATAAATTAATACAATTTAAAAAAAACTTGATTATAACCTTTAGAAAATAAATACCCATCAAATTTGAAGGTCATTGAAATATCATGACTGTAGTACAAAAATTCTATTATTGTTCACCTAGTATTCTTTCAAATGCATCAGACTACATCTCATTATTAATTGAAAGCTTTTAGTTATTCAAACTTTATATCTATTCATGTACTTATATAAAGGTCTTAGCTGTCTAGCCTTAAAGAAAAAAGCTTTTCACAGAAGAAGGTTTTGATAAAAACACGAAATTCTGAATTAAACTTTTTAAATAGGAAATTGATTTATACCATTTATTTTTATGTATTTATTTTTTCTAAATATATATATATACATACATATATAGTGCTAGTTATAGATGGACACAATACCTTTATCTTATTTATTTATGTGGTACTAAGGATCTAACCCAGTGCCTCACACATGCTAGGCAAATGCTCTACCACTGAGCCTCAGCCCCAGCCCCTATACAATTTATTTTTAAAAAGGTATTTTCTTTAGCTTTTCTTTAAAAGATATATTTTTAAAGTACCACAGTGAGGAGAAATACAATCCTCCCACTTCCGTTCCCATTTTCATAAATTTGGTATTTTGATGAAAAAGCTGCACTACTTTTATATGCCAAAAAAGCTTTTGTACTTATTTTTAGCGTGTTTTTTAAATAGTCTCATGAAAACAGAAATTATCTATTTTTCTTTATAAAAAACATCTCCCCCTTCCTAGAAATACTCAAGAAAATCAAGGTGACTATTAAATAAGAGTATCTTTACAATGTTTTAAGACTGGGAAATAAGAGAGGTATTATTGTTATTATATATTTGGCTTCTAAGAAGAAAATAAGGCATGTTTCAAAGCATACTTTTTTTTTCTCTTGTGTTGGAGATGGAACCCAGGGCCTCCTGCACATCAGGGAGGTGCTCTGCTGCTGAGCTGCACCCCAAGCACAAGCAGCCTATTTTGAAGAACTTGTAATTTTAGAATAGAAAATGCCTCTTTTTAAGTAAGTATAACCTTTGGACTCTTATCCAACTACATTTAGCTTTTTGCCAGATGTCCTTACTCAAGGTCAGTGAATAGTGTCATGTTGTTGAATTCTCCAGTGTTGATTAGCAAACCATTTTACAAAATATGAGAAGCAATTATGATACAAAATATATTAGGCTACTTCAGTGAAGTTCTAAGATAAAACCGATGCAAAAATGTAAAAGATACTAAATTAGTAGTTACAATAACTAAGAAGCTTATGAAATCTTCAGTGTCAATCTCAAAGTGTTTGCAATATAAAGTTCTTTGTTTAAGTCATTAAAAATTAAAATATAATTTATATTAATTAAATATATATTTTTTCATTTTAGTACAAGAGATTGAACACATGGGTGCTTTACCACTGAGCTATGTTCCCAGCCCTATTTATTTTTATTTTTAGAGAAAAATTCTCACAAAGTTGCTTAGGGCCTTGATAAATCGCTGAGTCTATTTTCAATCCTCCTGCCTCAGCCTCTTGAGCTGCTGGGATTATAGGCCGGAGCCACTGCACCCAGCTAATTACATATACTTTCACTGTTGCCAATGGGCCTTAGCAGCTGCATAAACTTTTATACAGAGAATTTTGTTATTTTAAAAGATAATTCTCAAAACAAATTTTTAAATGTAAAAAAAAAAAAAAAAAAAAAAAAAAAAAGATAATTCTTCCAGGTCTAGCAGTTTTATCACAAAGTAATTCGTTTACTAGTCACCACTCTCTGGGAATCCTAAAGGCTTATTCTTTGCCAGTGCACAAACATCATGCATTCTTTGTTTCTCTTTCTATTTGTCCATGAAAGAAGAAATTGAAGCAAAGGGAAATCTGTACAAACAAATGTTGTTAGGCTGACCCTTATCTTCCAGCCCTCTTCTATACCCAGCCAATTACCATAGCCCAGGCCTTTCTGCATTATCTCATTTTTTTTTTTTTCAATTTGCTACTCTAGTTAAGGATGTAAGTGTCCAACTCTCACTGCATCTTGGGGGTCTTTATTTTCCTTTCTTTTTGTGGTACTGGAGATTGAACCCATTGGTGCTTTACCTCTGAACTATACCTCAGCCCTTTTTATTTCGAAACAAGGCCTTGCTAGGTTTGCTAAAGCTGGCCTCAAACTTATGATCCTCCTGCTCCAGCCTCCTGAGTTTCTGAGATTACTGGGTCTTCATTTTCTTATGATAACTCCTATGTCAGGTAAAGTTTGTGTTATATACTTGTATGTTTTTCTTTTCTTGTTCTATCTTATGTTAATTTAATGCTCAGTCTCATTCATGGAGGGAAAAAAAAAAACAGCCCTATTAGGGTACAGGTAAATTTTTCCTCCCCTGTGATGTGTGTGGTGGTGTGTGTGTGTGTGTGTGTGTGTGTGTGTGTGTGTGTGTGTGTGATGATGGCAGGCTGAGCTAGGAGTGAAGATCTAGATTTTTTACAATTCAATTTTGCCTTCTATAAATATCTATTATGTATTATGCACATACTGTTAGGTTTAGGGGTACAGCTGTGAGTATGAAATGGCTTCTGATTTACAGAGTTTACTATCTAATTGATGTGATTTTTTTCACTTACAATTTCCAAGGTCAACTTCACTTTACCAATTCTGATACTAATATTGTTTGAAGATTGCTGAGGATAAGTTGGCATTGTGTGTAGGAAAAGAAAGGACACGTTTAACAATTGCACATTAAATATGAAACGGAACAGAAAATAGTCAAGCCTATGCTTAAAGAAGGGATACAATTCATAATTGCTCATAAAATCATCTGACTTCCAGGCATAGTGATTTACACCTGTCTGTAATCCCAGCGACAAGGAAGGCTGAGACAAGTTAGAGGCCAGCCTCAGCAACTTATTGAGATCCTTTCTCAAAATAAAAAATAAAAAGGACTGGGGCTGTGGCTTAGCTGTATAGTGCTCCTGGGTTCAATCCTCAGTATCACAAAATAAATACATGCATACATACATAAAATCACCTAAGACTCTGTTTCTGATTTGTGGTTTCGCACGTTGGGGTATTCTAATAGTTTATATGTCTGCCTTTGTTTTTATTTCTTATTCTCTTTTTACATCTTGTTTTCTTTTGTTGTGGTGCTGGGAATCCAACCCAGAGCCTTGCATATGCAATTTTATTTTATTTTTAAAGGAACAACATCTTGCTAGGTTGCCCAAGCTGGCATGAAACCCTTGGGCTCTAGTGATCTTCCTGCCTCACCCTCCTGAGTAGCTGAGACGATAGGTGTGCACCACCACACCCTGCTATTATTTCTTCCTTTATTTAGGAAACTCTTGTAGAAGTCTAAGAAGATAACTTATTTGTGGGTGAACATAAGCCCTTCTAATTGTCACATTACTTAGTCAGGAAGAACATTTTATTAGCTCAATCCATAGCTCTTCTAACTAGTTACATAATAAAAATAAAACATCTAACATTTTCAAAGTGATGTGTGGGTAGCTGTAAAACTAAATTGGGAGGGGAGATGAAAACTTATATCTTTTGACATGTTACCTAGACCCAAATGCATAATGGTCCTACAATTGATGGTACATTAGAGTCTGCAAAGCACTTTGACATTCATTATCACATTTGAGCCTTACAAGATGGTGGTCACCAGGATCTTAATGGAGGGGGAAGGGAAGTTGGGGGAGGTTGGCAGCAGAAACATCATCTTTCCTATTCAACAACTAGACTTGAGGCTCTGTTTATTCCCCTTAACTGTCTGGTTGCTAATCTTGGCTACCACTGCCATCCTAGAGGTTGGGTTTCTCTCTATTGCTCTGACCCTCACTACTACATCAATACCAGCATTGTATAATTTCCCCTATTACTTTCTTCCCAGTTTGAGGGGAGAACACAGAAATAAGAATACAGTGGAAAGATCGACAGGACTTGAGAAGGGTGAGTTTGATCCTTTTAATTGAGGTCTGTTTTGCATCAGACTTTAAAAGCGTGGTTGAGAAGGCTGGGAGTGTAGCTAAGTGGTAGAGCGTCTGCCTGCGTCAAGCCCTGGGCTCATCCCCAGCACCGGAAATAAATTTTAAAAATGCATTTCTGAGTGAATGTGTGTGGTGTGTATGACCAAATAATAGTCTCTAGGTCTTAAGCATATTCTGTCTGATCAAGCTTTAATGTTTATTATATGTGCAGAGGAAAAACCATTCTGCCCCTATTCTATACACAGGGTTTATTTACCTTGATTTATTCTGGAGTCCAAAAGTAATTCAAAGTCCAGAAACAAAGGGAGAGGAAAGTAGTCAGGCTTTCTTGTTCAAAAGTAATTTTATATTGTAAAATGGCATGGTTTCAAAGCAGTGCCTAATGACCTTATCTTCCTAAGAGTTCCAGAAAACAAGAAAACAAAGAGTGCTTTAGGACACCTCTTTTTTGAGCTGTGGCATTAGAGGATCATTGTGATGATCAGGCAAGCCACAGACGGGAAAAGTGGTGACGTTGGAAATGGACATAATAATTGCGTTTCTCCTGACCTAGGATACCTAAGACTGAGCTCTCCTATATTCTATCTAGGGAATCAGAAAATAAATGCAAAAAGTTTAACCTGCTTGTAATTATTTTTTTCTCTTTTACTGGCAAGTGCTCAAGATTGTTTGTGTATCATAAAGGCCAATGTGATTTATTATTAATGAGGGATTACCTTTTGAGTTCTTCACATTTGAAAATTGCCAAGTCTTAGGGTCTTTTAAGATATAAGGCTTTGTCATCAATAAGCTGGTGACTGAAAATAGCTTTTTAAATTCTGTCCAGTATACTGTTTCATTGTATCATGGTTAAAATACCAGGAGGTGCTTCATTATTTATTTTTCTTTTTTAAGGCTGATCATATTCTTGTAGTTAAATGAAGTTTGTCCTCCAGGGAGAAGACAAAAGCTACTAATATTTCATTAAGGTGTTATACACTGGTAGTTTTCCCAGATGTTTTAAACTTAAAAATTGTTTTTTCAAGTGTGGTGGTGCATGTCTGTAATTCCAGCAACTTGCAAGGCTGAGGCAGGAGGATTGCAAGTACAAGGCCAGCCTCAACAATTTAGTGAGGCCAAGGCCCTATTTTTTTTTTTTTTGTACCAGGGATTGAACCCAAGGGCACGTAACCACTGAGCCACATCCCCAGCCCTTTTTATTTTAATTTTGAGACAGGATCTAAGTTGTTGAGGCTAGCCTTGAACTTGCCATCCTCCTGCTTCAGCCTCCCGAGCTACTGGGATTATAGGCATGTGCCACGGCCCTGGCAAGGCCTTGTCATTTTAAAAATTAGGAAGAAAAAATGGTCTGAGGATGTGGCTCAGTAGCAAAGGGGCTCTGGGTTCAATCCGCAATACCAAAAAAAAAAAAAAAAAAAAGAATTGATTCACCAAAATGTGTCTGAATCTGCCTCCTCCTTTCCATCTGAGCCTTGTTCAATTTTCACCTAGATTATTCCAAGTCTGAATATATTTCTCCCTGCGTCTATGTTCTTACCTACTTCAACATTGCCTATTGCCCATTGTTTACTTCCTATATGAGATACAACCAAGTTATCCATCACCTCAAAAAAGCAATATTGACAGCAAAGGAAAATCCAAGCTGTTTAGTGCTTCTCCAAATCCCCACAGACCTACTTTCACTTTCCCCCCTCAACTAACACTAGCCTGGCTTGCAAACACACAATATACACATGCACACGTATCTAACAGGAGTCATATTATGTTCCTTGAGCATGCCAGGTACCTTTAGGCCTCTGTGCCTTTATTGCTATAGAGAGAAAAGCAAATACAATGGCTCCAGGTTTGAATTAAATTCAATTCACTCACTGAGCTGGAGGAGGATTCCAAGTAAGCAAATCTCCTTTCCTTCTGTCCCTTGAATTTCACACTCACCCCCTCAGGCCACCTGTTATCTGAATAGTTTTTAGCTCAAAAGCAAATAATTTCAGGGTGATCATTTGATGGTTCTTTCTAAGGATTGAAAAGTACTTTGTACAGAGCTATTTATTTTTGTCTAAAAGTGAAAAACACACAAACAAAAAAACAGAGCATCATAGGGTTGTAATAACAACTTATTTGCACCATTTACTTGCGACTTGACTCTCCACATTTCAATTTAAAAAATCATGAGTAATTCTTTTGACAATTGATAAGCCCTATGCAGAAAAAATAATCCATATTGCAATTCAAAAGTTGTTATTTCTGCAGATCACAATGAATTCTGTCTTTCCAAGTGATTTCTTACCAATAGATTTTTCAATATTCATGAAAATGGAAATATTTTATGGCCCAAATGGTCTTCTTATTTTCCTCTTCAAAAGTGGGTTTTTTCTTATCTCAAAAAGCTAAAGAGGAATGCATTTCCCTTTCAGAATGGAATAATAGCTATGGACAATGGAAGGTAATTACATCAAAAGATTAAAGAGAATTCTGTATGTTGGAGAGGGAGCCTTTTGCAGTCATTTTGCTGGACTAGATTGGTCAATCTCATCTATTATTTATTTATTTTTATATCTGTCAGGAAGCTACAGACAAAATTCAGGATTGCAAGTAAATGATTTTTAGGATTGATATTTAGCTATACAACATTAGATGTGACTATCAAAACTACCCCTTAAAAACTTTTTAAAATCTCTTGGGACTGGGGCTGGGGCTATAGCCCAGTGGCAGAGTGTGTGCCTAGCATGTGTAAGGCATTGGGTTAGATCCTTAGCACCCCATAAAAATAAACAAATAAAATAAAAGCATGCTGTCCATCTACAACCACAATTTTTTTAAACTTTTAAAATCTCTTAATCATTACAAGAATTTTTCTTATTTTTTGGCAACTGCCACTACTTTAGATTTTTGTTTAACAAAATAATCAAGACGTCAGAGCTTAAATTATTTCTATGTCTGGCACCTTTGGGAAGCTACAGCAACTATTTCAGGTCATCACATATTATATGATGAATCATTATTTCTCTGTACTACAACAAACTCCAGGGAAATGAAAAGAACAATGCAAATGTCAAAGGTGTCTAATTTGGAACTGTCAAGTAGAGAATATAAAGTAACCTTTCTATGGGTATGATTAGATTAAGTACAATATGAAGAAAAAAATTAGACTCCACCAATGTCAAAGGTCCCATTCTACTTTTTTTTTTTTTTTAGTTTATTCTGTTTCTTTTTTGGAGACAGAATCTCAATATCTTGCCCAGGCTGACCTTGAACTCCTGGATTTAGAGGATCTTCTTGCTGCAGTCTCCTAGTAGCTGGGACTACAGGAACACACCATCTTATGTGACTCTTTTAGCACCACATAAAAATAAACCATGAATATAGGTTTAGTAACCTTTTTGGTATTTCTTGGAATTCTCCCATTAATGTAAATGACAGTTTGGATCTTTGACTTAAAATCAGAATGGAAGATTTATGCATTTTAGAGGAATGTACAACTCTAAAGATTTAGCCAGTAGTTCCATTGTTAGAGTGTTCCAATTTACCAAGTGCTGGTATTTTCTTGTGTAATTTTTATAATAAGGAGTATGTTTGCACCTGTATTATATGCATACAACCCTTTATAAATTATACAGAACACTTGTTACTGAATATGTGAGTTTTCTCATAATTATATTCCTAGATTATATATTATTATTATGTTGCAGAAAATGTTAATTTAATATTTACAAAGCTTCTAGCTTTCTTGTTTTGTAGATACAATGTAGGAGCAAAAGGTGGCAATTGGTAAAACACCTAGAAATATTTAGTTGTAATCCAACTAACCACAGTTCCATATTTCTTTAAGGTTTAGATAAATATAATTTGACATTCAGGGTCTACTATGAATGACGATTGAAGCTGAAACAGGATCTATGACTCATCATCTTTCTAGACCATAGTAATGAATATAACATCAAGAAAACTATCAGGTAGTAGACTCGTAAATTTATAAATGAGAGTTCTAGAACCACTTCTGTTTTTTTAACACACCTGTGATTTTATGTAAGACACTCCCCCATAACTTAATTATCCATCTAAACAGTACATATAATAATTCTTCTACATATTTCAAAGGATCATTGGAAGTGTTAAATGAAATAATAAATATTATAATTTTTAAAGACACTACACAAAAGTAACTCATACTTTGCATTTTGACTTAAGGGCATTGATCAGCCTTGATTATATATCACAAATACCTTATTTCAAAATTTTAGATTTATAATTTGGGAAAATATGAGCAGAAACACAATGAGAAATCGGCTTGAAGTAGAGAAATAGTTAAGGAAAATAGGTTCTAGAATAAACGTGTTCGAGGTCAGAAATTTCCCTAAAAAAATTTGTTGTTAACATGAAAAATGGTAACTATGGAGTGTTTCAAATTCTAACATTTAGGCTGTTATAGTTGCCATAGAAACACAGCTTCAGACACCGGATAGAATGAACCATATGTTATTCCTTTTTTTCACCCTAAAGATTTTGCTAATAGAATACCCTGAAAAACTAAAGATTTTTTTTTCAGTAGAATATCCTGAAAAACTAGACTATGAAATAGGTGGAGAGATATATTATGAGGCTTTGGCTGAACTGTGATTGCAAAGTCTAAGCCTTGAGTTAAGATGTGTCTTGATGCTGACCTGGGGCACTATCTTTGGAAAAAACACAACTGCATGGGTTGGAGCTACTGTCCATAACAAGCTAGAAGTTCAAAGACTTGTCAAATAGTCTTAAAGCAGCTAGTGGCTGATGTGATTTCTCATTAGAATATATTATAACATAATATATTATTGATGTGAGTATTTTCAGAGATTTAGAAACCAAAAAATTTAAAGTAGAATTTGAGATTCCTTTTGTAAGGGTCCGGCGAAGCCTCGGAGAAAGAGACCACCAAGAGACTGCTCATGCAATTGCAGAAGGGGATTTACTGGGGATCCATTCCAGCGCGCTGGGGCTCCTGGCCCACTCAAGAAGGGAGAGCAGCCAAGAGCCCCGGGCAGGGGTTGAGCAGCGCTTAAGTACACTTTTTGGGGAGGGCGGGGACTTTACACACATCACAGTCTCCTTTAACAAATCACCATACACAGCGGGAAAATCAAACAACAATTCTTAGACTTGATTAGTACATTCATTGGCGGGAACAGATTGGGGGGGGCGATTGGTCACTTCTAAGTGGGGTACACATTCAAACTGATTGGTTCGGGCCCTGTATGCCTACGTGACAAGCTACACAGGGTCCCAGGTTATTAAACAACCAGAGGGCCAGTGGGAATATTTACTGGGCAGTTCGGGTATTGTCCTAACAGCTACAGGAATTTCAGGTTTTTGGGTGTAGCAGAGGAACTTAACAATAACTGGTCCTTTACTTTTTAACTCAGGCCTTGCAGTTTAGAAACTTTACAATGCCCGGTCTTTTACTTTAACTTCAATTTCTTTTACCCTTACACTTTTAGTCCTTGCAGCAAAGAAGTTTCTGTTTTAAAATATCATTTATTATTCTCACTGCTCATAAATAATATACATATTCATTGTATAAAATTGGAAACACAGAAAAGGAAAAACCCCAGGCCATTTTAGCATCCACATATACCTACAGATAATATTATATTTTTTGCAGTGCTGAAATCAAATATATAGTTTTATGTTCATGTTTTTAATATCAAGGTTTTTCATTTAAAATACAACTTCATGTTGCCCTATGAAGACAGATATACTATAAAGAACAACAGGATTCGAGAATATCAAATGGGGGTTGGGGACATAACTCAGTGGTAAAGTGTTTGCTGGCATGCATGCATGGGGGCCATGGGTTTGATCTCCATCACTGCCAAAAAAAAAAAAATTAAAATAAAAAACTTCATATGCAAATACTGTATGCCTTTCTTCTTGGCTCATTTTATTTGCATCCCTATTCTTGTGGATGGAGACCTTGAAAAGAGTAGGTGGTCAAGAGGCTTTTCTAAAAAGTTTGTAAGAAGGAAGTTTCAAAGTGTAATGAACTTGCATTTCTTAATTTTATTTTCAAAATCTGTTGGTTTAGATTAATACCATAAATTTCTATTTTATTCATTCACATCCATACCATCAAATCCACTAAAAATAGAGGAAAACAAAGATAAAAATTAGATTTAAAATACACAATGTAATAATTTTAAAAATGTAATAATTTGGGTTTTTTGTTTGTTTTCTTGGAATTCATTATTCAATACAAATGTTACCCCAAACTGAAATTAATTTCTAGTAAATTCAGGTTATTAAAGTGAGATAGAGTATGGTATTGCTCTGGGCAAGTTAGTCTTTAGCAATCTTAAGAGTTATCATACAGGTTTCAAATTTATCCATTTAACAAATGTAGAACAGTTTTTAACCTGGGGTGGGGGGGGAACTGGTCTGGTTAACAGAGAATCACATTATTTTAAGGACCAGTTTTTATACACGGAGAAACATAACTTTAATCAAATCTTGATAATCCTAATGAATCCCTGGATCCATTTTAGTCCTGATATAGTTAAATTAAGATAACTTAACTTCCTAGTTGGGCAGTTTTTTAATAATGAAAATTTAAGGCAGGAAACACTGACCATACAGTTTGAACAACAAACTAACATCGTCTAATAATTTCAATTTCTGCATATTAACCTGAATATATTTGTAATATATGGCTGCTCTGTTTTCCCAAAATTGTATTTGAAAATCCACAGAATAAGTGAATTTGAAGTTTTAGATGTTTGTGTGTATTTGTACATGTTGCAAATATATATGTATTTTTTTTGGTACTGGGGATTGAACCCAGGGGTGCTCACCCATTGAACCACGTTCCCAGTCTTTTTTATTTTTTATTTCAAGAGAGGGTATTGCTAAGTTGATTAGGGCCTTGCTAAACTGCTGAGGCTGGCTTTGAGCTTGTGATCCTCCTGTCTCAGCCTCCTGAGCCGCTGGGATTACAGGCATGCTTCACCACACCTGGCCTCCTTGTTTATTTCTAATTTGCTTATATCTAACGGAATTCTGAGAGTTTTTGATACATATTTATATAAATTATAGTAACCTTCTTTATTTCTATCATTGAGAAAGAAGATAAATATTTGAGAAATGTCATTCATTTTTAAGAACCGGCTCTTCAACAAGTGCATATTAGATTCATTCTGAAGTAAGTTGCAAGTGAGTACAACTATTTCTGTCTTGAAAGAAGAGATGGTAATGGTGTCTGAATATCTTACTTTTACTTTCTAATGAACTGCCAACTGAATAATGTTAATGCTTTAGCCCATTATTGTGCATGCCAGTTTCTTACAAATATAGTCCACATCAATAAAGTCAATGACTATAGTATAATAATTTTAATGATCAAAGAAATTTCTGAAAGTTTCATTGTATTTTGAAATATTTATACACTAAGGAATATTACTTTCAAAGTCATCATAGATTAACTTAATGAAAGTATTGTGCAATGCCAATCAAGGAAAAAATGTAAAAAAAAGTTGAATTAAAAGTTAAAGGAAATGTCAAATCCAAATCTTGTATTAAAATGTTACCAAAAAGTTTCTGAATTTTCAATCTATTAGTTAAAAACTGGTACAACTTACCAGTAAAATAGCAAAATGCTTATTTTAATATTTTCTATTGAGATTAATATTAATTTTAACTTAATCTTGGATCTAGGATCTGAAACAAGGCCTGTACCCATATTTACATGTAATTGCTTCTGTTGTTTTTAGTAGGTGTTTATTTAAACTCATCTGAAATTGCTGAAATTCATTTGTAAAGATAATTTTGGTAGAAAAAGCATTCTAAGATATTTTCCTTCTGTCCTGTGTATACCAAAGCACACACATGAAAATTTAAATATTAACATCAGTTTGATTTCTCACACATGTATTAGGAACTATACAAAAATTGTTGTGCAAAGTGAAAAACATTAGATTTTACTGGAGAAAACTATTTCACAAGTCAAGTAAAAGACACAAGTCTGATTATAAGGCCAATCTATGGTTTACATGGCATGCCACCATGCATATTTATAAAACTGAGACTAGGTAATTCACTGAATATTTCCTGTAACTTTAAATAGGAATGAACTTTAAGTCCATTCTTTATTCAGGTTTGTTCTTCAGATAAACTCATGCATTAATTATAAAACTGACTATTGTGAAAAGAATGTTTTTGTCCTGAATATATTTTATTCAGGCAAACTGCCTAAAAGCAAATTCATTATAACAGTGTAAGGCTTGCTTGCAGGAAGTATTAATCATCTCTTTGCCACAAATTTATATATTTAATTAGAAATTTAATGTAATGCATAAATTTAAGTTTTGATCAGTACACATTCTTTATACACATCAAACTCCCACTATTAGATTAGTAATAGCAGCTAGGCTTAGAAGAAAAAAAAAATCAATTCCTTTTAAACTACTTATTTTAAGTAAGAATGCATTTTTGCATTTTGCTTTTGGCCAAGGGTCAGTAGGATATTTACATAGTGAATAAAGACTAGATACAAACAATGATTTTCTTAGCATAAAAATAGCAAGCTTTGGGGGCTGGGATTGTGGCTCAGCAGTAGGTAGAGCGCTCCCCTAGCACAGGCGGGACCTGGTTGGATCCTCAGCACCACATAAAAATAAAAGGCATTGTGTTGTGTCCATTTACACCTAAAATATATATATATATATATATTTTTTTTTTTTTAAAGCAAGCTTTATAGAGTAAACCACTAAAGAAATTGTCTCAGATTTGCCACTGATAAGCTATGTGATCTTGAGCCAATTTCTTGACCTCTTGGTAACTTTCATTTTTGAAGTGGAGAGAGTCACAAAATTTACCACAAAGTGTTGCTTATGGAGACAATGAAATACATGCTTATGAGTGATGCTAGGCACATAATAAGTGTTCAAATGAATGTTCTTTTTGGTTGGGGGGGGGGCATCAGGGATTGAACCCAGGGGCACTCAATCACTGAGCCACATCCCCAGCCCTTTTTTATATTTTATTTAGAGAAGGGGTCTCACTGAGTTGCTTAGTGCCTTGCTGTTGCTGAGGGTCTTGCTGAATTGCTCAAGGCCTCACTAAAGTGATGAGGCTCTGGCATCAAACTCACAATCTTTTTGCCTCAGCTTCCTGAGCCCTTGGGATTACAGGCATGCACCATCACACCTGGCTCAATGAATACTCTTACCAGTGTAAAATGCTACCTACTTTATTGACCAAAAGCATTCTATCAATTCAGTTCTTAAAAACTAGAGATGCAAGCTGAGCATGGTGGCCCACGCCTGTAATCCCAGTGGCTGGGAAGACTGAAGCAGGAGGATTGTAAATTCAAAACCAAAATCAGCCTCAAAAAAACAAAACAACAACAAAAAACAATGTATATACTCATGCAATAAAATGGTTAATACATCTTTTCTGGTACTGTTAAGGAATAAACTCTAAAAATCTCTCTAGAACTGCTTGACATGATTCTGAGTAAATAGAGGAAGAAATAAGTGTTGCACGGAAAAATGAGTAGCTCAGAAGTTCAATTGATTCATGGTCTTTAGGTTAAGAGAGGTGAGAAACAACTAATTATTGTTACAACAAAATAATCTTTTTTTTTTCTGTCTTGAAAGAAAACATTAAAGAAAAAAAAGAATTTTGTTAGGCAAGCACTGGATGGGAGGGTTGTAATCTGTGTTCTTGATGGTAATAAATTTAATCATTCAGTCGTCTAGTTAATACTAGCTTGCCTGATAATTATTATACTCAATTAAAAGATTTGCTAATGATCTGATCATCAAAATTCTAATTAATAGACAAAGGGAGATAAGCAAGTATTTGGGTACTATTACATAAACCACCAGGGAATTAGGCTTTATGAAGTTTTTCTACTCCAATGAAAGCACATTAATATACCAACCAGCTCATCAAATTAAAGTAATATTTCACATGCCGAGAAAACTAATTTATTATTGGTAAATTATTTATGTGTGAAGATAGCTCAGCTTAATTTGTAAGATAAAAGCTAGCCTATGACTGCTATCATTTTTATCAGGTTTTATGATATCTATTAAAATGAAATTTATAAAACAACCTGTTGATAGAAAATGCAATAAAAAAGACAAGGTATTCTTGTTCTACTTTATATGTCAAATATTGACACAAATGTGAAAAATCTATTATAGATAGTAGTATAACATATATATTTTTACTTTGAACTCAGTAAGTCATTTGAAAGAAACCGTTCATGTCTTGACACATCAGCAGTGCCACTACCCAAGAAAATTACTTATATCAAAACTAACCTAAACAAGCTAGGTGCAGTGGAAGAGATTTGTAGTGCTAGCTGCTTGGAGGCTGAGGTGGGACAATCACTTGAGCCCAGGAGTTCAAGACCCATCTGGATAACATAGCATGACCCCACCGCAAAAAATAATGATGATAATAATTTGAACTATATCATATATATATTTTTATATATATATAATATTTTAGTGGAAATAGAGGGGTTTTTGAGGGGGGGTGGCAAGGTGTGTAACACTCTGAAATTTCTGAATAATTCCGTGGGAAATTGTGGGTATACATTCTACCTTCCATTTTGCATTTTAGACCTTCCCAATCAGAAGGGTTATATAGGAGTATCTTCATGAAGTACTATAAGCAAAGAAAGTAATTCTTAGTACTTATTTTTATGATGATATTATCATTTCAGTGGTGATGAGAAATATAAACTACAACTACACAGTGAAATAACTCTATATTTTGAGCTTTGTAACAAGAGATTGTATGGAGTAGAATTTACTTATGGACCATATACTATAAAACCTATTTTTATTCCCCTTTCCTATACTTTTCCAGGTCTACACCCACTATTTTGAATTTAAATCTAGCTGTAAATACACTTCATAAGATAATTATAGCATTTTTGGTCTTTCAGACGATGGCTTCCCTCACAGCATTTCACAGAGCTAAGTAAAAAATTTAATGCAAAAATGTGTGGGTGATGTGTAATAGTACTTCTTAGCACTCAGCAATTTGAATTGGATGATTAGTCATTAGTTTCAGGTATACTTAAGACATGTTCTCAAAGTATCTTCAAACTTCAAAGCTCTTATTGAAACAATTCATTTTAAGCTAAAAAGAGCACAGATCAGGCATCTATGCTAGGATAATAAACCCAGTAATAGTCTCACTTTAGAAATGTGGGGCAGGGTGGTTTGGATGTGGCAAATCTGTGCACACATGTGTGCCAGTGACTCAGGAGGCTGAGTCAGGAGGAACACAAGTTCAAGGTCAGTCTCAGCAATTTAGCAAGACTCAACAGCTTAGCAAGACCCTATCTTAACATAAAAGATGAAAAGGACTGGGAATATAGCTCAGTGGTAAAGTGCCCCTGGGTTCAATCCCCTGTACCTAAATAAATAAATAAGGAACATAAGGCAGTATGTTGTATAAAGAAGTGCTAAGAAAGAAAAAGTCACTGGACTTGTCACTGAGCCAATTATATCAGAACAGTTCCATTACAGAAAATCAAAGATATATTTGTGTTCTGGATATATGCATATAGCTTTTCAACATTATATTAATGAAATAAAAGTTTCCATATATCCTTTTTCTTCCAAGAAATGACAGATACTGATGATGATTTTTACCTCACTTAGAGAAAAATATTTTTTACCATACATAAGAAGAAAGTACATAAATGAATTTTGCTAAGATTATTTTAATTCAAGCATTAAATAAGTCTGTGGATTTCTTATAAGTACTGCACACTTAACCCATTACACCACTAGTGCTCCAAGTCTGTGGATTTCTACAAATGTAAGAGCATCTAATTAATATGTCATGCATTTCAGGAAAGGCCACACTTCTGACTGATAATCAGGACTCACACTCCAATTTCTTCTATAGCTGTCTTGGGTTTGTAATTTACATTGGAAAGAGTAATATTCCATTGTGCACATAAACTATGAATATTTTAAGGACAATGAAGCAAAAGAGCAACTTCTAGTCCAAGAAATAATTACATTATAAATTATAGGGATGGAAGAGGGGCAGTGTTACATCAGAGAGAGATAAAGAAAACATTTTTTTTAAGAAAAATCTCTCTTAAAGAAGAAATAATATATAATGGATATTAATAGAAGAAATTGAGCACTAATTTCCTACATGATATACATGCCAAGAAGAAAGTATTTAAATTATACCTTTGCTAAACAAAAATTATGGGAGACCTTCATTTTGGATTGAGCTCTTGCAATAGGCCTCAACAGACAAAACTAAAATAGTGTCACTCATGCTAAATGCCACATAATCAAAATGAAATTTTAAGAAAGCAGATTTATCTCCACACAAACCAATTTCCTGGAAACAGGAATTAATCCTTATTAAAAAAAAAAAAAAAGTAACCTGAAGTAACCTGTGTATTAACTAACCCATTTCTTTTTTTCATACTGTTCCTTTTTCTTTTCCCCACTTTATAAAATCCACTGCTTTGCTATTTCCCGGTGGGAGTGCTCATTCTGTTTTGGAGGCTGTCCCAATTTTCACGAATCATGAATAAAGGCCGATTATATCTCTAACTAAATGTGTTGTAATTTTGTCTTTTGACACCTCAATAAAGCTGTAAAAAAAAGAAATTAGTCAAAAATCTACATAAATATCAACAGCAGAAAACTAAATACTTTTCAGTGTTGTAGAAAATTACACCTTTAACTATAGAACAGCTTGAAGCACTTGGGCAAAATAAGGTCATTTGTCAGATGGGACAGGGGTGCACCTATATTCTCAGCTACTGAAGAAGCTAAGAAGGGTGGATCCCTTAAGCCCAGAAGTACAAGGTCACCCTAGGAAACCTAAAGGGATCCTTTGAGAGAGAGAGAGGGTGGGGGGTTGTCGTCTGCTGACTTACTGTAACTTATACCTGATGCAAAGGTTGGTCTTTTGAAAATAATTTTCATACCTGTCTGGGCTTCACTTTTGTCAGACTCCTTGACCTGTCTAGTCAGAGGTTTTCCTATCAGGACCTTAGTATATGCCTGCTTTACTCCCACCAGTCTACTTCCTCTTCCTAGAGAGACCTACCTTCTAAGACAAGGGCCTTTTCTTCTAGCTAGAGACAAAAGAGAGAAAAATGCATAAGAAATAAGTGCATTGATTGCTCTTCCTGCATATCTTCTGGAAAAAAGGGCAGGCTGGTAAATAAATAATTAAAAGCAAACAAAGTTTGGAAACATTTTTTTTTTTTTCTCCCTCGGTAGTGGTTACATTTGGAAAACAGCCCTGCTGTTTCAGAGATCTTAGCATCATATAAAATCAATCCACCCCAAACAAGAGTAAAACAAAAACCTTCAGGAGGTGGATGAAAATAAGTTTTAAAACTGTTTTGTTTTTGTTAAACTGCCTGAGAGATTTGAATGAAAATTGCAAGATGAAGGCCAGTTAGTTCTGATCTCCTTCTTGCCATACTTTTGCTCAAAAGTTTCATAAAGAATACAACTACAGGCCTGGGGTTGTAGCCCAGTGGTAGAGCACTTGCCTAGTGCGTGCAGGCCCTGGGTTTGATCCTCAGCACCACATAAAAATAAATAAGTAAAATAAATGTATTGTGTCCAACTATGACTAAAAAATAAAAAAAAAAGAATATGATTACATATCCTATGCAAATGTTAACTTAATATTTTAACTTCTTTTACTTAAAATGAATGTCAATGAAGGTTTCATATCATATTATCCTGTTTCATCTCCACTCTTCAATCAAACTTGGAACAACCCCGGCTCCATGCTGTGTGTTACACTAGAACAAATACACTGAATCCTTCTTTAGGTTCTACAAGTAATTGTTGACTATTGATTTAAAATTCAATGCAGCCCTAGGTAATGTGGGAGGTAAAACAAAAGAAATGACAGATGATGAGGTAGAAGAGCTTACAACAAGGTAAGATCTACAACAGTTAAAGAACTGAAGTGAGGCCTGTGGAATACTGAATCAAAGAAATCCATGATTCATATATATTATAAGAATTAAGTAATATATATATATATATATTTTTTTTTCTTTCTCTATTATAGAGAGCACTGAGGACCCTGTACTTGGATTTAACCACTGTTATTAAACTTAGGACCCTTACATCACCCACAATTTTTTAAATTATTTATGCAAGTCCTTTAAAATCAAGGACAATACAATTGTACGCATTTTATTTTAGGATGACTTGTCTCTTCTTCTCTGGTTCCTCACTCATTCTTAGCATAGAATAGAAATATTGTGTGCTTTATTGATAATTTCAAAATAAGTAAGAGTCCATCTTTCCTGGCAAGATTAACATTGTTAAACTATGTGAACAATTACCAGCTAAAGAAGATATTGGTCCCTTCAATGCCTAATGCTTTCTGTATATGTCTGCATAGTCATTTAGAAAGAAAGTATCTTTCATTGTATTTTAAAATCCTTGGAACATATTATATGTGAAAATACCTATAAAATGTTTTCAAATCAGTTATTCATCTAAGTCCTAAATAAAGGGAACAGAAACAAATAACCAAATATTTACAGAGATATTATTACATTATAATCAAGAGGTTTTTTTTTTTCTTGTGGTACTGGGATTGAAGCAAGGGGGCACTTTACCATTGAGCAACATCCCTAGCTCTTTTTATTTTGAGACAGGGTCTCATTAAGTTAATGAGGCTGCCCTCAAACTTGAGATCCTCCTGCCTCAGCCTCCATAGTTACTAGGATTACAGGTGTGCACCATTGTATCTGGCCTATAACCAAGATATTTGAGGCTGGGATATGTTGTGTTTTATTCTAGATGGATTAGGTCTTCATAACATGATTAACTGCCTTCCTGACCACCAATTAATTGGCCAGGTCAATAGTTCTACAGAAGATAGCAAAAGAAAAGAGCAAACTGTTGGTTTGTTCTTTCAGAGCTTTAAGCTATTGTTACCAATAATCTATTCCTATCCTGGAAACTGCGAACCCTGAAGATATGAACATAAAATAAAATAATTACCTCTCTTGAATTTGATTAAGTGGGTCAAGAGGTATAGAAGCATTCATTCCTGCTCCAGATAAATTGTATCCTAAGGGAAGTAGATTTATCTCATTAAGACAGATTTCTTCTATTCATTAAAATTGACTACTACTTAATATCACTAAATGTTTTCCATGCAAGTTATAAAAATTAATTTTGGGTGTATTGCTGAATTTGCATGAGTTATTTATAAAGAGGAAAACTTGCATACATATCCTTTTTATTATGGGTTGTATTCATGCATCCTGCTATTAATTACCAACAAATAGAAAATTAATGTCCTTCTCAAGGCAATTTAAACAATTAAAGACAAAAAGTAATTAAAGTAAGTACTTTAAACATCAATGATTTATAAATGCATAAAATGCCACATATAAACCAGGAATGGTGGCACATGTCTGTAATCCCAGCTACTCTGGAGGCTGAGGCAGGAGAATCAAAAGTTCAAGCCCAGCCTCAGGGAGACCCTGTCTCAAAATAAAACATAAAAAGAGCTGGGGATCTAGCTCACTGGTAGAGTGTTATTGGGTTCAGTTGCCAGAACTGAAAATAAATAAATAAATCCATAGGTTTAAATATATTCTGGGAGACCAGTTTATGTGGTTTCCTTTTATCATTATTTTGGTACAAAAGAGCAATCAGGTTATAGGAAATGTATGACCATATTCCACCTTTTTTATTTTTTATTTTTGGTGGTTCTAGGCATTGAACCTAGGACCTCATGCATGATAAACAAGTGTTCTACCACTGAGCTGCATCACTAGTGTGAAAATATTTTAAAGTAATCATCTTGGAAGATCAAGAGGTATGCCAAAAGAAACAAGTAATTGAACTATGCTGAAGATGCTGTTTCTAAATTTCACTGAGATGCAGTTGAATATTTTTAAGATTATTTCATAATCCCAACTTGAGAAGTTATTTTTGAAGGTTAAGGTTGCCTTCTTCACACTGCTAACATTATTTATTACTTTATTATTATGTAGTATTTATTTCTTAAGATGGATAATACCTTTCCTTACCAAGTTAAACATGATGCTAGCATACTTATCTTTTGGTTGTTTTTTTTTTTTTTTTTTTTTTCTTTTCCAGATGTCCTTTCCTAGATCAAGATGTCTTTTGTCTAAAATTGAAATCAAATGAAAATATCTGTGTGTTAACATTCAAGTTATATGAAATGATATAAATTGGCTACTTAAAAAGTGACTTTGAAAAAATTTACTCACCTTCCATGAAAAGGTTTCTATAAAATGTCTATGACAACATATGGCAAAGTCAAACCTAGGCTGTTTATACTAGATAATTTTAGTTTAAAATAAGGGCTATTTCAGAAAGAAAATCACCTAAGACTGAATTTTGCCTTAGCAAACTCTTTCTTAGCAACACTAGATTCTAAGCGCGCGCTCTCTTTCTCTCTCTCTCTCTCTCTCTCTCTCTCCTATTTTAGACTACAAGGAGTTCTAGGCAAAACAAAAAGAGAATCTGACTGTGTAAACAGGACCTATTATTCCTTCAAGAAATCAATGGCTGGGCACTATATGCCTGTAATCCCAGTGATTTAAGAAGCTGAGGCAGGAGGACTGCAAATTTGAGGCCAGCCTCAGTAACAAAGTGATACCCTGTGTCAAAATAAAATTGAAAAGAGCAGGAGCTCACTGATACAACACCCTTAGGTTCAATCCCCAGTACAAAAACGAACGAAACAGCAATAACAGCAACCATAAAAACTAATGGAGAAATGGGAATGTAGTTCAGTGGTAGAAAAGACTTTAGGTTTGATCCTTAGGACCCTACAAAACAAAACAAAACAAAAAAACCAAAAAAAAAAAAAAAGTAAGAAAAAAATAATAAAATAATGGACATATCTGTTAATTTGTACCCAACTGTTTGTGAAATTTTGTAGTAAAGATAATTACAAAATAAATGAATAAGTGGATGATGGATGATTAAATGAGCATTTCTTTCTTTCTTTTTTTTTTTTTTTTTGGTGTTGAAACAAACTCTGGGAAGAATACTGTGTATAGGCAAAGATTATTTTAAGCAATCTTGCTCTCTCCCCATCTTTAAGTTCACTGAAGAATAAATAGTGAGGCAATTAATCATAAAAGGGCAATAAATGAACATATAAAAATGTTATAAAAGAAATGTGATAAAAGAAATTCAAAAAAGATAATAGAGCAACTCAGAAAAGATTTGTGGTTACTCAAAAGAAACAGAAGCAAAAATCAATCAAGTAGATGAAACAATAATTCATTTTCTTGCACAAAGTGACCTAAATGAAGGTAAATTGGCTGAAATTACCATGCAAATAAAAATTAAATGCATTTTTGAAATGATAATGAAACTATGAAGAAAGCCAGGATAGGAATCATCAAAATAAATGTTTTATGAGTCAGCCAGTCATTTTTGCAACCTTAATTAACAGGTTGATGCAAATGAGTAGAGCTTTACAACATTAAAACTTGGTTAGGTACAGTGTTTTCCAAAAGAATCAGTTAAACAAGCCAATGGAATTTAAGAGATAAAAAAAAAATATTTCTATCATGTGTAGCCTTATCAACCCCCTAATAGGCAAATGTAAATGTATCTCCTCCAGTGTTGTAATAAGGCAAGTCATGTACTGACTTTTTGGGCTGGTACATGAGGTTAAATGATTTTTTATAAGAAGATAAAGGGCCCAGTATGGTGGTGCACTCCTATAATCCCAGAGACTCAAGAAGGAGGCTGAAGCAGGAGGGTTGCAAGTTCAAGGCCAGCCTCAGCAACTTGGCAAGATCCTGTCTCAAAATTAAAAGTAAAAAAGACTGGGAAGATCAGTAGAGTAGAGGGAAGAGAACAGGGTGAGGGAGGAGAGGAGGGAAAGCGAAAGAAAGTCCTGGGACTGAATTAGACCAAGTTATATTCCATGCTTTTATAATTATGTCAAAATAAATCCTAATGTTATGTATAACTGACTAAGGATGTAGCTCAGTGGTTAAGTGCTCCTGGGTTCAATCCCTAGTACCAAAACAAACAACAACAAAACAAAATATAAAAACAAAAAATTGAGGAATCATTTTAAAATGTAACTGACAAGTATAAAATGAGCATATCCAGCAAATATTAATACTTTATGAACAATATCCTAACATGGGTGAAAACACATTTTAGGATTCTAGTTAAGAACAGATATTAGCTGAGTGTTGTGGCGCACGCCTGTTATCCCAGCAGCTTGGGAGGCTGAGACAGGAGAATCGCGAGTTCAAAACCAGCAATTTAGCGAGGCACTAAGCAACTCAGTGAGACCTTGTCTCTAAATAAAATATAGAAAAGGGCTGGGGATGTGGCTCAGTGGTTAAGCACCCATGGGTTTAATTCCACACACACAAAAAAAGAACAGATATTAAAGTAAGTATTGCAACACATCAACGCATTTTGACTAACAAACCAAATGCTTTACCACACAATTTAACATAACTAAAAGAAGTAGTTCAGTGGCAATTTGCCTGATCCTAGTGCTCAGTTGTCTGAGTAACCAATTCAAATGGTCAGCCTTGTTTGTTTTGTTTTTTGTATGTTTCTGGGGATTGAACCCAGGGCCTTGTGCATGCAAGGCAAGCACTCTACCAACTGAGATACAGCTCCAGTCCCTTTGTTTGTTACTTAAGTCTATCAACCTGTAAGAAAAATGTTTAACACCATCACCTAGTAGATTTCATTCAACCTTTTAATTCTTAAGCTTCCAGGAATCCTACTAGTAAGCCCTCTGACTCCTAATTATAACTTATTCCTCTCTTAACTAGTTTGTGAAAACTACCTCTTTATCTCTTAGTCTGTATTTAAGAACATGTCTTGCCAGGCGCGGTGGTGCACACCTCTAATCCCAGCAGTTTGGGAGGCTGAAGCAGGAGGATCTTGAGTTCAAACCCAGCCTCAGGAATGGTGAGGTGCTAAACAACCCAGTGAGACCGTGTATCTAAATCAAATACAAAATAGGGCTGGGGATGTAGCTCAGGGGCCGAGTGTCCCTGAATTCAGTCCCTAGTACCGCTCCAAAAAACCCCTCTACTGGATGGGAAATGATCTGACTTTCTTATGATCTCTTATGATATACTGATTTTTATCACACACTTTCCGATATGGTGGTCATTTGTGTATTTTCCTTGTATTTCATCTCTCCCATAATAGATCATAAGCCCTGTCTGGGTTGTAGTTTTTGATCCTCCACATAACAGGTGCTCAAATAAGACTTGTTGGTTCATTTATTCTTTCAACAAATACTTATTGAAGACCTGCTATATGCCAGGCATGTGTTAAATGTGTTCTGACATTTTCTTTAAAACTATTAGACCATATTTTTTTATAACATTACAGAAAATGACCCAGTATTTGTAATTAGCATTTGTTAAAAGTTTTTTTTTTTCTTGCTCGGTGCCATGGCGCATGTCTGTAATCCCAGCCACTTGGGAGGCTGAGACAGGAGGATCGTGAGTTCAAAGCCAGCCTCAGCAACAGTGAGGCACTAAGCAATTCAGTGAGACCTCGTCTCTAAATAAAATACAAAATAGGGCTGAGGATGTGGCTCAGTGGTTGAGTGGCCCTGAGTTTAATCTCTGGTAACCCTCATCAAAAATTATTTTTTCTCATAAGCCCATTTCCCATCTTCATTCTATGGATATTTTTATCCAAGTATACTTCTGTTATTTTCCTTTGATTGATAGTAGTTTTGATTCATGTTTTAAACTTTTTTTAAGAAGTACTTGTAAATATTTACAGTATTTAAGTGACTTAAATTCACTTTTTGGTTTCTAATATAAGTAAAAAAATGCCAAACAAGAACAAAGAAATAATTCTATTTTTTTTTTTATTGTGGTATTGGGGATTGAACTCAGGGTTACTTTACCACTGAGCTATATCCCTAGGCTTATATTTATTTATTTATTTTTAAATTTAAAGACAGAGTCTTTTCTAAGTTGCTTAGAGTCCCATTAAGTTGCAGAGGCTGGTCTCAAACTTGCAATCCTACTTCCTCAGCCTCCAGGTGTCTGGAATTACAGGCATATGCAAGTACATTGTTTTTAAAAAAAAAATTCTGGACAATGTCAGATGTAAGTTTTATTTTTATTTTATTTATTTATTTATTTATTCTTTTATTTATTTTATGGTGCTAAGGATTGAACCCAGGGCCTCATGCATACTAGGCAAACACTGCCATTGAGCCACATCCCCAGCCCACAAGTACATTTTATATTGGGAATTTTATGCAAAGATTGCATAGCTTTCAAACTAAAATAATTCATTCTAATATTTCAGGAAAATTTTTTTTTCTATTTCAGATGAAGGATATATGATCTATTTATAATTGTTAAACTAATAGATACTGATTATAATAGTGGAAATTATGGAAAGTTTTAAATAAGTGGGTTAAAGAAACAATCAGAGAGTTGATTTATCAGATGATAAGTTCAGCAATATCATCATGGGATAAAACCATACTATGGTAATTTCAGTTATCAATTATAAATAGAATGCATCTGATGTGTTATCAAATGAAATTTCAACACATGATGAAAAATCATAAGAACTATATTCTTCCAAATATGTTTAATAGTGTTACTAAGAAAATGTTTCTAATTGCTACTGAAAGCTAACTTGACTCTCCAAGTGAAATGTTAACAAACTTTTAACAAACTGTTAAACAAATGTTAACAAACTTTTCATCTATATAAAAGAGGAATAAAAAGTCAAATATAAAGATAAAAGTAATATGCAAATTCAAGTTGTGGGTTTAGAATCCAGGTTGTAGAATTTAGAGTTTGGAAGCAGGGTTAATAAAAAGCTTAAAATGGAGAGCTAATTAATCTATACCAACTACAGAGTTACTTTTTTTTTTTTAGTTGTAGATGGATACAATATCTTTTCTCTTTCTTTCTTTCTTTCTTTATTGTATAAGAGAAGGTTAGAGAGAGAGAGAGAGGTCTTGGATCAGATCATGAAGATGTAGGAAGACATTGACAGTTTTAAGCATGGAATGATATTTTAAAATGCACTAAAAGTCAGTCAAAATCGTATGCACTTGTAATCCCAGACACTTGGGAGGCTGAGACAGGAGGATGGCCAAGTTCCAGGCCAGCCTCAGCAACTTAGTGAGACCCTGCCTCAAAATAAAAATTAAAAAAAAAATAATAATAAAGGGGCTGGGGATGTAGCTCAGTGGTAAAGTGCCCCTGAGTTCAATCCCCAGACCAGGAAAAAAAAAAAGCATTAATAAACAGTTTACAGAGTAATTTCTGAATCCTTTCAATACATTCAACTGAGCATCACCTGGGGCCTCTTTTATCCTCTAAATGATCTGTATATGGGACATGGAATTTTCTTTTCATCTGTTTAGGAAGCATTAATTAGTTGTTTGTATGGTACTTTGCAATAACTACTGACTGACATTTAATTTAGTCAACGTAGAGACTTCTGCTATCCCTTTCTGCTCATTTTGCAGATCTGCCAAAATAGAATGACATGTCAGGCGCATGCTATTTCCATTTCACAGGAAGTCGGGCCAAATTATAGAGTTATTCTGTATATGGATAAAACAATGTTTCCTACTCCTCACGGCCATTCAATTAGGAAGTGATTGGATGGTGATGTTCCATAAATAAATCTTCAAAACCACAGACAATGGAGTGAAAGATCACCTTTGCACTGTGTACAAGAAAATCCATTAGGTTCCTCCAGCTCAAAGCTTTGCTGATGTTCCCCATTCCAAAGAAACAAAGCATTCTTTCAGGGAAAAAAGAAATGCATTAACAGCAGCATACATACTGCCTGTTTCTCTGTACTAAAAGAAATCCTACTCTATCATATTTTATATAGAATTATCAAAATGAAAACCACAAGGGTAAAAACTATTCTTTGTATTGTTGAACAAACAGACAAATGAGACAAAATGTGCTGCCAACTGTTAATGTTTTCTGTACAGTATTGAAATGATATTGAAAAACCCTGAATTTGATAAGTGAAAGTATAATTCCCTCCCAAGTCCCTGAAAAGGTACTGTAGATTTAGTCCTATGGTTGTCATGAATATATGTGGAAAATACTATAATGACTGAAGTATTATTATTCTCTTGGTGCCAAGGGGTTTTTGTGTTAAAGTATCTGAAACTGGTATATGGTAGACAATAAATTACCACTGCACTGAATTCCTTGGTATATATTAGTTTGCATATTCTAGTAAGGAAAGTTTTTAAATACTGCATATCTAAAATTTGTTGAAGGACAGAATTCTAAAACTTTACTGAGCTAATTAGTATATCAGTCATGTCTCTGAAAATTAGCCTAAAGCTGAAAATATGGAGGGAAAAAACTATTTAGAATGCTAGAGCTTAGCACATAGCAAGCAATAATAATAATAAATAACATCAATCTGTTAGCTTATGTATCTTTTTTATTTTTTATTTTTGTGTAGTACTGGAGAGTGAGCCCAGGGGTACTCTACTACTGGGCTCCATCCTCAGCCCTTTTTATTTTTTTTTATTTTGAGGCAGGATCTCTCTAAGCTGCTGAGGCTGGCCTCAACTTGACACCTCCTGCCTTAACCTATGGAGTTGCTAGGATTACAGGTGTGTGCCACTGCATCAGGCTAACTTACATATCTTTAAAAACCCAAAAAAGAGGGCTCTACTAGTACTTCAGTGATGGGGTTCAGGACACATCACCCCCAAAACAAAGTACCTTGATATTGACATTGAAGAAAATAGAAGTGGGAAGTTCACTTTCACCATCCCCTTACTTTCCTCCCCTGAAACAGACCCTCATTTCAGAGGTACCTTCCCTATAAGTAAAGGGACATCCTTATCTCTGAAGACACAAGGTCACCAAGAAGTATTGAACAGACAGACTTTGCTGAGATTCCTTCAGGTTATCATCATAAGATCATTTCATTAGGTCATCTTTACCTAGTCATACTTCTCCACTGCTATCCATTTCTCCACCAACCCTAAGATAAAAATACACACAGGCTTACATGTTTCCTTGGGTCCCCATTTTTTTATGAAGCCTCCCTTATCATGTAAAATCTGTATTAAGTCAATTTATTTACTTTTCTCCTTGGTTAATCTGTCTTTTATTATGGGGGGCTCAGTCATGTCATAAGACGGTCAAGGACAAGATATTTGTCCTTCCCTAAACAGACCACACTGTTTCCACACATCTGTGCCTTGGCACACGTGTTTATTCAGGCTGGAATGACTTTGACCTCTTTCTATACTTGACCAACTCTTATTATGACACAGAACCCTAGTAGTTTTTAAGCAACTCTTGCGACCCTATCCTGACTAGACCAACCATTTTCTCCTCTAGATTATTTGCATACCTCATACTTAACTTCCATTGTTGCTTTCCTGCAATTTCATTTTAATTATTTGCACACCCACTTCCCCTAAAAGAATGGGAGCAATTAATTAATGGGAACTATAATTGATTCTGTTTCAGTTCCACTTGGCACAGAGCCTGGCACACTGTAGGCTAAACCGTTAGCAAATTGAACAGTGCTAAGCAAACCATTTACAGATGTGTGGAGTTGAATAGGTTGATTTAAAAATTGAGTCCTAAAATATTATTTTTCATTTTAGAAAATGTGAATCCTTCTGAGTTTTTTTTATAGTTTTATTTTTAATTGACAAATAATATTTTTATGGGGCATGTAGTACTGTTTTGATAACATATATACATTATGGAATGATTAAGTTAGGTTAATTACCATATCCATCTCTTCCAGTACTTATCATTTCTTTGTGGTGAGAACATTTTAAATACTTTTTAAAAGTTATTTTGAAATATGGTATTATTAACTACAGGTGTGGTGTACACCTGTAGTCCTGGCTATTCAGGAGGCTGGAGCAGGAGGATTATTTGAACTCAGGAGTTTGCAATAAGAGAGACCCTGTCTCAAAAAATCAAATTTAAAAATTATTAAAACTTGCATGGATTCAGAAAAGTATTGTGAAGTCAGTTTAAATTTAGTATAGCTCCATAAGATAGACACTGGAACCTAAAATTAAAGACAATTTACTCTTCTTTAGCAAATCTCTGATGTGCACTAAAAATAAAATATTCAAACATATGGTCAAAACAAACATGTCTCTATGAATATCACAAAAATATAAATACATTCTAAATAATTTTAGTAACTTAGACAATTCTAACAGTCTCAAACATTGGTTATCAATGAATTAAACCTTTGAAGAACTTCTCTAAACTAACATAAAAAATGTAACTAATCTATCCCATATTCATAATGGTTTGAAAATATAGTTGGTCTGAAAACAAATAACATACAATTTTTTTAAAAAAAATTCTCAATGATTCTTTTTTTTTTTTTTTTAAACAGGTATAAAAATCCTGGGGGCTTTTGACTTTACATAAAATGAGGCTATCTCATCTTTTGTGGTATATAATATTCACAAATTTGATTTTGTTTTTTCCTGTTTGTCATTTTATTCACAAATATTCATTATCCCTTCTAGATTTACTATATTTTAAATAATTCCTTCATGTTTGTTTTGAAAAGAAATGACCCCATCTAGTGATTGATAAATGTCTTTCAATTTTATTTATTTATTTATTTATTTATTTATTTATGGTTCTGGGGATTGATCCCAAGGGTGTGTAACCACTGAGCCACATCTGCAACCTTTTTTAATGTTTTGTTTTGAGACAAGTCTTCCTGAGTTGCTGAGGGCCTCGCTAAGCTGCTGAGGCTGGCTTTGAACTTGCAATCCTCCTGCCTCAGCCTCCCAAACTGCTGGGATTATAGGTGTGCGCCCCTGTGCCAGGCTGATCTTTATCAGGTCTTTTAGAATTGGTTCATATCTTGCCCTTTTTCATAAAAATGTTTTCTTCACTGCTAATCTGATTAATTGCCCTGAACATTAACCACCACAACTGCTTTTCAACTGTTTGCTCTTGGTTGTCTGATTTTTCATTTTGCAAGGTTTCCCTTAAATTCTCTAAATTCTTAAATTTTCCCTTCGACTTCACCCTTTATGCTTCTGAATCAGTTTCCAACTAACTGAAGCAGATTGTTCCCCTAATTCTCTGCCATTTATTTTGACCCCCCACACCAACCTGTCCCCCACCCCATCTGGCCCCAGGAAAACTACTGCTGTGTTACAGGCCTTTCAGGTTTTTTTTTTTTTTTTTTCACTCACTCCTCATCTTATGGAGCTCTCTTTAGTGTCATTTTCTCAAGGTATTTTCCCTTGATTGAGCCTTAATGTATTAATTTTCTTCCATATTTTTCATTTCTGTCACAACCTGATATTTATGTATTTTCTCCCTTGAGCTTCCTCGCACTTTGTTCCCTCTGTACCTAAGTGGCTTTAGGGCCCTCAATAGAATGAGATTCATGTTACCAGCTCAGAAATTACATTTGTCCCCCCAAACAACAAAGCCATTATATGCTGCCTTTTCTTATGCTTTGAGCTGCCTTTGTGTCTTTCCCCTCCAACTCACCCACAGTCCTTTCCTGAATAGGCTATCTTCCTTTCTCTCCACCTGGATTGCTTTTCATAGAGAATACACTGTGGCAATTTCTGGAGCCTTCATTCTCTGTTGACTCATTTTCTTTTCACTATAGGTCTAGCCCTTATTGAGGCCCTGGGGTCATTACATCCCAACTGTGGACCAAGCACAATTTAGAAACTCAACATAAGAAAACCTTAAACCAGCCAGGCATGATGTCACATGCCTATAATCCCAGCAACTGCAGAGGCTGAGGCAGAAGGATTACAAGTTTGAGGCCAGCCTCAGCAATTTAGGGAGGTCCTAAGCAATTTAGCAAGACTCTGTTTCAAAATAAAAAGTAAAAAGGGCTGAGGAGATAGCTCAGTGGTTAAGTGACCCTGGATCCCCAGTACCAAAAAACAAACAAAACACCTTAACCAGAGGGGGTGGTAGATAGATGACTATAATCCCAGCAACTGGGGAGGTGAGGCAGGAAGATTGCAAGTTCATGGTCAGCCTCAGCAATTTGAACCCCTAAGTAATTTGGCAAGACCCTGTCTCAAAATAAAACAATACAAAAAAAAAAAAAAAAAGAACAAAAGAAAAACAGTAAGGCCTTAATTAATATGATCTTACTTTTCACTTATTTTCCACAACATGTTACTACCTATTCCTAAGACTTCAAATTCTGGGAAAATAATCTCCAAACCTCTAGCAGCACTTATTTTATATCAGAAGCATACAACTCTTACTAACATGCTCAAGCACCCAAACCTTCAGATCCCATAGCTAGGTGATATGCCAGTTTAATAAACCTCTAGAGAGGAGTGACATTATCTACTTTTCAAGAATAAAATGCTAATCTGATTACAGTTCAAGGGGAAAAAATTAAAGGAAACAATACAATACTTCTAGTAATCTTCCTATGTGAATCTGAGAAGCTCATGAAGTTCATTAAATAGTTTCTACGGGCTTAAAATATGACTGACAAAAGTTTAATTATATACAACTTCTCAGAAATATATCTATTGCTGCTGGATGCAGTGGTGCACACCTGTAATCCCAGTGACTTGAGAGGCTGAGGCAAAAGGATCACAAATTCAAAGCTGGCCTCAGCAATATAGCAAGGCTGTAAGTAATTTAGCAAGACCATGACTTAAAATAAAAAATGAAAAGAGCTCAGTGATAAAATGCCCCTGAGTTTAATCCCTGGTGTCAAAAATTTAATTACTTGAAAATATATAATATATATAAATGAATAAATATACATATATACATACATATATGTGTATATGTGTGTGTGTGTGTGTGTGTGTGTGTGTGTGTGTTGCCTAAAAACAGGTAAACTCACACTTATCCCTATTTACTTAGGTAAGTATACAAACTTCCAAATTATTCCACTAACTACAATTGTTGTTGGAATATGTAGCAAAGGGAATAAAAACCTCTAAAAACACTGGCCTAAGAATTTAAATCTAAAATATGTTTTCTTCCTGGAGGTGGTGGCTCACACCTCTAATCCCAGCAGTTTGGGAGTCTGAGGCAGGATGATCTCCAGTTCAAAACCAGCCTCAGCAATGGTGAGGTGCTAAACAACTCAGCGAGACCCTGTCTCTAAATAAAATACAAAATAGGGCTAGGGATGTGGCTCAGTGACTGAGTGCTCCTGAGTTCAATCCCCAGTTCGAAAACAAACAAACAAACAATGGTTTATTTACAACTTATATAGCAGTTATTTCTCAGTGGGTACTTTGAGGGATTGTATGTCTCCTTAAGACTAAAAACTAACTTAAACTTTTTTAGTTTGTTTAGTAGTAAATTGCCTAAAATATAGCCAACTCAAGAAAATGTAATTAATAACTGTCAGCCTGTGCAAGAAGCTCAGGGCTCTACTTAACTTGTGCTTTGATAATTCCCTAGCAAAGTACTTTCACACTGAGGGTTTGAGCCTGTTCAAAATCTGATTAACTTGGATTTTGCAGAAAAGACAGATAGTCAGAGCTCAAAGACTCCCTCCCACCCCTTCCTGTTTCTGCCCCCTTAATGCCCAGTTTAAATCTTCCAATTTATTTGTGGTTCATGTTATCTCAAGATATTAATAAATACTATGTAAGAGCTGACAAAGCATTATGGCAATAAGAAGTTTCCATAAACAATATCAACACATTATAGAAGACAAAATAAAGACTACGAAGTAATCAATATCGCTGCATTCACTTCCCCTAAGACAAAATCAGTAACCTAGCTTCTAAGGCTCTTATGAAAAATAAAAGAGATATACATGTTTAAGTGCTCTGTGAACTGAAAAAACTCATTATCCAGGAACTTCACTTATATAGAATGGAATGATAAACCAAAAAGGAAGCAATAATAATCTGATAACACAAAGTTCATATCCAATGCACTAATAATAATATTGTTTCTCCTTTTGAAGAATTGTGTCCCCTTGTTTCAAATTATTTTCTTAGAAAATGAATCCTATTTGCAAAATCCATTGAACTTTTTCTAGATTTACTCATCAATAATACCACCATGCAAAAGTTTGGGAGTTCAATATCAAAAATTTGGGGGCTAAAATTTATTGCTAACAAGAAAAAGAATGTGTCTGTCAGTAATAAACTGAAAATTCATGAGCAGGCCAAGAAATTTTTCTCTATAAAAATAATTTGTTAAAAACTAATTCCTGGGGCTGGGATTGTGGCTCAATAGTAGAGCGCTTGCCTAGCACTCGAGAGACACTGGGTTCAATCCTCAGCACCACATAAAAATAAATAAATAAAATGAAGGTATTGTGTCCAAATACAACTAAAAAAAAATATTTAACAAAACAAAACTAATTCCTATAAAACTATCTTCAATGCCCTAAATTACATTACACTTTTCTAAAGAAATACAGAAGCTAGGAAGTGTTAAGTAACAGCAGCCCTACAAATAAAGCAAACCATGCAAAACCAATGAAAAACTTAAGTAAATGTATCAAAGCTAAATAAAAACATATATCAATATGCTTTCTGTATGCATCTGAATGGCATCTATCCATGTTGCCTATACTTGTGGGGCTGGGGATGGAGCTCAGAGGTAGAGCACTTACTTATCATGCTTGAAATGCTGGGCTCCAATTGCCAGCACTTCAAAAACAAGCAAACAAACAAACAAAAAACCCCATTGCTAACCTGTATATTCCTATAATAGGTTCAAAATGAAATATTTAGTCAAGGGAACATTTTCTTTTTGGTGGTGCTTAAAAAAGAAACTGGGGACCTGTGCATCTTAAGCCCACTTTACCACTGAGCTACATCCCCAACTCTAGGTTTTTAAGAACTTTTGATATAAATGATATCACATGTTATTAATTAAAAACTTGAAGTTATAATTTATACCAATTCTCTCCTTTCTGCTTGGATTGCATATTTTTTCATGTAAGGTCCACTAATAATAACTAAGCAGCAGTCAATTGAAGGTAATACTACCTCCATTCTTGGATTTGCTGAGATGATTATGACTGAGAATAGATTATGAATAGAAAATACCTTGAAGATATTAGATGTTATATACACATTTGTCAAATAAATGAATGATAAATTTATATTTTAATTATTATTATATTTACTTTGTAATTATTGTGATTTCAATATTATGCTATACCACAATCTCTTCAGATGTTGATTTTGAGAGTCATACAGTTCCATAAAACAATCTTATTTTTTGGCTTGAGCTTTACCTATAGTACACTTCAAACTCAAATTCCTTAAAGAAATTGTAAAGCAACATGGTTATATATTAATCTTCTCAGATCTATTTATACTCTTACAAAAAATTTTCATGTTACATTATACAAGATTAGATACAAAATTAAAACAAAGAATGTCAGTCCTTTTATCACTATGTATTTTTATCTTTGGAATTTACATTTTATCGCTATGACATTATCATCATTGAACAACACATGGCTTAAAGATCATTGTGTTGTTAGAACAAATGATATAAGTATCTTGTATTTCATGAATCTTTAAATTTCAAAACAGTACTCTTTTGTTCTGCCTTGAGGAGTTTAAGGGTGTCAGTTTCACTGTTGTGAGATTGATTACAACCAGCTGATCAATCTTCTATCCCAACGAAATCAATCATGGTGACAGTTGCCACTATGGCCTCCTCCCTGTATTTTCCAAGCATGGAGGAGGACAAGTGAGCACCTGCCTCCTAGATTTTTAGATTGAAAACATTACCCGAACAAACCAGGACACCTAGTATTATGGCAGAATATAACCTTCTGGAGAAGACCAACAATTGCCTAATCAACATGTCCATACCATGATCATGATATGATTTTTCCTTTAAAACCCAAATTCCTCAAGAAATTGTCAATAGAATTTAACGATATTTACAATTTAATCATCAATAAACAGTATTTGAAATGTTTATTTCCCGTGATTTAGCACATAAATGGAAATCAAAGAAAGTTTGATCAAAATATTTGTGGAACTATTTTTTTTTTTTTGTAACAAGAAAAGCTATTTTTCTTTTCATACTAAATATACCAAATCAAATGTTCATTTATGGAGCTACTCAAGCAAAAGCAAAACCACAAATATTAAGGACATTTGTTCTTCCTGTAGACTATTACTGAAACCATTGACAAATAAAGCATTACTTAATGGTTAAAAACATATTACAAATGATCACTTTGTAAGGTTGTACAATGATTCCATTGCCAACATACTTGAACTATATGTTTACTAGCCTAAAGGTCTTAGTAACGTAACATTTCATGTCCCTGCATTTCAAATGTGGAGAGTGACAGATGTTGTAAATCTCTACTTAAAAGATCACTACTGATGGACACTGTGTTTAATTTGTGAATTTCTATATTGTACTATACTCTTGTTGTCCCTTGGTTGGTTTTCACTGCATTATTTGGGAGACCAGTAGGTTTACATTTGCTCCTCTGAGAAAGTATCCCTGTTTCTAAAATTCTATGTATAGGGTTGTTAGGAAAAATCAGTGAAGCATTCCATTTAATTGGTCATTTCTTTTTATATTAAAAAGGCAAAATTATCTATAACTTTGTTATTGGTCCCAGTTAGTTGCTCCTCGTAACACAATGGGTGCAAATAATGTTTTACTATTCTTTCTGTCTTAGAAAAGTATCTTTTCAGGAAGAAAGGGAATACCCACCATACTACAGGTCTCAATTCAATTTCCTTCCTTTTTGTAATTAGGAAATCTTGGCTTTCTTAACTGCAAAATACCCAAAGCCACTGCCTTTTGAAAAACAAGTGCAGGGACTAGGGTGGTAGCTCAGTGATAGAGCGCTTGCCTAGCACGTATGAGGCACTGGGTTCAAGCCTCAGCACCACATAGAAATAAATAAATAAAACAAAGGTATAATGTCTATCTACAACTAAAAAACAATTTTAAAACAGTGTGCTTTGGTCAATGTCTGGGTCCTTTGAGTTTTCTAAGGCTGACTGACCCCTTTTAGATGCCAGTATGAGTTAGCATCTTAATTTTCTTTCCTATGCCAGACCCCTTGTGATGATAGTTCAGTAAGGTGTCACCAATCCTTAGGATCTTACTCTTATTTTGGATCTTGCTCTTATTTTGCCGGAACAACATTAAGCGCACATACCGTGTGCGTGCGCACACACACAAACACACACACACACACAGACACACACACAGTAGAGATTTGAATTGTATTTGCTTTCAGACCCTGAAATAGTTGAGCTCATTTTCAAAATAAATAATCTACTTTCAATTTGGTTTTTATTTTACACATATACTTAAGAGATTTCTGCAACTTAATATTTCAGCACATTGTCAACTGGGTCCATATGCTTGTTGCTTTCCCTTTTCCTATTTCTCTCAATTTGGTTAGAAGTTTTCAAAGTTTTAAGTGCTCTATAAATTGAGAGGGTAGAATGCTCTAATATAGCTGGCAGAAAAAACAGAGATGGATTTGTAACTTTCTTGCTGTGTGTTTGAAAAGACAGATTCCCAGCCGTTTACTTACACCTCTATTTCTAGCTGCTATCAGTTAATTTTCGGATGTTCATATCTCTGATTTAAGCTTTATGTAGGTACTGGAGTTTTTCTAAAAAAAAAAAAAAAAAAAAAAAAACAAAACTGATAATTTAAAAATTTTGATAGGACTATGTGGAAAACTAGTAAAAATTTCTTATAACTTAGAATTCACGTGTATGTGTTTATTTTAAAGTCAGGGGCTTGTGCATGCTAGGCAAGTGCTCTAACTCTAAGCTACATCCTCAGTCCTTTTTATTTTTTATTTTGAGACAGGGTCTCTCTAAATTCCTGAGGCTGGCCTCAAACTTGCTGTCCTCCTGCCTCAGCCTCTCAAGTCTCTGGGATTTTAAAGGTGTGTCATTGTGCCCAGCTCACTTTTGTTTTAAATTAGTGAATGATTTTGAATATTTTCCCAAAGGACTTCATTTGCCTAACTATGCCAAATGTAAGGAGAAACTCTTATAGCAATGTTTATAAGCGTTCTGTGTATTAAAGTATAATATGGATAAAATAAGTATCCTCAGATTTAAATTTCCATCATTTGCTTCCCTTGTAGCAATCATTTATGATTCAACATCTATTACCCTATTTTTCTTACTTATAGTTTTACAGTTCTTTATAAAATTCTGAATTCTTTCGCCCCATGTCCTATTTCTAGCACTAGGACCACCACTATCAATATTGAAAGTAAACATTAGTTAGAGATGGGTTACTGGCTGGATTCAATATATTCTGGCACTTCTGTTCTGTCTATGCCCCTCAAAATGTCTCTTATTCTTTGAAAAACAAAGGTAAAAGAACAAAGAGTCAATTTAAATATCCTGTATTTTGTATGTACTATATTAAGAAGCCTCTAGTTTTATTTATGGATAAATATATAGCCACTTTTTCACAACACAATTTAAAAATACATAATAAATATCAGACAAGTAAAAATAATGTCTCCTGCTCCTTAGATTTATTTCCAACTTCTCCAGTTAATGGAGGGGCGTGTCCATGCATATCATCAAGAGTGATGTATAATCCATTTTGATGGTTTAGGGCCACTTTCCCCACTCCCTGCAATAGAAAAACCTGTCAAGGGAAATGGGCCTGCAGCCTTGAACCAGCTGGATTCACAGACGACATCTCAACTTCTTGGACTTGGTAGAGTTCCTTGCTGCTCAGTTGCTATCACTCCACTCCAGAGAGCATGATCTCTCCTGTTAGGTGATTATCATTGGGAGTAAGAGCAAAGATTTCTGGGATGGGAGGTCCAACAAATAGGGAAATGCCCTCAGTTGTGAAAAGGGACAAAGAAGAACATTGCATGACATTCATGCTTCCCAGCTGAGTTGGCTGTAACCTCAGTTACTAGTAGCACAACTGCAGCTTTCACTATGAAAATATGCAATGCTAACTTTTCATGACAGAGTCCCCTACCATTCTGGGTTGCATCACTATGACAGAGAATGAAAATATGTTCCTAATCCAATTATGAAATAAAAGAGTACTTGGAATGAAAACATTCAGTTTAAGACAATAAATATTTGTTATTTTACAGTTACTTACCTGCAAGACATGTTCTTCTTCTTTTTTTTGGCGGGGGGGAATACCAGGGATTGAACCACTGAGCCATATCCTCAGCCCTATTTTGTATTTTATTTAGAGACAGGGTCTCACTGACTTGCTTAATATCTCACTGTTGCTGAGGCTGGCTTTGAACTCATGATCCTCCTGCCTCAGCCTCCTAAGCTGCTTTGATTACAGGCGTGCACCACCATACCCGGCAAGACATGTTCTTAAATACAGAAGAACATGATCCCAAACTGACTTATAACTATGAAACTGGAAACACAGGTGACAAGTGTCTGCCATAAAAGTTAGAATGGGAAAGGAACTTTAAAGAACATTTATATAGTTCTTAGTGTTGTGCTTGCCCAAAGTAGTTTCACCATGAAAAAAAAGATGAATGAATAAATCCAGTCTAATCCCCCATTTTACAGATGAAGGAAGAATGTACTTGATGACATAAAGTTAACTAGTGGCAAAGCCAGGACAAGAAACCATACATTCTGAGTACTCAGTCTTTTCCACGGTTGGTTGATCAACTGTAGACTATATTTTATATTAATTAAAACTATATTATATTCATTTCAATCCCTGTATCTTTGTCCATTTGATTTCATGCCTACAACACCCTATAGCACAATGATTCCATTAAATTAGCCTTACCTAACTAGTCCACACCCATTCATCTTTTTTCTGAATTCCCACAGACAGTACTTACTGGCTATACCACAAATTTAGGGTTTTGCTACAAAAAGGGGGGGATTAAATGCAATGATATCGTGTGTGCGTGTGTGCAGTGTCATTAATATGTTTTGCATATTCCTCCAGGTAAGGGTCATTTATTCACAGTTTATTTATATATGGCAGCATATACTACTTTTTATACGGATGCATAAAAATTAGCATGTAAATTAGCATCTGAATTAGGATACTTGTGAGAGTCAAAGTAATTACTATTGATAATAGTGCAGTAAGTATAAACTGGGACCTTTCTTGAAAAACTGGAATATATGGTCACTCTTATAGTAATGAACTTTCTCAGCGCATGTTAAATTGGAATCATTCCATTGTTGATTATACAATTGTCCAGCTATACGATATTGTTTATAATTGTGTATTGAATAAGATTATTTCTAAGGTAGTAAGCATGAAAAAGTCATGACAAGTTGTGGAATTCTATTTATAAAATTCTTATATGAACATATGGTTTCTTTAAAAGTTATTATGAATATTTCTGCAAAGTATTCAATTATTGCCTTATTTTTAAAACTGTAAGGATAAAGTCAAATGTAAAATTTTGTTGGTCCAACTTTAATCATTTCAATATCAAAAATATACTTGAGAGTAAAAAAAAAAAAATTGGCCTTGCCTCTAATTCCTTTCTAATGGTAGAATATAAAATCTGATGGCTTTCTATGTGGAATGGATGAGGGGGGAATGGTATTAGGATCTATGGATATACAGGCCCAAATTTGAAGTTTAAAAATATATCTAAATTTAAACAACTTATTAAAAAAAGTATGGATTACGCATCATGATTTTTAATTTATTTTTAAATAAATTATGGAGGAATTAGCAAAGGAAACAATTAAAGTATATGATAAATTCATATATAATTAATGACTTAAAATTCTATGCCATTTATCTACCATCATATTATCTATATCTAGCTATATGAGAATGCTTTTGAAAGTCTTTTTTTTCTTTCTTTCTTTCAAGTGCTGCAGATTGAACCTAGGGGTGCTCTACCACTGAGCTATACCCCTAGCTCTTTTCTTTTTTTTAATTTGAGACAAGGTATCACTAAATTACCCAGGCTGGCCTTGAACTTGCAATCCTTCTGTCTAAGTCTCCAGAATGTCTGGGATTACAGGTGTGTGCCACCATGCCCCGCCCTTTGAACATCTTAATGATCTAAATCTTAACATTGTTTTCTACCAAGATTTAATGATGGTGGAGCACACCTGTAGTTGCAGCTTCTCAATACGCTAAGGCTGAAGAATCACTTGAGCCCAGGAGTTTGAGGTCAGCCTGGGAAACTTAGTGAGACCACATCTTGGGGGGAGGAGGAGAGTTTCTTTTGATAGAATTTTCATATCAAAATATACATTTTGCCAGGCACGGTGGCACATGCCTATAATCCCAGTGGCTCGGGAGGCTGAGGCAGGAGGCTTGAAAGTTCAAAGTGAGCCTCAGCAATTTAGCAAGGCCCTAAGCAACTTAGTGATACCCTGTGGTTAAGCACACCTGGATTCAATCCCTGGCACCAAAAATAAATAAATAAATAAACAAATAAATAAATAAATAGATTTTATGTTCAGATATATAACAAAGTTTTAGTCATCCTAGACAGAATAATCCATAGATTCAATTTATTGATATGGTTAAATGAGACATTTAATGATAAAAACATCCTGCAGAATGAATTTTAAGTACTTGAACAATAGCAGTTACACCATCTGCATCACATAGAAATTTGCTAACTTGACAGCCACAAAAAAACAAACAGGCGATACAGATACAGCAAGCTAGCAATAGGGTAGATGCAACAAGGGAAGAGGCATTTGTTAGATAAATGGCCTTTCTTTTGAATATCACATTCTATACTAAATAACACTTCATTTAATGATCGGCAGATGTTGATAGCAAAGAGAATTCATTCTCTTTATTGCAAAAATGGCTTATATTACAAAATTATCTAAATAATCACATTTTTCCATCCTCCAAGTTTCAAATGAAATTAAAGTAGATCAGCAGAGGAAAAAAATAGGCAAAAATAATTACAAGGGAAACAAAATAGCATGTTGCCCTTAGGAAAATTGCTGAGAAAAAGACATTATGTTGACAGATTCTCACCTACCCACATGGACCTCTGAGACAAGCCCCAAGATTATATTATTTTAAGAAATTAAGTTTTTAAAATCTGTTTATTATTTTAAGAAATTAAGTTTTAAAAAACATGCTGTTATCAGTGGAATATTTGTGTGTATGGCTGAGAGAGGGGATATTCAAATAGCATTTATTCTATACTAAAAAAAAGGTAAAATAATAAAACTATCATATGCCACATTTACTCACACAGTTAGTAGGTCATGTGAGCACCCTACCTTGCCATATTTCTAAGGAAGAAGATATTTATTTTCATCTCAAAAGGAAGCTAGACTTGGAACTTCAAGGACAAGGAGGTTTATATGGAGGCATATGGCCTTTCTTCTCCCATTTTATATCACCCAAGAACTTGACATTCAAATTCTTTTTGTCCTTCATCCAATAGTACTAATAAAGGTTTTAGATGAAAGAACAATGATTTTAAAAATATATCCTGATACTGGATATAAAAGTCATTAAAGTTTATCTTTGCCAATTGTTAGGAAAAATGTATCATATTTACTGGGTTTTTATATATTGATCAATAAGGGTTTAATTATTTATACATATATTTTTCACTGATACACTTCATCTAATTGTCCAAAAATAATAGATCATAATCTTACTATTAAAGGTGCAAGTTGTACAATCATTTGCAATGTTGACTTAGTTATCAGAACATAAATATGACCTGGGGTTAGACCTAAGAGCCTGTATTCTTTCTGGTAAAGGATCCTTAAAGCCATTTTCTAGGAAGGCAAGTTAATACAAGAAAAATGTGAGTCTCCTTTCAGCATTATTATTTTACCTAGACAACTTATTATTGATTTCATATTTTACAAATTAATCTTTTCTAGATTTTAAGTGAGTTTTTAATCTCTATTTACCATGCAAAACAATGTCTTGTTTTATTTTATATGATACTAAAACTATAGCATTCAATTTTCTAGAGCTTTTTCTCTAGTTCTGGTTACAAAATTGATGACTGACTTCCTAGATAACAAACATGAATTTATCCATCAATAATGATTTACTGAGCTGCTACTTTATGCAAGACACTGAGCTAGGTGCAGCACTAAGTGCTAAGATGTATGAGAATATAGACTGTCTGCTTTCAAAGAATTTACCCATTAGTTAATAAGATAATAAATGAATACTAAAAATGAGAAATTGATCATTACCAAACTATGTGCTAAAAGGAGAGATTAGTGGGGACTTGAGTATTCAAAGGTATCTTGAAGTTTATTTACTTCAAGAATGGTCCTTGGATGTAAGAATTGGAAAGGGAATTTGGTTAGCACTAGATCTAAGCCTACTGTTTATTTATAGGGGATGAAGAAGGTGAGGAAGGCTAATTTGTCAGGAATCTAGATCAGATAAGATATATGAATCAACTTTTGCAAGATAATTATAATCTTATTTTCATCATATCAAAAAGGAGAAAATCATTTCTTTCTCTATCCTCCTCACATTTAATGAGCAATTTGTCAGAAAATTTAAATGAGTTTATATTTTCTTGTAATCACCATGATGAAATTAGATCATTCCAGAAGCATCAAACGTTTTTTATGGACTACAACACGGAGTCTAAAAGGCATTAGTGTAAACTAAGAGCTTCATAGCTAGTAATGATGATAATAATGTAATAGCAAGGATAACATTGAGTATTTGCTATTAGCCTGAGATGGACATAGTCATCTTTATCTAGTAATAGTAACTGAGCTGCTTGATTTAATTTGTTTCTCCACCCCCTCAATTTTCTTAGGCAGGGTCACAGGACCCAAGAGATATGTACCCACCCGCATGCAGGAGTAGCCCACAGTGTGACTCTCCCAGCTTTTGGAGGGATTTGCTTTTGCACTGCTCGATGCCCAATTGGTCAGGTGGAAGCCCAATGGGTCACTTGCCAGTGCTGTAGGCAACAGAGCTAGGGTTGAGACCCTTGCTCTATGCAGAGGAATAAGCTTGGGGGAGGGAGTGGAGAGAAGCCTGCAAACATCTCAGAATTCCTTGCTGTATTCATTCATCATGGTGGCTACACATGAGGGTCAACTTCAAGGAAAGGTACTATGGATTCAGAATCAGGTCTCTCTGTTCAGAATCCAGACTCTGCCACTGAGTAGTTGTGGGACCTTAGAAAAGTCACTCAAGCCCTTTTGGCCTCTCTTTGCTCATGTCAAATGAGATCAGTATTACTTTATTGATTGTTGTGAGAATTAGAAGAAAACCCTGCAGAGCTCCTTCTGCCAGTGTCTAACATTAAGTATTGCTTAATGAAGAATCACAACTGTCACAACTGAACATCTCCTTACTTGCCACAGGCAATTCACTTTCTCTTTTTCAAATTACCATTTGTGAGGAACATGGTTAAGTTTTGTTTTTTTTAATCATTTTTTAGTTAATAAGTCCACACATTTCTACTCTCCTTATAATTCCCTCTTTACAAAAGAAAAGTTGCTTTATACCTAATTGTTTAAATGGGCTGAAATGTGGAAGTACTATTTAGAATTGGCTAACATTTCCTGACAAGAATTTTTAGATCACTGTCCTTGAATTATGTGAAAGGTGATGACACATCTTTCCTGTGTGTTTGGAAAGAACTCACATTCTTGACTGGACAAACGGGAAAACTAGCCATTTGATGCACCTCCCATTATTTTCTCTTGGTTATGACTGAGCCTCTGCCACCTCAAGCAGGCACTCTCAAATAATTATTACTTTTTTCTCCATTTTTTTTTTTTTTTGCTTCATTAGGTCAGCAAATATTCACTGAAAATTGTATGAACCAAACACTATTCTAATAGAACAGTTTTCCCAACGAAACAAGCCTTTTTTTATGCCTCTCTACTTCCGCCTTAGCCCTGCATACTACTTTGCTAAATGATGCCTACTTGGGTGACTGGTTGCCTTTAAATTCTTAGGGTCTGGCCTCAAGTGCACAGAATGGTATGTGAATTACCATTAGTATCTCACCACCCATGACTCCCTTGATATAATACTTCATTATTTAAATATTAAAAATAAAATAATACATTGTATATGCATTATGAATTCAATTTCAGGAGATAATGCCAACATTTTTCCAAGTAGTTGGGCAACTTTGAACTTCTGCCTACAACGTATAAAGAGATACAGTTGGTTCGCATTCCTGCAAATGCTTGATTCTTTCAAACTTTAAAATTTTATGAATATAAATTTATAAAATGTTTCCATTTCTATCTTTCCTGCCCTCCTATATGATGAAGGATGTTTTCCCAAAGTTAAGTTTGGGACTTTTCTTAGATACTTGAAACAGAAAAGAATAGAATATCAAAACTTTCTCAGAAATAAGAGAACTACAGGGGATATTCTAGTCCCTTCTTGGTTAAAAGTTAAAAAACAAAACAAACAACAACAACAACAACAAAAAAAAACTAGGAGGAAGAACACAATTTTAAAATAAGGCTTACCCAATTTTAAAGTTGAAAAAGAGTTTATTCCAGGAATTAAAGTGCATTGGCTTATCTGTGACTCAAAAAAAAAAAAAAGAAAAAAAAAAAAAAAGAAGAAGATATTTCCTGCCTAAAAGTATAGAACAGTGGTAAATTAAATTAGAGGAAAAAACTATGAATCAACCCTTGTTTTAACCCAGGGGTGTTTTACCACTGAACTCCATCCCCAACCCTTTTTATTTTTTATTTTAAGACAAGGTCTCACTAAGTGCTGAGGCTGGCTTCGAACTTCCAATCCGCCTATTTCAGTCTATGGAGTCACTGGGTGTGCACCAATTTACATGGCTCCCCCCCCCCCCCGCCCCCGCCCAATGTTGGGGATTGAATCCAGAGGTTTGCACATGCTAGGCAAGCAATCTACCACTGAAATACATGACCAGCTCTTCTTTTAAAAATTTTATTTTGAGACAGGGTCTCACTAAATTACCCAGGCCACCCTCAAACTTGCTATCCATGTGTTTCAGTTTCCCAAGTAGCTGGGATTATGAGCATGCCACAGCACCTGACCTAGTTTCTGTTTTTTCCAGTAAAAGATCTATTTCAAGAGTGCTGGTTAACCAGCTAGAAGATATTACTCTCTTGAATGTGCAGATCATTTGGTGGGTATAAATACGGAAAGATGGAAAATAACATATGACTAATTGTTTGTTAATTGTTGATTTGAGTAGTTTACATCTCGTTTAGAAGACCACTCATTTATGAACTTGTGAGCCTAATTCATCATTTAGAAAATACATGTTCATTATTTCAGTTTTGAAAAGCTTTTGCAGTTCCCAAAGTAATTGTTTCATATGCAAGTCTGATTTTAGCAGCTGTAATCCTAAATTATAATATTGTTTTCAATTTGCATATACATCACAATGCAACTTTGTAGTAGAGATAATTCACCTACAAGAAGTTCAGCCAAGGCTTTTATTTGATTAATGGATGTCATTTTATCCCTGCACTTGATGATGTGCCATTTTCTAATTATGTCTGTGTCCTAATAAAATTATGTAATTGCTTAACACTATCGCAACAATATCATTCAATGTCTTTCATTTATTTGGAGGATAAAAATTTAGAGGAGCATATCTAACTAACAACAGTTCCTTAAAATAAGGAGATGAAGATAAAAGATTCTTGCTTTTCTTTGGCATAAAGTAGATACAACTTAAATACTGCTCCTAAGAAAGAGAGTAAATTTACATTATTTAAATGTTTACAAGAGATTTTGGATATACCAAATATCATAAAAATATTTCTGCTGAAAAGTTAGCTATTGGCTTTATAGAACCTTGATATTACAGATCATGACTAATTGATCAGACCAGTTATCAAAAATTATTCCCAAAATCCAATAAACATTTAATTTTGACCTTCATTCTTCAAAGCTGGGAGAGGATAGCACTAGGCACTAGACTTTTCAAGAAGCAGATCTGTAAGCTTTACTTTCAGATTGGCACTGTGAGCTTTGATAAGGTACTCTATCATGGTCAACACAGAGCTTCTGTCAAGACAACTATGTATTTGACAGAAAACCAGAATATATGTCTTTTGTTTGCTCTTACTTGTCACAAAATTATTTGATCAAGCAACAAATATTTGTGGAGTGCCTACTATGTGTAAAGTACAGTTGCAAGGGCTTGGATGGAGCAAAGAAAGAAAAACAGACTGCTTAATGAGATGGAAAAGTTGATGTTGGAAAATAGAAATACCATACATCCTAATTGGGAGTGGACTGTATAGCTCAGTTTTTGAGCGCTTGCCTTGTGCAGGAGCCCTAGGTGCAACCCCAGCACTCTCACCCTGCCAAAAAGTCCCGACTATTATGTACACTTCCTGAAGGATCTTCTGCTGAAATGCAGGCTTCATTAATTTTTCACCTCTTTGTACGTGCATAATTCTTTTTTTTTAATTTTTGAATATTTATTTTTCAGTTTTCGGTGGATACAACATCTTTATTTTATTTGTATGTGGTGCTGAGGATCGAACCCAGCGCCCGGAGCATGGAGGCGAGCGCATTACCACTTGAGCCACATCCCCAGCCCCACATGCATAATTCTTATTGCTCAAAGCACACTATTCTCCCTTTCCTTTGCCTTGTGTTAATCAATCTTAACTCACCAATCATATTGTCAGTAACTTGAGAGGTCAGAGATTTTGGCCAATACTGCAACCTCAGTAATTCCTGATACTGACAATCATATAATAGTTCTCCATAATAGTTTTGATAATATTCAAGAATATAGTATTCTGATACCTTAGTTCACTCGTTCTTTATTATAACCTCCACAAACACAAATAGAAAAAAGAAAAAAAGATAAAATTTAGTATATCAACGCCAACTACTAGTTCTGGACTTTTCTATCAGTCAGATGTTTAGAGCAAATTGTGTGAAAATTTCTGAATAATTTAGAGCAATAAACAGCATACTCTTCCTGTGACAGGGGTATTTTGATATGCTAATTGCAAGTGTTTTGCTTTTTAAAACTAGGTTACATCATTTTTAGTTCTAATGTAAACGTAACGCATTACCTATTAATATGAAGTGTCAAAAATAATGATCTTGGATTTATATAATTTTTCCCAAAAAATAAACTGAAAACTTCATGTTCTTTGGAACATGATATCATAAAGTATAAAGAAGACAGAGCCGCTGGACCTGTATTCTGCCAACTACTACTATCCAAATTGCCACTGACCTTCCCCTGAAGACTTCAAAGAGCCTTGTTATTCTTTTCTTCTAATTTGATGATATTCCTTCTCACAGTGATAACTCTGCCATGGGAAATCTCAATCAGTGAATTGTGAGAGGAATAAAAATTATTCTTACAACCGAAGTCATTGCTGGCAGGATAACAATGACAACAGAGAAAATTATCTGAAAACTGGACATGGATTATAATGTAGGGTACATAGAAACTAGATACAAATCCTATTAATTCCTTCCATTTCATTTGCTTTATTGCCTCCTTTGGGAATCTAACATATAAATCAATTCCCTAAACCTGTGGATATTGAGAAGGGGTGAAATCAATTAAACTTTTTCTAAAAGGTTATCTAGATGGTAGATAGGACATTAAACAGTTTGTCAGTTTACAAAATTTTTGACTTGGAAAACCTCACCAACACCAGTCCCAAACATCTGAAAACCTCCCTATCAAGGCCTGACTCTGTCGCCCCCTGGTGGTAGGGAATATCTGTTGCAGGTGTAATAACCAGAATACTAAACCAAAACATCACAACTATGAGACAAAGATGAGAAATCCAGTCCTGTATTTCCAGTTACTTACAGGAGTTTCCCTTTGGAAGAACTACCATAAATATTATCAAGCCCTCCTAATAAGCATCTTCCTCTTGCTTTCTTTTCCACGTTGACCTCACCTTACCTTTCCCACATTATCTTCTCTGAGTATAAGCCAAAAGGGCCCAAGCAACACTGCCTCCTTAGATGCTCACTGGTTTCCAAGAAGTGCTCCCCCTACACCCAAAACACACTTTGAAATACTCTTTCCTGATCTTTCCTCATTTTAAATCCAACTCAAGAAAATTCTCCCCCATAGAATCACTATCTCTAAAAATGTATTTTGTAGTTCTGTCTTCAGTTGATAAATTTGGAGAAGACCTTGAAATAGCAGGTTTTCCAGTATGCTAGAGATACACAGTCATGTTTTTTTTTTCTTGTAGAATCAGAGATTACTGTTAGCCAATAACATAAAGATCTGCTTGTAGACCGAAAATGTTGCTTACCCTTTAAAGGCACGGAGAGTGCCAGAATTCTTCAAAGTGAATATTAAATAAAGAGAAGCAAACATGTAAGGAAGTTGTGCACATCTGGTATTCAACTCAATTTTAAATATAATTGTAAAAAATAAAGTGTAATAATGACCAATTAATTGGTGCTTTTATATCCAAGAGAATATGATGTGGTTTCTTAAAATGAATTTGCAGAGCTAAGTTTAAATCTGATTTGAAGGAAGCTTTCATTGCAGAAGTTTATAGAGATGAAAATTACAAATAGTGGAAATGAGTCATTCATTCGCTCTCTCATCTAATTCTTATTGAACATATTTGTTGAGCATTTCTGTATTATCAAAGAACATTGCTTCAACTATTAAGAGTCAACTTTTGAACTGAGAAACAAATGAATGAGGTAGACTCTTTTAGTATTATGAGTAATGCTATTTTCTTTAAATCACAAACATTAAGAAATGTCTAGGGCTCGGGATGTGGCTCAGTGATTAAGTGCCCCTGAGTTCAATCTCTGGTACCAAAAAAAAAAAAAAAAAAAAAAAAAAGTCGGTTTAAATCCTTAGACAAATTATAGGTCAATAGCAAAAGGAAGTAGTACATGAGGCAGAAAAAACTCACAAACTGTGGGGTATGTGCCAAGTCTTTCCAGTCACAAACTTGCTGATTAGAGGCGCTTGTACCATAGTCGTTTTCTTGACAAGCCCTATTTTCTGAAGGTAAACAAACAAGTTTATTACCCAGTGCATGCTACTTAAGAGCTGAAAGTTATCAATGTCTACTGGGACACCTAATCAAACTGGAGGGCTGGGGAGGTGTACTTTCCCCTCTCTTGAAAGAACTCTCTCCCTTGAGAGTGTCCCCTTTGCCCTTTCCTATTCCTTCTAATAAACTCATGCCTATTACTTTGAGTGACATTTCTGAAATCCTTCTAATTTGATGGTAAGAATCAGGGTTTTTGTGCTGCCTCAGTTTTCCAGAAGGCCCCAGCCCTCTAACACTTTGACTGTAAAAACAAAAGAAAACCTCTAAGTTTCCTACATCTATGTTTATTACTCCTCTTAACTTTCATTAATAAAGCTATGCTACCTTTCCTCTCATGGTTTCCTAATATTTTAAAGTCACCTACAATTTTCTAACCAAAATTTGCACATAATTGTTTTTGATCTGAACAAAGCTGGACACGAATCTTTCCTTTACATCTAGAAGAAACACTATTCCCCCCCCCCCATTGTGGAAAAACAGAAATCAACCTTTGCTTTACCTCCCACTCTCTACCCTGGCTTACTACAGGAAGCCACAGCTATGATTAATGTACTGCCTATTTTAAGGGAGAGCTGGAGAAATACACTAGGCTTCCAAGTCTCACTTCAGCTATTAAATTTTGATCAAAATTCACCATTTATTAGATTCTGGAGAGAATTTTTTTAAATTGTGCCTTGTGTATAAGTTCTCAGAAAATCTTAACTCACTTCCAGTGATTCCAATAAAACACACCCACAAAACAGCAGGTCAAAATGCTTTGGGAAGTGGGGCCATGAGATGGAACATGGAAAGAGAATTGGGGAAAAAGAGTACCAGAAAGTATTGGCATCGTGTTAAGTGTTAATTTTGTGCTTGATGTCCCATTTTTTCATACTTCCTGTTTTTTGGTTTTTTTAAATATTCTATCATCTTGCTTCACTGTCACCTTCAGAGAGTGAATAGAAACATTATCTATAAAATCTATATATATGCTCCTTTTCCCCCTCAGCAAGTGTGCCTACTCTGTAGCTCATCAGCAAAGTCAGGCAGATGCTGAAGCATATGTAGAGATCATTTTTTTTTTTTTTTTAATCTTCAGTCCTCAGTTCTTAGTTTCCCTTTTCATGTGCTGTGTGCTTTGTAACAATAGGAAGATGGCTTGGTGGGTTTGCTCTGCCTGGCTGTAGGATACTCATTTCACGTTTCATCAATGAATTTGCAAACCCTGATCATTTATATAAATGCTTCCACAAAGCTTTCATTTGAGAACAGTTTGCAGCCACTTTCCGAGAGTCCTGACCTTTCAAAGATAGTTTTTCCTGCTTTCCTTCATCATTTCTATTCTCTTTCTCTCTCCCAACAGACCAGGTCGTCTCTTGAAATTCCAAAATACAGAACTTAATAGCATCCCCCACTGCTCACTCTGCAGGCTCACCTGATAACACTACTCATTAAAATGTAAAACTATTTGAATATGCACATAAGGAAATCCCACTGTATTGAGCCTTCTCAACCCTGAAGGTCTTGTTTTTCTCCTGCAGCCCTCCAAGCTTTCAGTTGAGATAACACACTAATACCATCCCTTGCTTTTTCCTTCCACGTCTCCCACTTGGGTGTCCAGAAAAGATTCATATCTTCAATTTCTAGTTCAACTGTAATCTTTTCTACAGAACCTAACCTTCCAACCCTGCCCAACACAGCCCGTGGCAAAGTTAACCACCAGTACCTTTACCCTAGCAAACCATAGACGGTTTTTGTATGATCCAGGAGTCAAGAAGGACTTTACAGGTTTGCACAGTTGGAAAAAAAAAAATCAAAAGATTAATATTTCATGATTTGTGAAAATCTGAAAGCATTCAGATTTCAGTGTTCATAAAGTTTTATTGGAACACAGCCTCACCCATTCATTTATGTTGTCTGTGGCTGACTTCAAGCTACAAGGGCAGAGCTGAGTAGTAGCTTCCATAAGGTTCACAACATCCCAAATATTTACTGACTGGCTCTTTACAAAAAGCGTTTGCTAACCCCTGCTCTATGACCTTGCTACTGCAAGTGTAGTCTATGAACACCTGGGAGCTTGGTGGAAATGCAGAGTCTCAGACCCCTCCCTGGAATTACTAAATCCGAATCTGCACTTTAACAGAATCTGCAGAAGATTCCAGCCACAGTGTTACACTAGTCTAGCACTCATCATGCTGTCTTAAAATTGTTCGTCGATATTTTAGCAAATGAAAACATGACATGAGACACATATGGGTCATTACAAATAGATAAGCACAATTCTGTGGATAAAAACAACAACAAAAAAAAAACAATGTAAAATGAAACAACAAGAAAGCTTAGTTAATCAGGAGAAAATATGAACTAAGAATTATATCACTGTGCAATGTACTCATTTAATAGCATCATATTTTAATCATATTCATATATATTCAATATATATTACACATATTCATACTTTATGCATGTATATATATTCTATTTTCTGGTGTGAAAATATAAGCCTCATTAGCAATAATCCTTAATACTTTACAATTTATACCTTCAGAAATTCGAATTTGCTTAATTAACTATAGCAGTGATATGATTTCATCATCTGATGTCTTAAAATGTGAATGTGAAACTCAGTACAAGAAACAGGGCAAGAGAGACCTGTTCAAAAATCCCTTTTCCACAATTCAAATGTGGTATTAGGCATTTATAAGTGGCTACTTGTGTAGCTAACATTATAGCTGAAATCATCATAATGGTTTTGCTGCTCTCACATTTATTGGTTGATAGCTCACATGTGTAACCCTATATTGAGGTCTTGGTCCCTTAAGGCTTCACTTTTAATATCTTTATTTATTTTTATGTGGTGCTGAGGATTGAACCCAGTACCTCACACATGCAAGGCAGGCACTCTACCACTGAGCTACAGCCCCAGCCCAAGGGTTCATTTTTTTTTCACTAGGTTTCAATACTGGTTGCCACTGGGGAAAGAGCAGAAAAACATTCTCTACAATTGACCAGCCTCAGACTAATGAACTACAAAAGTTACCCAAATGATTTTTTTTTTTTTCAGTCCTGGAGATTGAACCTGGGGTTTCCCTATCACTGAGCCTCATTCCCAGCCCTTTTTATTTTATTTTATTTTTTTAATTTTGAGATGGGGTCTTGCTAAATTGTGGAGACTAACCCAGAACTTGCCATCCTCCTGCCTCAGCCTCCTGAGTAGCTGGGATTTATAGTAGGCATGTGCAACAGTATCTTGAACAAATGATTTTTTTAACAAATAATGAATACTTGTTCATTTAATTATTCAACCAGTGAATATTTATTGAATCATTGATATATGTGAGATACTGAGCTAGATGCTAAAAATACAGCATTGAGTAAAAGCAAATATTGTCCTGATATGAAATTTACGTCTCAAAGAATACAATACTCAAGGAATCACAGAAATAAAAGTACAATTATCAACTGCTATAAGTGCAGGGGTGGAAAGTGAGCTGGTGTTATGCATGACAGTATATAACAGGATGCTAGTCTCAGGGAGTCAAGCAAGCAGGAGGCTTTCCCTGTACTCTGAAGAAATGCATTTTACCTAATGCTCTGAAGGCTTAATATGAGTTTACTGGTGACATAAGTGTTTGGAAAAGTGGGGAATTCAAGGTAGTACTCATGAAAGAAGGCATGATTTCCAACAAGAATCTTTGATCAAAGGTAGCGTGTTTTCAAGGAACTGGAAGGGTACCAATGTAGTGGAAGAATTCATGATGGAGGTGAAAGGGTAAAATTTGACAAAGAGATAGACATGGGGCAGATCAGACTTCTTCTTATAAACCATGATACAGATTTGGGTACATATCCTAAGAACAAAACAAACCAGGAGAACGGATTTGGGAGTGCAATTGTGTCACTGGGAAAACTAGTTAGAAGGCAATTCCAGTACTCAGGCAAGAGATGATGGAAAGTCAAACTGATACAACGATTGTTGAAATGGAGTGAAGATGCTCAGGAGCTAAAACTGACAATGTTAGTGATAAATTTGGTTATGGAGGATAAGAGACATCAAGATGTTCAAGGATGACTCATAGTTCCTTGCTTAATTTAACTATCCAAATGATGGCATCATTTCCTGTGATGCTAAGAAACTTGCAATGCAATGAGACTATTTTTTATTTTCTTCATAATTAAAACTCTATGAAGGGGCTAGGGGTGTAGTCTAGCATGCATGTGGCCCTGGGTTCCACCCCCAGCACTGCAAAAACAACAACAAATGAAACCCTATGAAATCAATGAGACTACTCAATGGAATAGTAATTGATTACAATAATTTTAATTGCACCCCAGTGTTAAATCCCATGTACCAAACAAACAAGTTTATTAGTATCTCTAAAAATCTGTTTTGGGCTGGGGATATAGCACTGAGTCCTGGGTTTGATTCCTAGCATTGATAAAAGAAGAAGAAGAAAAAAGATTGGTTTTGAGAGAACTAAATGGAAAATTGTACCTATATTTATGCAGGGAAATATTTCAGAAAGCAATTGTTAGGAATCGTATGTTATGTGTCTGGGCCATATGCTTATTTTGGTGTGGGGGAAGAATGATTTTTAAATAAGTTTTGGGCCAGGAACATGGTACAATATTCAAATATTCTTTTCAACACCCTCATCCTCATCACGAATGCTAATGCTACATTGGTCTACTTCCAGCTTCTTGAAAACACACTCACTTCCATGACACTAAAATATCTCCATTTTATTTAAAAGATATATATTGTTTTTAAATTGAAGTAATATATGCCTAAGATGAATAAATATTTTAACAGTGAAATAAAAAACATTTGTTTGTCATGAACTCTTTGATCATGATAACTAACCTCTTACATGGCATGCATTAATTTACTTGTACTTATTGAAGGTATACCTTTATTTTTACACTTAAGGGAATACATATGTTCTGAAAATGCATAATTTAAAAGTCCAAGCATATTTCTGAAAGATGTATGTTCAAAAATGGAAAGCACATATATAAAATTATTATAGTGTTGTCACTAGTATGGATGGACTTTCAATTTTATTTTGAAACTGTTTGGCTACTTCCTTTACCACAACAAAGTTACTTTCACTTATTTTGCAGAATTTGAAATATTTTCGAATGTATGCATTCTAAATTCTGTTGTTAGCCTTGTTGGATTTTGGCACAGGCCACTCCAAGTAAAGATGTATATGTATATGTACAGTCTTTCAAGTTATCAGCTAGCTCAATTAGATTATTGAATATAAAATAATTACTTCTTTTTTCATGAATAATAATTTTAAAACTGTTATTATTGTAATTATACCTATTTCTGAGGCAATAATCACTTCCTTAAGTGTTTGGTAGTCTCATGTCTTTTTGAATTCAACTGGTTATTATAAAAGGCCAGTCAAAATTTTAGTTTATCACACTAGCACAGTGGTACATGCTAGTAATCCCAGTGGTTCAAACCTGTAATCCCAGGGACTCAGGAGGCTGAGGCAGGAGGCCTGCATGTTCGAAGCCAGCCTTAGCAATGTAGTGAGGCCCTAAGCATCTTAGTGACACCCTGTTTCAAAATTTGAAAATAAAATAAAAAAGACTGGGGATATAGCTCAGTGGTAAAGCACCCCAGGTTAAATCCCCAGTACCAAATAAACAAACAAACAAAAACACCTTTTTTAGATTATTAATAAAAGTAAAAAACTATGCAGAATGTGGAACCGTTGTCTCAGGTTTTTCTGCTTTAAATGTATGTATTCATTTATTAACGGCATGCCTGATTGAATATCTCTATTCTGGAGGTGCTATTATTTTTATAATTAAAAAATTTAATAGTCATTATTAAATGGATTATTAAAAACATTTTATGTGCAAGACACTCTGTTAATTCCTGCAGGTGATAAAAATGTCTGTACTTCTACATAGTACAACCAATATTCCATTACTTAACACGGAATCCTGTGCTCCTTTCATAGGTTTTTGATTATATATTATTTAATTTAACCTAACAAAGAGTTGAAGAGAAAAATACATAGTAATTTTATGAAATATGGAAAATGAGAATATTTGTAAATTAAAAAATAACAATAAACTGCAAAGTGAAGTAATGGAACTATCTTTGTAGGTAATAACTGATTTGTTACAGTCTATTTATATTTTTATTAAAGTAATTTGGTAGTCAGGTGTAGTGGCACATGACTGTAATCTTAGTGATTTGGGAGGCTGAGGCAGGAGGACCCAAGTTCAAAGCCAACCTCAGAAATTTAGCAAGACTCTGTCTCAAAATAAAAAACAAAAAGGGCTGGGGATGTAGCTCAGTGGTAAAGTGCCCCTGGGTTCAATCCTCAGTACCAAAAAATAAATAAATAAAATAAAATAATAAAAAAGTACTTTGGTTACCTAGAATAAATAACTCTGAAATACAGTACTCAGTTACACATCGGAGAACTCATATAGAAAAAAATTCTGTTAATTAAGCTTGTATTTATTTATAGCAACACAAGTCCCCATAATTGAAAGAAAATATTCTTGAATTATGGATATAGATTTCAAGAGAGTGAAAAGTATAAATCCTGCCATGATGGTGGAGAGCTGCTATGTGTACACTATTTCTTCGTTACATGAATCATTTTGTGAAAAATTTTAAATGCTGATATGTTTTTACAGAAAAAAAAATGTTTACCTTTAATACTTACTGATATTACAAACCTTATCCAGCTCAGGAGGAGCACAGTTGTCCAACTGATCATTTTTCACAGGAGACATTGAACATATTACCTAAATTGTTACCTTGATCACAATATAAATACAAATATATCTTACAGTAGCATATACCTATGTATATGTATAAGTAGGGCTTTAGGAAAGGTATTACTAAATTTGAAGGACAGTAGAGACAAACAAAGTCAACTGATTTTTTTTTATATATATTTGATTAGTTGTTGATGGCCCTTTATTTTTTTGTGGTGCTGAGAATTGAACCCAGTGCCTCACACATACTAGGGAAGCACTCTACCACTGAGCTGTCACCCCAGCCCCATTACTTTTTTTTTAAATTCACATCCATCGAATCATGTACAGCTTAAAGTAGCCACAGAAATCACCAGGGATCCACATTTTAAAAACTCAAAGGAGGGGCTACTTAGAGCACATGAGTAGCAGCCCTGGGTTCAATCCCCATACCACAAAACAAAACCAAACCCTTCATAGAATATCAGATTGTGGATATTTACATATTGTAACTAAAACTCTTATTATTCTTCTATACACAGTGAAAAATAATACATTTAATATTATTTACAATCCATAGCCAGTCTCTGGTATGTTTCACAGGTATTTTTCATGTCACTATCACACCCTGACAAGGCCAGCCTTACAGAAATGTGAAGGAGACAAAAACCTTACATACCTACATGAGGAGATTTCAGATGTATCTTTCCTCTGTATCCATCAAGGGGTTCAATTACTGAAGCTACATTTTAATGTTAAAATGTGCCTCCCTCTGGAGGAGATAGGCCTTGTCAAACATTGCCACCTTAGGAAAAAATTTGTGTATCAAATCTCTAACTGACAAGCTGAATAAGAACCAAATGTCAAAAGGTATGTGTACAAAGCGGGGTACATAAGGCTTGGGAGAGAAGCAAAGAGCACTCATTATGAAGTTGTGGATATTTGGTACATGGAGGTGGAGAGACAAAGTGGTAAAGACAGTAGTGTTCAAAGGCAGATGCTAAAGATGAAGCTGGCTGACTTCACATTCTAGTAAGGCTGACCTTGGTCTTCACCTCAGGACAGGGCTTACAAAGCCATGGATACAGGTGAGATGGTTTTGTGTAAGCATTGTTTAAAACTTGAGAGTGTAAACTTACCTGCATATCATGTTGACCTATTTCACCAATACAGTGAAAACATCTGTAGGCACACTGAATCTTCATAAATTTACAATAAATTACCTGCTATGCACTCTCAATACAGCTGCTGGGGTATTAAAAATTTTATACTGTACACTTTTTGAATTTTCCCTGTGGATTCCTTTTTGAATTTTTTCCCCTAAGGAAAGCTGCTTAGAGCATCAAGAACTCCTAATACATATTCAATAAGGGAAGTGTTACCTTTTTCATCATCTTAAGTGGTGATTTGTTAAATAAGAAAGCAGGACAGTCTGACGTTGACCATTCTGACTATGGGTACATTTTGATGCAGCCATTTTGATGCACCTGTCTTTATGGAAAATCAGCTCTTTTTCCCTTTCTTTTAGTATTTGATCATGTGTGTAACAGACACTCCTAACCCAATTCCATCCTTAACTTCTCTTGAATTTTGATAGGTTTCCATGTTCCATTTTATTTTATGTTTTTGTTGCTTAATTTCTTGACTATATATTGTTATATTAAAAGTGTACATTGAGGGCTGGGGTTGTGGCTCAGTGGTAGAGCACTTGCCTAGCCTATGTGAGGCACTGTGTTTGATCCTCAATACCACATAAAAATAAATAAATAAATAAAATAAAGGTGTTGTGTCCATCTACAGCTAAAAAAAATTTTTTTTAAATTATACATAACTATGTAAATAATCACAAATTTAGTTAAGAAGTTCCTGCACAGTCTTTAAAATAAAGAATCCAATTTTGGCCCACTTTGCCTAATTTGTATATATTTATTCAATCAAATAATTATGCTATGGGGCTGGGGTTGTGGCTCAGTGGTAAAACGCTTGCCTAGCATGTGTGAGCTGCTAGGTTCAAGCCCCAGCACCGCATAAAAATAAATAAAACAAAGGTATTGTGTCCGTCTACTTTTTTAAAAAAAATTTATTCTATAGAATGTGGAGTTGTCCATTCTCGACTTTTTAGCATTTATGACTGATAATCCTTTTTTAAGGAACAAAGTTTGTTGTTTCCTCTCCCTTTTATCCTGAGATTTTTAGTTTTATTCATCAAGATTTTTTCTTTGTTTCTTTTTCTTTTTTTTTTTTCTTTCAGTGCTGGGGATCAAACCCAAGGCCTCATACTACACCCCAGCCCCCTTCCATCTATAATATTTTGAAGAGCTTTATTTTCTAAAATTTATCATAGGAAACCAATACTTGAATTTCCTACCCTACCCCTCATCATTGATATGACTTTGTCACTGAAGGAGAAAATGAAACATTCATATTTTGCTTTCACTATATATATATTCAGATTTTCTCTCAATTTATACAGTCTTATTTTATATTTATTTACTATAAATTGGGGGTGATGGTTAACCAACTTGGTAAGGGTGTCTATTGCACAATATTTGTTAATTAAAATAAGCAGATTTTTTTTTTAGGTTGCATCAAAATGCTGTTTACCAATTAAATAATATTCTTCAGATATGGAAACCATTAATGAGATATGTTTCAGTAGCTCAGGATCAGGACTAAGTTAGCAAAATAATAGGAATCACCTATATGTAATAGTTGAATACTACTGCAAAAATAAAGAGTTCTGAAGCATGCTTATGGGTATACTTACAGTTATTTTTAAAGAATCATGCTCGTTGGCCTGTGCTCGCAGGTATTAGCTGATAACCCTAAAAAGCAAATGTTGAGAAAAATGCAATAAGAACACTGTAAGTAAGGTGTTGCTTTGGGTATTTATATTATTTTCATATATAAAACATGACTGAAAATAGTTGGGCTACTATCCATAAGCTCCCAAAGAAAGACAGTCTCACATATACAAAATTAAAAAAAAAAAAAAAAAACACCTGAAATATTGATACAGCAAATATGGCAGTGACTGTCCTTTTGCTAAAGAGATTAAATATCAATTAAGTATCCAGAATACATCAGCCAAATTTTAAATTATTCAGGGTGTTATGGCCCACACCAGTAATCCCAGTGACTCCAGAAGGAAGCTGAAGCAGGACAGCAAGTTTGAGGCCAGCCTCTGGCAACTTAAGGAGACCTAGTCTCAAAATAAAATAAAAAGGGCTAGGGATTTTGCTCAGTGGTAAAGCATCCCCCGGGTTTAATTCCCAGTACTGAAAAAAGAAAAATAATTCTAAATCAAATAGAACATCAAAACATTATTTCAGATAAAACATTTTACAGAGCAGGTGTAGTTAAATGGTATTTCATCCATAGGTATTAAAGCTATATTAGACTCTGGAAGGGAAAATAACATTTGAAAATCACCATTTTACTATCAATTATTGTAACAGTATCAGTTGCCAGTATCTATTTAGAATGTAAACACAAGATTGAGACAAATATTAGCCAACCACATTTTTGTTTTTGGAAAAATAAATTTGATGTAGTAAAATTAATATTTAACATATTTAAGCATGAGAAGATTCCCAAAACATGCAAAACATGACCAAGATGTCTTAAAAAATGGATTTTCTGAACCTCTAAAGCAAACACTTCCATTGGCTCAAGTAAAATGGAGTAATGTAAAGGCCATTGACATTATGAGAAATACACAGGAAATGTCAATTATTATATTACTGGAGGATATTAAGATAATTTTATTGCTCACATACTTATTAATGTATTTGTACTTATTGAAAATTGATTTAAAATGTTTATATGATAAATTTTAAAACCACAATTTAAATAATTTAATGTGACTTTCTCCTACCTCATCCAGGATAAAATGTACAATTACAAAAAAATATACTTTTCAATCCTTAAGACAGTAAAAAATAGTTCTGGCTTCAAATTAGTGAAAACAACTTAGCTAAAACTTTGCTGTTTAACCTAAATTTTATAAAATGCATTTGGTATTATAAATGTGCACCAGTATTTTCTTGCTGCTCTTGCCGCTCCAAATAGTGCAAAAATGTATTGAAATGACTGTGTGAGAACAAATGGTCAACATTACATCTCTATTTTCATAAAATGGTAAGGAGCCTATCGTAAATAAAAATAATCTCCACGGGTAACCGGATGTAAAACTGGTTCTACCTAACATGTTTCAAGCAGCAGAGATTCAAAACAAAAACAAAATTACTAGTAACGTTGGTGCAATGAGACTCCATGGTTGGTGAAGTTGGTGGCTAAGTTAGTAATTGATACAATAAGAATTACAGATGGCATTGCAGTAAAGCCCAACATCATCTCAATAAACTGTAATGATCCACTCTACCTGTTGTAGCTCCCACTTAATTTTACCTAACTATGCAAATACCCTTGGAGGGAATAAAATGGTCGTCTCCAGAAAACTGGTGCGAACGGAATTACGGCCCCCTAGTGGTCAATTGTGATTACCACAGTTAGAAGAATGTGACTATGATTGTATCATTTGTCATTTAGGTTTTATGCGTGTCCCTCCACCCTTTGCAACAGGATTAACCATTCCTGCTTTTTTTTTTTTTTTAATTAAAAATCGTCCAATCTTGTAGTTTTGAAAAAAAATTTCCCCCAAACTTACCAACCAAATATTTTTCCCATGTCTCTTTTTCAGGTATATTTCTAAAATCATACTTAATTTTTGAAAAACTGTGGAATGCCTTCAGTAAAACTAAATACCTCCTCAATCTGTCTCTCCCTCCTCACCATGACATTGTTTATATTAATATTCTGAATTGGTCATGCAGTCTATGTCTCCTCTCAGCTAATTATATGTAATTTTGAGATTGTCATTATTGATGTTCTGTCATTTTAAGTTTCTCACCACCTTCCTAAACTATCATTTTAAAAATTCCTATAATGACTTTGATTTTTCTCCTTTGTAGACCAGTGGCTCTAGAAAAGAAAGATAACTCTGATCACAACCTTATCCTATATGTCAATCCACACTATGTAATGCCCTGCTTTTTTTTAAAAAAAAAAAAATAGTGCATATTTTTTTAATCTCACATGTGCAATCCTATTACCTTTGACACTAAAGTGGGAAGTCTATCAAAGAAATGTCTATCATTTTTTTTTAAATAACCTTTATTTCAATTTATGTGCTGCTGAGGATTGAACCCAATACCTCATACGTGCTAGGAGAGTGCTCTACCACTGAGCTACAACCCCAGCTCCAGAAATGCCTATCTTACTGTTGCTGAGTCATCATTAAAATGCTGGTACTCAATCCTGAGCAGGATGAGGAAATGCTAACATTACGAAAGAGCTTAATATACTTCTTTGGATATTCATGGATAGGCACACTCACTTAAAAAGAAGGGGCCTTCTTGCATTCAGGATTATTCAGGATTAAAACTGGATCACAGATGGATAGGGTATGGAACAATGCAGGGTATGTGGGTAACTTTGCCTACTTTGGGTATTTAGGAAGCTATTTTAGTGAAGTACAATTTAAATATAAATCAATAAACACATTTTAAATGTAGAGTTGGGTCAGTTTTGATAGATATTTGCACTCACTCCAATGAAGATATAACACATTTCCATTCTCTTGCTCCTTGACCCCCAAAAGCCTTTCAGACCTCTATCACCATTATTTTTGCCAGTTTTAGAAGTTCATTGAAATGGTACCATAAAGTAGGCTCATTTCCTTCTTTATTTATTCCAGACATTTGTGATTTCTTTAATTGAATATTATTTGTAGATTTTATTAGGTACCTTATTGTGAGGATCTCTTTCTTTTTTATTTTTATTTTTTCCCCTGTGTGTGTGGCCTTGTACTGCTAGGCAAGCACACTCTACTCTTGAGCCACATCCCTAGCCCCTTGTGTTGATTTATTAACTTAAATTGTCTTAACTTTCTTTTCAAGTTACCATTTCTTCTTAAAACCTCAACTTTTGTCTAACATCCTGCCCTTTAAACTTACTCTGTCCCGTGTCATGTCAAAAGAGCAATAAAGTGGATTATTAGTGATACTTCTGATTATCTGGTCATTGGAACAGAAGTTCAAGGAAACCTGACAAACCAAAGAAGCAATTACAAAACACAAAATTATTGGAGAAAGTTTTTAAATACAAAATGGTGCTTTACCCATCACCTCCTTATATTTAGGACGATACAGATAACAGACACATTATTCTGCTGTGTATAGAGTACATACACTTAAGCCAAAAAACAATTAAAATCTGTATTTTGATATGTTATTAATAAGATCTATTTATATTATTACATATAAGATTATTTTTATGGAGAAGATATTAAATAAAAGATACCACATTTTAGGTAGAAGGCCCAAGTTTTCATATTCAGATTTTTGCATATTTTTAAAATTAGTGATGGCAGCTAAAATGTACATCAATTCAAAGCTCCTGGTAATGTGTTATATTACTATACTACTATGGCATAAGAATAATGCAAAGCCCAACAGAATCACAGGCAATTTTATTTCATAAGAATCCCCTAAGCAGGTGTAATTTTTAAAAAGTGTCTTCCTCATTACAGATTTAGAAAAGAAACAGGTGGCAGGCTCCAATCAACTGATTTTTATGGCATTCGATGGATGGCAAATAGCATGTATACAAAAAGATTTCTGGGGCAGATGCCTGCTCTCTGGAATATGTAATTGTGTTGGGGAAATCTTCATGAGGAAAAATGGAAATAAATAAAATAATCATACTGAAAATTGAACTTTCCTGAGTCTGAAACTTAGGTTTTCCTAATCAATTTATTTTGAGCAGGAGGATGATTTCCTTTTTATTGATTTTGCAGTACTAAAATAGAGTTGAATAACAAAATATGATAGAAGCTCATTTTATTACTTTCAGAAATGTGTAAAAATTAAGGATTTAGCCAGATAGATCAAAACCCTATTGCTCCAACCTGACCATAGATGTTCTTTTATTTGCCAGCCCTTAATATAAAGCTGCCTCTCTGATGTCCTAATAAAGCACCTCTGTTAAAAGTTTGCAGGTTCTTAAAATAAACTACAGAGACAGAGAGTTGTGGGTTGCCTAGATCTGGGTGTGGAAAAAGTACTGGGAATCATTGCTAATGGGTATAGATAGGGTTTCTTTTGGGTGGGGGGTGATGAAAATGTTCTATATTGTGATGATGGTTGTACAATTCTGTGAGTATACTCAAAATCACCGGATCATCCACATTAAAATGTGTGAATTGTATAGTATGTGAATTCTATCTCAATAAAACTGCTACAAAAGTCATTTGGGGTTGAATCTATGACTTCAAATGAAAAAACAGATCTTAATTTTTTTTGGGGGGGTGGGTGGGTACTGGGGATTGAACTCAGGGGAACTTGGCCACTGAACCACATCCCCAGCCCTATTTTGTATTTTATTTAGAGACAAGGTCGCACTAAGTTGCTTAGCGCCTCACTAAATTGCTGAGGCTGGCTTTGAATTTGAGATCCTCCTGCCTCAGCCTCCCCAAAAGGTCTTATTTTTTAAAGCTGGGCATATGCCTGTAATCTCATTGATTTGGGAGGCTGAGGCAAGAGGATCACAAGTTCAAGGCTGGCCTCAGCAATCTAGTGAGGCCCTGTTTCAAAATAGAAAATAAAAAGGGCTGGGACTTTAGCTCAGTGGTAAAGTACCCCTAGGTTCAGTCCCCGGTACAAAAAAATAAATAATTAAAAAAATTGAAAGACAAACTGATTGTATTGCTATAAAATACATGGGAAATACATTGATTTCACTAAAGTGTGAACATTTCAGAAATCTAATATTCATGAAAGGATGGGTTTTAAGAAAATCCTAATACCTGATGCTCTACATGTATATACAAAAAATGTACCAACAAGTATAATGACATGGAAGCTGGAACAGGACATTAAAAAGAAAAGCTCAAGTTATGTTGAATAAAGAAAACTGAATTATTATGAAATATTTTTTTTAATTCAATACATTTAAAGGTCAATTTTTATCTTGCTATTTTTCTCACACTAGCAAATACATACTGTTCATGTACAATTCAAACTTTTTTGTTTAGGATAACTTTTCAATCACTGATCTTAATCCTGAACCATATGTTCCAGTGATTTCTCTGGTGAGATAGATTTCAGGTTGATAAACAGCTACTAAATGGTCAAGCTGAAGAAACTCCATACTATCTTTGTCATGGGTAAAAATTATATTTGACGCTTTGTTTTAACTTCTCTGTATATGGTTGATACTAATTAAAGGTTATTTTAGAGGGTTCTATAATTTCTTATGCAAGCCTCTCCCTCTCAACTCTCCTTTTATTTAAATTGTACTGACATACATACAACTAGTGATTTCCATTTATTTATTTATTGGTAATGGGGATTCAACTCAGGGGCACTCCACCACTGAGCCACATCCTGGCCCTATTACTTATTTTATTTAGAGATAAGGTTTCACTGAGTTGCATAGTGACTCACTATTACTGAGGCTGGCTTGGAACTCGAGATCCTTCTGCCTCAGTCTCCCAAGCCACTGGGATTATAGCCGTGTGCCACTGCACTGGGCTATGATTTCCATTTTTAAAAAGTTAAAGTTAATGAATTCAGAACTGAGTGAAAAAAGTAGTGACAGTTTCTGAATAATCTATAAGCTTTTGCTCTGAATAGTATATGAAAATAAATTCTTAAAGTACTCTTAGATACCAGGTGGAGTTTTTTGATATTCATTATTTTTATGAAAAATCACTGAATTTTTATATTTACTCAATTAAAAATGATAAGTTTCAGTGTAAAAATCATAGGAAAAATTCAGTGCAAAATATATTATTACTGTGAAGTTAAATAGCAGAAGAAAACATTTTAAAATTTAGAAAAATACTAAAATGGAGCTTTTAAATTTGACTTTAATATGCTTTGCATTTAAAATGCAAGTGCCATGCTTAGATTAGAACTTGTTAAATTATGAAAATATATGACTATTATACATGAAACTAGATTAAAATAGAATTATTTATTATGTTACAACAAATAAAGGTAGAGGAATTTCACAGAATATGCAGTCAAAATATTTCCAGTTTTAGCGGTTTTTTTTCTTTCCTAGTAAATGTGATTTGGGGGAACTCAAGGTGAATCTCTCTGGCCTTTTAAAAATATTATGATTCATTTCTTCCATTTTCCTGTTTCATTGCCAATTATTATATGACATTTTGCACATTTTCCACTATTATTTCTACTAGTAAATAGCTATTGACTCACTTTTATAAATGAACTAAGATCTTTGAAAATATACATATTTTTGACGTATAGAGCAGATATATGCTTCGTCTTCCATTTAGTACTTTGACAACAATGTCAAGGACTAAATAAATGTTATAGTAAGAGTGTATTTTGTTTATGACTCTTTGCCATATTTTTGAAACTTAAGGCTATTAATCAGAGTGACATGAAAAAAGCACACACTACCCTTATAGTCAGACAGAACTGGATTTGAATCCTGACTCAGCTCCTTAGCTACTGTGTGTTTGGACATGCAATTTAACCTCTGTCTCCATTTCCTATTTCTAACATTTGTAAGAATTACATGAAATTATAGATTTACTCTGCCAAATGAAGTCTAGGGTATAGTAGGGGATCAATATCTGTTAATTCCTTTCCCTTTTCTTCTTGCTTTTATTCGATGCACTCATGAGTTCTTGCCTGAACCTCTTCTTACCTCTGAGATTCTGCCCTGTAGCTACTAGATCAAACAGTAAACACAAAAAACAATTTCAGTAATACTACAATTTAAAAGTTCGAACATAAGATCAAATAAACAAACTTTAAACCACTGATCAAAACATACTTTGAGGATGATCTTGAACTATATATTTTTTCTTTTCAGACCTATTTCTTCTTGTGCACACCTAAATGAAAGTGAATTATTTAAAATTTTATTGGGAGAAAGGTGAATGTTCCAATTTAGTTTCAAACCAATCTGGTATGTGCAAGGCATACATGCAAATGAATAATGGAAGAAGAGTCACAGAAATGAACAGATTTCATTCTGTAAAATGCACCTTTCTTTTTTACCTTTGAGATCATCCCATTGAGCTCATTTGAAGGTTGGTGTTATGATTTCATCTTTCATATACTCTGTGAACTACATGTCCTTAAAAGTACATGAAGGTCACTGGTTTGTTTCCTTATAAAAATGACATAATGGATTAAAGCTGGAATTCTGTAGCTAGTGACTCATGCTTGCACTTGTACATTTTAAGAGATGTAATTTATAGAAAGGAAGCATCCAGCCTTGAGCTGTTTCAGACTTCAGTTGCTCAAACAAATTAGGAAATAAAAGCTAACATAAATAAGTGCACACAGACTGTCAGCTGGTCAGTCATCTAATTTAAACCTCAAAAATACTTTTTCTGTTTTTTTGCCTTTTATGTGTTTTACCTTTGTGAATACACGCACACACCATATATATCTGCTACCTATATGGCAGTAAGGATAAAAGTCATAAAATGAAAGTACTTATACACATGTACTAACTTTCTAATTTTCAAAGCCAAGAATGCAAATGTGCTTTCTGGTCATTCTGAATTTATTAAGCATGACATGATACTCAAGGGCAGTCAAAATTTTAAAAGCTTTCATTTAATATGCCACATAGCCTTCAAGAGGCAGTGGACCATGGAGGAAAAGAACCCGACTTTGGAGTGAGATTTGGGTTCTTTCTGTAGCTTTACTAATACTTGGTTGCATGACCGGAAGTGAGTCAGAGGCCCTCTCTAAACTTTAATTTAGTTTTCTTCTAAACATAAGTAATATTAAGTGGATCAATACTTTAGTTATATTACTTTATTTTATTTATATTTATAGTTATAGTACTTTTATATTTCAGTTATGTGACTTTATTAGACTACTCAGTACTTAATGTGTTATTGCTTTCATAACATTATCAGTGCATTTATGAATTAAAGAACTTTGCTAATACTCCTAAAATAATCTAATAAAAACAAGTGGCTTTTTTGGTATTGGGAATTAACAGTCACATGATATTCAGGTAATTGATTTTATAAGGGAGTCTAACCTACAGCTCACTATTTACTTACCTGTAGCAGAAATCAAGGTATAATTTAGACATCTAAGGGCTTGCTAATAAAGAATTCACATGACTCCTGCCTGTAGCAAACTTATTATTTCTGTTTACATTGCTCAAGGAACCCAATTCATTGCTGGACAGACAGAAGGAGATCAATTCTTGGTAGCTGATATTTTAAAATATAGTTATGAGCAGAATAATAGGATAGAGCACAAATGAGTCCAGACTCATGGAGATATGCTTTTCTTTTCTTTCTTTCTCTTTTTTTTTTTTAACAAAAGTCTTTTCCATATGAAAATCTCTGTCAGTAAAAAAAAAAGATTTGGTCACTCCATATTTATAGATGTTAGTGAAAATTGCACCCGAGAGAGTTGATTCAAATTGATATTCCTTCTTTGGGCTCTGGAACAGAAGCAGTATTTTCATTTCATTCAATGTCTTTTTTTAAAATCTGCTCTACTCCTTGAATTTTCTCTAAATTATAGTGACTCTTTTCTTTCAATTTTTTTTTTAAATGTAGAGCTCATAAACTGGATCTTGAGGTACTAACCAGATTCCAGACCATTGAATGTCAGAACTACGCATTGTTTCCTCTTCTGGAAGGCTCTGAAATGCCCAGTCAAATAAATATCTTGCACAGAGCAGAACCTTAACAGACATTGAATGTAATAATTCATAAAGTTAGGGAAAACACTGTTCATTTTGAAAATTCTGAGACAAATGCAATCCTTAAATATTTCCCAAAGCTTTAAGTAATCAATGCTTTATCTTTGGACCTCAGTTCTCTTCTCTCCATAACCTTCTCTTCCTTGTAAAGGTTTGAAATTTATCTATATCAACATGGCTTGAATTGCTCTGAATTCTTTTACCATCACAGAGGACCTATCTCCAGAGATAAAATATCATATTTTCAGCTATCTAAAGAACATCCAATGTTGTATATCTCACCATTACCTTAAATATGGCTAAACAAAGGTCATTCTCCTACCCCAACTAACTAGTTCTTAATTTATCTTTTCTCACACTGTGAACTTGAAAGTCCCACAGCTTTTTGCAATGCTGCCCTTCTTCTGTATCAATCTAAATCATACTTGTCCTCAGGCTCCAGATCAGTTCCTATCTATTCCAAAAAATATCCCTTTAATTGTTTCTCTTTCTTCATTTGTATATGGCACACAATTTAGTACATTATATAATGTCATTTATCTATTTATTGTGGTGCTGGGGATTGAACCCAGGGCCTTGTGCATGCAAGGCAAGCACTCTACCAAGTGAGCTATGTCCCAGCCCCTATAATGTCTGGATTTTTGCAGCATGTCAATATACCTTATCTTCCCAAATAAAATGCAAGCTTCTCAATGATAGGAATCATACTATACAGGAAATGCTCATTAAATCCTGGCTTGACAGTTGTGTTACTCTAAGAACAAATGCTATCTTCTCTGCCATGCTTTTACAATGTGAGGTATAATTAAACCTCGAACTATTTCTTCAATGATGATGATGATGATAGAAATCTATATGACTACTCAGACAGATCAAGAGTAGGCTTGAGTGCTATGGATTAAGATCTGGCTACAGACAATGTTTGAATAATTCCTTTGAAATTATTTTCTACCAACACAAATGGTACAGCTTTAAATTCATTAAAAATGGAGATAAAGAATCTAGATATTATTTTCAGGGAAAGTAATTAGAAATCAAAAGGGAACTCTGATAGGAGTCATGGACAAGCTATAAATGACCTTTCCTATTCTCCTTTCTATAATCTGGGGTCACCCCCCAAAGGCTCAAAGGAGTTCTGATTATAAAATCAGGAAATCGAATACTCATAAGACAGGTTCCAAGGCTGGGGCAAAAAAGATCATGTGAAATGTAATTAAAGGCTGCTAGATGGATATTTTCTGAGGCTTTTATAAAATAATAGCTGATATACTCAATTAAATATGAGTACATTAAAAGAATAAGATAATTTCTAATCAAGAAGCTCAATCATAAAGTAAGAGTTGACAGCACTGACACTCACAAGATATTAATGAATTTTTATTTCAAATTAGTCACTGAAAGTTGACTTTGGGATAAAATAATTTAATATTTTATCAGTTTTTTTTGGGGGGGCAGTTACCAGGGATTGAAGTCAGGGGCACTCGACCACTGAGCCACAATCCTGGTCCTATTTTGTATTTTATTTAGAGACAGGGTCTCACTGAGTTGCTTAGTGCCTTGCCATTGCTGAGGCTAGCTTTGAACTTGCGATCCTCCTGTCTCAGCCTCCTGAGCCACTGGGATTACAGGTGTGCGCTACTGCACCTGGCTTTAGCAGTTTTTTAAAACAAAGAATAGGATCACTTTATGCCAGATAGAGTTTCTCCTGAATAAAAAAAAAAAGTCTTTTTCAATTCTTGTATTTAATACAAAAATTGCTACTTTATCCACACACACAATGTTATTTTAAAGGAAAGATATTGGAAAATATTTTGAAGCAGGGACGTTACCCCCTGTTACCTGGGCTCTGGATATCATAGTAAATGTGAACAGAGGTAAGGCTAATAGTTATAAAAGGAAGGAGAAAAAAATCATAATAAATTGAAGCACTCTTGGAAAATTTGAAGGGGAAGTCAAATCGGGCTTGACTGACTTTCAAAAAATCTTGTTCCACTAGAGTACAACTGGATAACTAGCCTTCCAATTATTTTACAGAAAGTGATTTGGATTTTTTAAAGTTTTTCACCAAAGTCATAGGCTTATCAATTAGCCTATTTTTATTTAAGGCTTGATCATATGCAAATGAATATCTGCTCCTCTGTAGAAAAATAAACATCTTTTTAAAAAATCATCTTAGAGTAATATTTCTGTCTCTCTCTCACAACCACAAATATATCTACATAAAACTTTTTTTGTTTGTTCACAGTGCCCAGGATGCAAACCAGGGCCATGTTAGGCAAACACTCTACCATTGAGCTAGACCCCCAACCATAATTTGTAAATTGTGTATTTATATATGAGCATCTAAAGTTCTTTGGAATTAAATATTCATGATATGAAGGGAGGAGAGTAGTACTGAAAATAGTATGGAATCTTAAACGAGAAAAATGTGAGTTTGTTTAAATCTGGTTATGAAATTAACTGTGTGACCATGGGTAAGATATTTCGTCTTTCTTACCCTTAGTTTTCTCATTTGTTTAGTCAGTGTAATAACATGGCCCTAATTAATTAAAAATCAATTGTAAATATGAGAAAGATATATGAAAATTCTAAACTCTAAAATATCTACAAATGTAAATTTCATTATGGTATAAAAAGTAGATTTATTAATAAGGTTGTTCTGTGATTTTATTAAATGTTTTCAGCCATGCATGACTTTTGTTAGAAAATAAGATAAATGAGAAGGAAAAAAGGAGAAAAGAAAACATAAGAATAGGCTGTTAGACTGAAAAAAATTATAATAGGAAATAGCAAAAATTTAAGAAATATAAAGTCGGGCACAGTGGCATATACCTGTAATCCCAGTAGCTCAGGAGGCTGAGTCAGAAGGAAGGCAATTTTGAGGCCAACATCAGCAATTTAGCAAGGCCTTAAGCAACTTAATGAGACCATATCTCAAAATAAAAAAGACTGGAGATGTAGCTCAGTGGTTAAGCACCCCTGGGTTAAATCCTCATAACCAAAAAATAAATCAATAAAAAATAAAAATATATAAAGTAGAAAACAGAGTTAAAAGACGATATAAAATAAACATTAGGATGACTCTCAAAAATGTATCTATACAGGAAAATCAGAGAAAAATCAAGAAACTTGGAATTCTCTAAATGTTATATATATTTACTCTTCTTGGAGCGTCTATATTATAGGAATTAGCATAACAGGAAGTTTTATGACCCTGAATATAAAGGGTCATAAAAGACTAGAACTCAGGTCCTTTAACTCTAACTTTGCAGTATTAAAACCTTTTCCACAGTGCTTGAGAATTTTTATGTATTAATTATTCAGCAAATACATATTGAAATGATATATGCAAAGGGTAGTTGGGGGTTGTCTATGTGAATTTATAATCTGATAGGAAAGATAACACTCAAATTAAAATGAGTGAGATGATGTATATAAAACCTTTAACACCATGCTGGGAAGATAGGAGGCACTAAAATTTGGAGTAAATTAAAACCAAAGAACATTAATAAACTACAACACAATGTGCTCAGTGCCAGGTAAATGGTGCAAGCAATATTTTCTTTAAAATTTGAAATAGAAATACTAGTTTTCTTATGTGAGTATAACTAGATGATTTTTTAATACAGCTAGTCGATTTTTTACCCTGCCCATATAAAATCATAACACATTTGAATTTTAAGCATTACTTTTTGGCTTTATAGTTTTCACAATACCTTTTTTCCCTATTCCCTCAAATAAAATGGTAATTTCCCCATGAATTAAGCACAAGAATTTGCAGCAGTTATTTTCCAATGTCTCCCATCATCTGAAGATCTTTACTCCATAACCCACCTTATAGTCCCTTTATTTCATCTTAGCATTTGACAACTGCTTTAGCATCTCATTACTATTAACCCTATAGATGCTCTGCCTATGCACAAGCAATAATAGGCAGATGCTCTACCTAATAGTTGGACACTTTTATTCGTTCATTCTGGTAGGAATGAGGGATGTGTAAAGTTCAAATGTGGCATGGAGAGTTGTCCTAAGTGAGTCGGGAGGTATGTATATATGGTAGAATTATATGGTGATTTTTTTTTAAAATAGACACAGAAGCATGATTGAATGAACTAGAGTAGGCTTTAAAAAATTGTTAGAAAATTAGCAGGCCCTTCTTGTTTAACTCCACCAATAATAAAGTCATCAACTTCTAACTCTATTTATTTATTTACTTACTTACTTTTGGTACTGTGAACTGAACCTGGGGATGCTTAACCTCTGAGCCACATTCCCAACCCTTTTTGTTTTATTTTGAGACAGGGTCTCACCAAGTTGCTGAGGCTGGCCTTGAACTTGCAGTCCTCTTACCTCAGCCTCCCAAGTTGCTGGGATTACAGATGTGTGCCTTGTAATTTCTTAATTGCCCTAGAATATGTTCAGGGAGGTTACCTGAAATGATTTCAGAGTAATCTCTAATTCTGTTTTATGCCTTGAATGAACAAATGTACTAAAATTCTACTTTTGGTCTTCTTTTATCTTCACCTGTAAGCATTAGGACTTACATTCGTAAGAATGGCAATTCAATCAATCGAGATTGGTTCATTGATTACCTACTCTGGGAAAGGAGTTTGCATATATGTGGGTTAGTCAGCAAAAGCTCTGTGCAAGCCATGGGGTTTCAACCAGACCTTGAAGATCAGGTATACTTTAAGGAGGTTTGGGAGAGACAGTTATATACCTCAGGTAAAAAGTACTGACTTTTCTTATCATTGTTTTAGAATCACAAATCATAAATTTTGTGTCATTTAAAACTGAGGTAATAAATAGAAATAATCAACTAAAATAAGCTTCACACATATAGATTTTTCCTAACTATGTTCTTATCCTGCAGGGATTTTAGTTAAAGTATTGTATTCTGTACCTGAGCTCAAAATCAGTAAACTAAAAACAAACAAACAACAACAACAAAAATAAAAACGACAGTAAGTCTTAACAGTACCTATTTTCCAAATGAGTTCTCAAATTATTTTTCCCAATTGCCCTGTAGAAAGGTCATACATGGCAAATGGGATCAGACAGTACTTCAGACCTCTTTGACGCAAGATAAGCAATTTTTAATGAACCTTCTGTCACTCCAGTCTGAGTTTTAGGACTTCAGTTTTCCTGTCTGAATTTCAAATGGGCAACCTCATTTAAGTGACCAGAGATATAACTGGCCTCTGTGGTGACACAAATAGTTCAAATCGCACACACTTATGAGTCCAACTCACTGTAGTACCATGTGCCCTGTCCAGTCATCTTTCTATATAGTACTTCCCTCATTTCATCTTTATTGAATAAGTTGCCTTGAGCCTCACTCAGCCTCTTGTCCCTCAGTCTCTCAGCATTAACAGTACCATCTCATTTGCTGTACTTTTCTTTACTGACAGCTGAAACTCCAGATGAAATATTGCATGTCTATCATATTGCCTTGCCAAGCATCATGTTAAGGATTAATGGACATTGTCAGAAATAATATCCTCACATTCACATGCAAATCTGTTCTGTCCAAAGACTAGCAGTTATAGTATGAAAGAAAAATTAGCCAATTCCTAAACAAAGACAAGAGAGTTTATTGCTTCACAGCAAGGCCTCTGAAATCAAAACTACATGCTTTCAGGCTTGGCCTTGTTCATTTAATTTAAGCAGGTTATTCAACTTTTTTGTATGCCTCCATTTCCCCATCTGCAAACTGGATAATAGTATTACCTTCTCATGGTGTATGTGTAAGTACAAGCAAACCTCTTAGAAATATATATCTTAGAGTAACTTTCAATTAAAAATGGCTATTATAATCTTTTATTCCTCTCTTATAAAGAATAATTACTTGCTAACTTGGGCAAGTCTTCTTGCCTTGATTATAAGAAGCTGTGCTTCAAAAAGCTGTACTACATGAGTCTGTATTCCTAAGCTAAAAATGGGAGATAGGTAGTTTAAAATACACTTACAAGCTGGGCTTGGTGGCACACACCTGTACTCCCAGCAGCTCGGGAGGCCAAGGCAAGAGGATCAAGAGTTCAAAGCCAACCTCAGCAACTTAGCAAGGTTCTAAGCAACTCAGCAAGACCCTGTCTCTAAATAAAATATTAAAAAGAGCTGGGGATGTGGCTCAGTGGTTAAGCACCCCTGGGGTCAATTCCTGGTACAAAAAAAAAAAAAAACAAAAAAAAACAAAAGATGTGAACACGTGACCCTTACTCCTTAGCATTTACGAATGACTTTAATGAAGAAATCAATTTTTATAAAAACAAACCTAGTCAGTTCTTTCATTGCTATTCTAATCTAGACATTTGTGGACATTGACTTTGGTTTTAGTGATGCTTGGTTTTCCTATTTTACTTTTCTATTGCCATTAACACTCAAATTCAATTCCAAATGCTCATCCTCTTTGCCTCACTCTGAATCAAGCTGCTTCATTTTCTAGAGGTCATACTCCTCACCTTCTTTCTTCCCAGGCTGGGCTAACTACCTAGTATAGTAGTACAGGTTGCCCCCGAGATGCCTTGAACTCACTTTCTCCCCCTTGCTTTCTCTACTGTCCACTCCTTTGATCAGAAATGGATTTCCTTTCTTAGTCACCAGAGGATGTCTTGTTTTTACAGTCCTGAATAATGAAAAAACATATTTAAGAGCCTGGAGCAGACAAAATGGCCACGGCTGATCACTTCTATACTTTCAAACTTTTCCCAGGGGCCCCCAAAAACTTTCATATTAGGAGGTGGTTTGGGGTAAAATAAAGATCATGTATATGAAGACATTGAGTGATCGATTAGTCAGAAGGAAAGCTTTGTTATTTTAATAACTAACTTTCTGAAATATATTAATGAGATTATCATTTGCAGCACTATAAAATCACCATCTTATTTTTTCATAGCATTGGATATACATTTTAATATGCATTTATAGTCTAAAGCTAGAGTATCAAAAGAATAGGAGTGATAACATTAGGTCTTTTGCTTCAAATTCCCAATGGCTGTCATTTCATAGTAAAGATGAATATGAATGTCATTAAGGGAATACTTAGAAATCCCTGGTGTGTATTTCCTTTCAATGACATGATGAAATTGTGGCTGAATTATTACAGTTGAATTGCTTTTTCTCTCCCTCAAAAGCCTAAAGATAGATTTTCCACATAAAATTATGGGAATACCAAACAGGTCTATCAACAATTTAGGATGTGACTATAAATTTTCCAAACTCAAGCTCAAGTGCCCTTGGTTGAGTTAAACAGTTGGAAAAATTTTACGCTGTACACCTCCTTTCTTCCTATTTTCTCTGTGAAGTGTGCAAGAAGATTGCTGAGAGTAGCAGATACGGGAGTGGAATTGAGAAATTGAGAAAAGCAGCAAAATGTGGAATAGGAGTGGTAGAAACATATCAAAGGGAACTGACCAAGAGCACAAAAGGACTGCTGAGTAGTTCTGAGGGTCCAGCTGGGATTGGAGACAACAGTGTGCAGTGTTAGTTTTTCTGCATTAATACTTAACAATCAAAGTAAAAAATAAGGTACATTAAACCCAAATGGGGAAGGCATAAATTGGAGGCAGTAGGACATTGAGGAGTGTGCATTCTGGCTGATGATCAGAAACAATGACATGACTGGAATAAGAGTTAGACTGGGAAAAAATAGGAAGTGAAGCCAAGAGAGGGTATTGTTACTAGAAGCTTTTAGAAGAGCTCCAGAAGTTTTGATGGGCTTAAGGAGCACGTACAAGGGAGGAGGAAGGGGAGGTAGAGATACCCAGAGTCATAATCTGACAGCAATATTTCTGCACATAAAATTTTAGAAATTGTGCACTTCAGATGTGGTCGTGGGCCTGAAACTGAGAATAATGGAAAAGAAGAGGTCAAGAAATTATGAGGCTAGACCATGATTTGGCAATTTTTCCAGATACCAAAGTCTTTAGAGAAATAGATAGGTGTTAAAAATTTCATGAAGGTGTAGAAAACTGAAAGAAGAAAGAAATGTTGGCATGGTATTTCAATAGAGAATTATTTGAATAAAAGTAATCTACATTTCAGTGTCTTGTAAGTAAAAAAAAAGAGTTTCAATCAACACTGTAAGCTTTTATGTATAAGGAGGAATAAGATTCATGAAGTAGGGAGCGAAAGAGGATAAGAGGATGAGAGAAAGAGGATTAGAATTGAACTCCATTTAAAAGATCTGTCAGGAAGTAAGAAGGCTAATTGGAAAAAAATCAGGTTTGGGTTACAGCAAGGAGGTGGAGAAAATGTTCAGTGAAAAAGCCAAGAGTCTGTGCTTTCTAGGACACTGTTGTTCAGTGGAATGTTCTGCAATGATAAAGGTGATCTGTGTCTGCACCGTCCAATAAGTAGCCGCTAGATGAAATGTGGCCTACAAGAGGAACTGAATTTGTAAATTTCATTAAATTTAACTTTACCCACATGTGGCTGGTGTTGTCATATTGGACAATGCAGTTCTAAAGGCTTCCTGAGAGCTGCCAGTACCTTTATGCTTAATTGTTAATAGGCAATAATAACAATATGTTACTCCTCTAAGGGGTATCTGCATTTAAAAGAGAAATGACTAAAACTGAAGAAGGAAATCCCTGAATGCAGAATTTCAAGTGTCGTAGAAAGACACGAAGATGACAAGTTTGGTGATCAAAAAGCTTAGGCCATGTAAGTGGTCATCTATAAATCAGGTTAACTCTAATTTTAAAGACTGATACAATCTAATGTCAGCTACAAGCATAGTATGATAGGAAACTACAGATGGCCGTCTTAGCCATAGCTGAAAAGAGGTATTAAAAGAAGGAAGAAGTAGAGATGCTGGGTAGAGGGAGGAAAAAAACAGATTTAAGTTTCCTCTCCTGGCATTTTATTTGAAATTCTGCTTTAACTGTGTCATCTGTGCATTAAAATGTCAGAAGTGATTGCCAATGAGTTGTTGAAGGAAAGAGCATTAAAATATTAAACCTGTTAGCAACTGGTTAAGGTGCAGCTTAACCTCTTGGTAGGTTTCAATGTTATTTGTAATGTAATGCTGCTAATGTTATTTGTCTAAAATGAAGATTGCTAGACTATTTTGCAGCAATGCACTCAGTATATGAACAATTCTTCTTAAAATGTTTTGATGCATGATGGCGATCATTAGTGATTTCTTTCTCAGGTCTGATAGTACAATATGTAGACAAAATAACAGGTATTCTGGAATGCCGACAGATCAATAATACAATATAAAATATTTCTTTGTGCAATAATTTAAAATTTTACAAAAGTGCTTTATTCTCATCTGTTTCACAACAACCAGGTAGGCTCAATACATTAGATTACTATTTATTTTATATCTGATTAACCCATTTATGGTCAAGTGTTCCTAGTCTGCTCATGGCTACCCTGGCAGTTAATGAGTCATAATTAAATTTTTCTTTTCTTTCATATTTTGCAGTGTCATCTAGCATTCAGCTTTGCATATGATGGCTGCTAAATTCTTTGTTTGTTTTGGTGGTCCTGGGAATGGAACCCAGGGCCTTGCACATGCTAGGCAAATGCTCTATTACTGAGCTACACCCCTAGCACTGGCTTTTTAGATTTTATTTTTACTGTTACAGAAATACATTCTTCTTGGGTAGCCTTGCAAGCACAAAGAAATATTTCTTCTTCCTTTGCCTTAAATTAATCTACAAGAATATCTTGAGAAATGGAGGGAAAATCCAATGCTACAAGTAAAATGGAAGATACTATCTTCCTAGTCTTACACTGGTACAAAGACTATGTGAAATAGATATATATGAAATGCTCCTGGATTTATGCCAAGCACCTAGGAGATTCACAAAAATATTAGTTCTCACCTTGAATTCATACTGCACCAAAACCTGTCATGTTATTTTTCTGAAAAAGTCATTGCTGTCATCCATGACAACTCTAGATGGAGATAAACCCCTTAAGAAAGCATAGATAGGAAGGGTTATTAACCTCTTCTACCAGATGCACATAGAACAACACTGTCATTGTTGGCTTAAGCACCCCAATTCCTACCTTGACATTGCAATCACAAGCCTTACCCACCTTCCGAATTTCAGGACTTGCGTTGGGCTTGTTGCTGTAGATGATAGACGCTATTAGGAAAGAAATCATGCGTGAAACACATATTTCCTTCCCTCCCCAAGAGGACCAGAAGAATATATTTAGGGAGTGAAAATGTAATTAAATACCCCATAACCTACCTCCACAAAATATAGAAAAAATGAATTCCTCTTACCCACGGGGTGGGGTGGGGTGGGGTGGGGAATTGTAGATGGATAATTTCCAAACAACGAGGTGCCAAGGAAAGTATACACTTCCCAAAGGGCAATATTCAGTGTGATTTAAATACTGAAAAAAGAGATGCAATGACCATAGTAGAAATCATTTCCTGTGGGGCATGTCAGTTGGCCTTTCATATTGTCTACAAATATGTAGCCAAGTACAGTAATACCTCCTTTCTACTGCATTTGTATATTTATTACCAGAATGGCTGGCATATATGTAAACTTCTTAATGAAAAAATTCAAACTCTGGAATCCAATTGTCATTTTTAAAAATTATTTTATTTTATTTTATTTTTTTATGTGGTGCTAAGGATCAAACCTAGTGCTTCACACATGCTAAGCAAGTGCTCTGCCTCTGGGCTACAGCCCCAGCCCCAGTTGTCATTTTTCACCATTGCGTATGTGAGGTCACAAATGTCTGAAAACTGGGGAGCTCAGAGATTATTCACTGCGCAGCGTCTCCCCCAACCCCAACCATTTTTTAGCTCAATCCTATTTCACCCTAGAGTGAGCTTCCCTCGGTTAGCCTACCTAAAATGTATGTATGTGGTAGGGGCATGCACTTAGCTGCTCAGTGATCAGAGGCTTCCTTGGATGGGGCTTGTGCTGGTAAATATTAATGAAGAAGCTGCGCGGTACTGGCAATGATTCTCAACCAAATTAGACATCCTCTAAATGCTGAATGTCGTCGGCCAAAATTTAGTTGGGGAGCAGTGTCGCTTAAAATACGGGGGTCTTGAACACAATGCAATGTTGTCACTTCAATCGCATACTATCCAACAGGAAGCAAAGGTAAAGGGCACGGCGCAATAAATGAACAGACACACAGACACGTTTTGCAGTGACGAACTTTATATGGCATCAGGAACGGCAACCTGTTCTCATGTTTAGCAATTCCGAGGTACGCTGTTAAGACTGCTTGTCAGGTTAAACTGAGCAAAGGAACTGGAATAAGAGGCAGCGCTGGAGACTTTTCCGCAATCCTTTTCAAAATATAAAACTGTCACCAAATGACTTAGGTAGGCTAATAAAAAGGCTCGTTGGGTGCGCTTATACTCCCCTCTTAAACTTACGTGACCATCAGCAGCGCTGTTCAAATTCAGCCAAGAGCTGTTAGACCAAGACACAGATCCGCAGTGTGTATCTTTCAGAGTTACATTGAGACCCACCAAAAATTAGAGTCGGTTTCAATGAAAAGATAACAGAGGTCCTTAGCCCCCCACCTGATCCCACTATCCCAAGCTCTGAGCCCCCACCCACTTGGCCCCTGTCCGGTTTCTTAAGAATGTGGCTCATTCATATCCCCCAACTCAGTAGCACCCTCCTTAGTCCAACCCTCGCCCCGAGACACCCGCGTTCAATCTCTCTCCTCCCCTCCCCTCACTTCTTGAGACCCCACCCCCGCCTTCCATTTCTTTCTTGGCTTCTCCTGCGCAGGGTTCTCCAGACCCTCGCCTCCGCCCAGCGCTTTCATCTGGAGTCCCAGCGGCTCCCCACCTCCTTAGAGACTCCGGTGCTTCTCCCGAGAACCCTAAGCTCCTGTCTCCTTCCAGAGACCCCAGTCTCCTCGCGATCTGCGCGTTCAGAGTCCCACCCCACCCCCCGCCCCGGCCAGTGCGGTCCCGCAAGCTGCAACCATCCGGGACCTGTCCCTGCTCCCCACCCATCCCCCGTCTAAATCATTAGGGTCTCGGCTAGCAATGCCGCCCGGGGCTCCAACTTACCACTAGCGTCCGGGAGGAAGACAAGGCAGCGGTCGCCGCGGCGGCAGCTAGACGAGAAACGGACTCGGCTGCAATCGCCCAGCGGAGCCCGCGGCAGTCAGTGCGCTGCCTGCGCTGCGCGCCGCAATCTCGCGCCTCAGCGGAGGGCGAGAGGGACGGAGGGAGCTCGGCGCGATGGAAAGCGCCGGCGAGTCGACCTCCTGTGGGCGACCGTGCGCCCCCGGCTAGGTTTGGCTAGGTTTTTATTTTTGCCTATTCTCAGATCCTAACATAGTAACTGACCACCTCCAGCATCTCTGCGCCAATCGCGTCTTCTTTCTTCTTTGAAGGCCCCTAACTAACTACACTACTCTAAACGGACGAAAGCCATCACATGAGCGCCACGACGATCTCGATCCCGACGACTCCGACGACAACGGTGTGCAGAAAGAAGAAAAGTTCATGTGCCATCTGCAGGTAAGGGGCAGGCAGGCCGATGGAGCAGCCAAGGCTAGCAATCTAGCCGCTCCAAAGGCAGAATCGGAGAGCTCGGTGCGCCCGAGGAAGTGTCCTCGGCGCGCACCAGAGCGCCTACCCAGCGCTGGTGAAGCTGCACCGCGCTCTTGAGCCAAACGCGGGATGAGGGGAGGAGTCAAAGGCAGCCAATCAGAACTCAGCGTTACGCTGCCCTGGGCTTGTTTGGACCGGTCTCTTAGTGCATCTGGAACCTGCTGGCAGGGGGCGCGAGACCCCGTGGCGTGGGTGTGGGTGGGGGTGGTGATTAACTTGATTCTTAGACTTGGAGACTGGGGGAAACTGAGGTCAGCCTAGGCACTGGGTAGCGGGTGGGGGAAAGCTTTGCCAAGAATGTACGCCCAAAGGTACCCAGCCCCAAACACAAGAGCGCGACACACACACACACATACATACATACATACACACACAAACACACACGCACACGCACACGCACACACTCACACTTCTGTACATTTCAGTTCAACAACACAATTCCCAAGTCTGGCAAGTTTCACTAAGCCTTGAAACTCCCTTTGAGGGTGTCCGACTCTTGCCCCTTTCTCCAACTGGAGCAACAGAAGCAATCACAGGGTCAAAAATTTAAGCGTAGAAAGGCCACAACCCTGTTCAAAGGCTCACTACCCTATCATTGCCCCCATTCTCAAATACAGAGAAAGCTGAAAGGAAAGCCCTTGGCCTTCAAGTCCAGAGAAGGCACAGTTTGGTACCCTCCTTGATCCCTTAGACCCTGCTAAAGGCTTAAAAAAAAAAAAAAAAAAAAAAAAAAAACCACCTTGAGGGCAGCTCATTCGGTTTTCTGAGGGGGCTGCAATTATCTCTTCTGTTTGGAGCCTGGGTCCACAGCTGCCACAAGGGCAGTCAAAGCCGGACAAGGGCAGCAAGACAAGGGATGAGGCACAAAAGTCCCCTTTTTGACAACTGCTGGGAAGATCAGCTGCAACCCGGCAAGCAGAGCTCTTTTCCAACAGCTAGCAAGCGCCGCGGGGCAGGTGTATCTGCCTTGTCCCGGCTGCAGCGCAGAGATTGATAGGGGACTCCTTGGCCAAGACGCCTTGGAGGCACCAAGACCAAGCTTGGGAGTGGAGATGCTCCCACCGAGCAGAGTAGAGCAGATTTTTCTAAGAGGGAATGAGAGTGGGGGGTCTCGGACCTCCGCCAAACGCTCTGTAGCACTGGGCCGAGGACCGCGGGTGGGAGAAGTGAAGATTGACTTCCCCGATGTTCGGAGGTAGCTAGACCCAAGCAAGAGACAGAGACTTAGGTTCAGTTACTTGTGACCGGACGGCAGCGCAGCGGCTATATAGATGGACAAGGCTACAAAGAGGCCGTGAAGCGGCTCGGAAGACCAAATCCGAAGAATGCAGAAGGGAAGGGAGCAGTAAGCTGCTTCAGGGACTGTTTGCTGTTGCCTCAGAAGTTAGGGATGAACAAAGTGGGAGAACCGATTAGAGTCAGTCCCTTCCTTATTCTGAATGCCCCAGGCCAATCATTTCTCTCTGTGCCCCCGTTTCCAGAGGGGCATTTGGGTATCCCGATCCTCTCTATCCCCGATCAATTCAGAGACTTCGCAGGGCTCTGAAATTTAATCTGGCAGTCAACATACTGCCCACATCCAAGTTCTGTTTCGCAAAGCAAAAAGCCATCGCAGTTTTCTTGAAGCATCTGTTGAATGCTACTGTATGATGCCGCACAGGTGGCGGCGACAGCGCTGCCAAGTCCATTGACGGCACAATGCTCTCATCTTTAGAAAAGCTTTGTTAGCGAGCAGTAATTTATATACATCGAAGAGAAAACGTATGTCTTATCTTTAAATAAATAATTAAGCACTCATCTTTAAAAACTCCCCAAGAGTCCTCTTTCTCTAACTTTCTCAGGAGTCCTCTTTCTCTAAGAACGTGGAATGTTTCATTCCTGCCTTTTCCGGTGCGACTTCAAATTTATTTTATCGGAGACTGAGACATTTGCATTACTCAAAAAACGTAAATATAAATCCCTGTGATATATTCGCTAAGGCAAAATAGACTGCAGAGCCTAGGGCGGGAGATAGCATCCACCAAAACCTGTTCCCTCTCATCAGTTCCCGGGGGAACCGGGTTGGAGAAATTGATCACAATTTGAGGATGAGGGCAATGAAGATGATAATAATTATCATCATTATTATTACATATCTTGCTCTTTGGGTTTTCCTATCCTTTTCCCCGGGAAAGGCAAAAGTGCGAACAGGGACCAGGAGTGAAGCCCGCTCTGTGGTTGGAAAGGTTCCCGGTGAACACAAAGTTAGCTATCAGGGCACCGTGAGGAAGCGTTTCTGGACTCGAGTAGACACCCGCAGGCAAGTTTGCCTTTGAGCGGCGCTCTCCGAAAGGTGGGGAGCCGGGTAAGACTGGATCCGAGCGGATCGCAGCCGGGCGGTGCTCAGTGCTCCGGGTTCGGCCGGGAGCGGCGGCTCGATTTTCCGCGCATCCAGCGGGTCCTGGTTCTCTACGCTGCGGCTTGGCTTAGAGCTGGTGGATCCGACGGGCTTCGGAGTTTTGGGGAACATCCGCTGGGGAGAATATAGTGTAAGGAGAAATTTGAGAGCACTTTAGCGTTGAGGAAGCAAAGTCAAAACAGGTGTATGCCGGCATGCTTTGCCGTTGCTGGAGAGATTTTCCCGAATCCCTACCTAACGAGGTCTGGGGAGTCAATCTAGGGTTTTCACCACTTTCCCTTCCTTTCCTCAGATCTAGGGAAGTTGTCCCTGGAAAAAAAAGAGAAAAAAAAAAAAAAAAGAGTGATTTGCAATGAATTCCTCAGTGACCCCCAGAACAAGGTTTCCAAATATTCGCCCCGGTTTCTAAAGATATGGACGGGCTTTTACAACTTTCGCAGTAGGGGCGTTTCTTTCCCCCTGAAATAAAGACCTTTCCCAAACTACTGATTTAAAACTTCAGGAATTAATTAAAGAAGATTATTACTCAGTAGGAAAAAAGTTCCTCATCATTTGAGACTTTGGGAACTTTCTTATAAATAATAGTAACTGACTTTTGACCAGACAGCCCCATTTTAACACACCCTAAACGATTATAATACTTAAATTTTAAAATGAGTAACTAGTTAATAGCAAAATACTCCAAAGCAGATACTTTTAAAGATCAAAAGAAGTTATATAAAAATTCTAGCAGGAGATTTTTTTTTTCTTGTTTACCACAGGACAAAAAGGCAAAGCATTTTGACAATATTTCTACCCATATTTTTAAAGTTTTAGCAAATCCTGATAACCAGTGATTTCTCTTTTGTTTTTGTAATTATATAATTGCATTAAGTGATATTTTCAGCATTTCCTATTTTTGCTTGGCTGAAAATCAAATCTGTAATGCCCGATATAGTGTTGGTAAACTTTTATAGTATTTAACACAAAAACTTCTCTCTTATGTTCCTCAAGCAGGGAACAAGGAAACTTGGGAACTGAGAAATATATATATAGATTATTGATAGATTATTATATATGATAATAAGCTATCGAAGTTGGTAGGATTATATTTAATGAAAAACAAAGCAGTAGAACTATGTGCTGTGCAGGAAGGCAGGGGGCAGTCTCTGATCATTGTCAGTCTTTCTCTGAGTGCAACTTCTTTTTGGTAAGATCCTCTGTCTTAGGGAAATACAGCAATCAACTCTGGTTCTCTGACACCCTCTCTGATGGGAGGAAAAAGAAACCAAAAGCCTTTTGGGTGGATTTGGAAAGCCCCTTCATATATTTTTTCTCCTTCTCAGAAAAAGAAAAAAAAGGTATATAATGATAAAGAATCTGCTTATTTTAATTGCAACAAATCTTGTCTACTTAATTTTATATGACACTGTCCAAGTAACCAAATAAATATTTTGTGTGGCTTTTAGTAATCACATATATATCTTAATAAACAACAAAATATGCATATAAGTTGGAGTAGGGACTGAGGATGCTAATAGTTTCAAGGAGAAAAAGGTAGGAGCTACTTTGATGTAGGCTCTTTAGAGAGATGTGTTTTTGCTATCTTGGAGCACATTTATGTTATGACGAATGCATTTTATATTATAGGAATGCATTTCACTCTTCCTGTTTAGGGTGAGAAAGATTGCAATTAGGATCTTTTGTTTAAATTAAGCTAAGATTGAAAGGCCAGAGTAATAGGGATTTCTCCTTTAGCCCTAGCTCAAGCATACTAGGTTCCTGATGCCTACTGTTCTTGTTTACCTGTACATCCTGTTTTGACTTTCAGACCATTTTGATCTCCACTTTACACCCCTATACTAATTACACATTTTACCATGTAACCAAACATTTGATTCTTTGAGAGTTACCTATAAAGTAACAAGCTTCTTTTCCTGCACTGTAAACCAGCACTGTTACATTATTTCAAAGTATGCAACAGTATATTGTTATCTTTTACCTTCCTTCCCCTTCCTTCATTTTTTCCTTCCCTCCTTCCTTCGTTCTTTCTTCCTCCCTTGCGGTTCCTTTCTCCCTCTCTCCTTCCCTTCCTTCCTCTCTCCCTCCCTCACGTAAAGTGTAAGTATCTCTGGAGCAAACATTTAACCATTTATTTTTTTTTCTTCTCTATCTGATACTGGGCATAAAGAATATAAACAATGATAACTATTAATTATTCATCCAAAAATGTTTAGAATGAAAGATTCAGAATGGCAGAGCTGCTAAAGCTTGAATTTCTTAATGACCTGACTACAAATATAGAAAGGATTTTTCAAACTGACCCATCGTGCAAGGAGATCATGACAGTTTGAATTGAAAAAGATAAAAATTAATATCTATATATGTGAGATGCTGGATTTGGGTGCACTAATTTAGGTTATGTAAGCTGGAAACATGTATTTGACAAATACTTATGGACTTTAGTTGGCATCAGGATCAACAAGTCCTCAATGTGATAGGGTTGCTGGGAAACCTAATTTTATCTTGGGCTTGTGCAACTTTCATAGAAAGAGTCAGGATACAATCCTGCTGTATTTACAACAAAAATATAAATATAAATTTATATATTTGTATATAAACAAATATAAATATAGATTATACGAATATAAATCTCAGAAAATAGGAGTTCATTCACAAGAACACTCAGATGAATGGATTAAGGGTGCTAGTGTTCATGGGTGCTAGAATTATGTTATATGAAGAACTATGGGTTTGCATCCTCTAGAAGATATGACTCTTGGAATACATGCTAGCTTCACATATTTCAGGGATTTGAGGGATTTCAGATATTCGAGGGATTTTCTGAGAAAAAAAGGATTTGATTTATTTCCCAAGATCATTATTCATACCTTGTTTGTATCGGTTCTCTTAGTGTCTAGCATGATGCCTGACACAAACTAACCATTATGAAAATGTATGATATGTCAAGATCATTGTAATGTTTTGAGCAACTAATAAAAAATTTAAAAAATATATTTATGAAAACACAAGCACAATAGACTAAAACTGGAATTAGTGGTGGAGCCCACAGTTTCTGTCTCTATAAGAGAATTTTTTTTTTCATTCAGATCTAGGCGGGTTGAATGAGCAGTTCCTAGAGGTATATTGGCATGTTCAACCCATAGAGGTTAATCACTTAGTGGAGATGTTGCAATCATGTGTGAGGATAAAGGAAAAACACATGGCTGATGAAGGATATTAAATGTTCTTTCAAATCTTGCAGAATCCATAAGTGTTGGCAAGGTCTAGTTTTTTTTTTTTCTTTTCTTTTCTTTTTTTTTTTTTTTAGCTGTGGATTGAACCCAGTGGTGCTTAACCACTGAGTCACTTCCTCAGCCCTTTTTATTTTTGATTTTGAAATAGGGTCTCCCTAAGTTGCTGGCTTTGAACTTGTGATCCTCCTGCCTCAGCCTCCAGATTTGCTGGCAAGATTCAGTTTAACAGACAAAGAAGATTATACTTTCTGAAAGGAAAAGACACAGGAAGTTACACAGATTGGCCAGAGATTCAGGTTTGTTGTAGGAAAGGAACAGCCTCCTACCAAGTCCACAGGACACTTTTGGTGGGCTTCCTGCATTGCTAACTACTGACTTGCGTGGAAAATAAGCTCTAGGAAGCTCATTATCATGAAAATAACAATATTGAGATATCATCATTCTTTATAAGTCTAGAATACTATATAAAAATGATCAAATTAAAAATATCAGGGTATGATTAAAAGACATAAATTTAATGGAATGTTATTACAGGAAATTCAACGAACACCAACTGAATGTTAGCTTCCAACAAAAGGAGAATTCAGTTTTTTATTAACTTTTGTAATTTGTGTGTATGGACTTCAGTATTCTCCAACATCTTTCCTAAGACTCTTGAGATTTTCACAAAGACAATTTACACTAAGAATTTGAATAGAAACAAGTTGAAGCACACCTGGAAATGTTTTGGACATCTTATTTCCCTACTAACCATTTTATGTAACTTTACAAATTGGCAAGAATTTCAAGCTAACCACCATACCAAAGAAACCTTTGAACCTGACTCTGATTACATGGTTGTTTTGTGTTAGAAGTGCTGTAATTCACCAACATTTGATAAACTGGAGTGAAAATAAATTGTTGAATATGCTCACATGAAACTTAGAAACTAGGGTTAAGGAGTTTTGAAAATATGGATCATATCATGTATAGTCTGTATAACTGAGTGACCTGCTTTTGTTTACTTAACTCTTATTCTTTTATTATTGTCCCAAGAGTTATTATTCATTATTAATTCTTTGTTGCCAGATATTTAAAAGATAGCATTTAAATTAACATATGAAACTATTTTCTGGAACTCAATAAATAATTTTATCACCACATAAAGCTGTATTACAAGTGAGGCCACTTGTTCAATAAGATGTAAAGTTAAGCTCAGTTTAGAGAGCAGTTGTTTCTTGATTTCCCTAAGGCCACAATGAACACATTGTACATTAAATAGACACATTCATAACTCCAGTACACATGGGAGACAAGCATACATCTCAAAGGTGGCAAAATGCTCTTTAAACTAGAATTTGTAATTCAAAGAGAAAAAAAGCTTGAATTTTTAAATCTCCTTTGAATATTATTAACAGTCATCTTACAGATGGGATAACAAATATAAAAGTGAATTTAGCTTATTGCAAATGTTTACAATATGGAGCTTTTCCTTCCTAGAATATCCTCCCTGGAGAACTTTCAGTATTTTTAAAAATGTTTCCCTCCTTTGTGTATAGTCATCAGACAAATATGTATATAATGAAACATAACATTTCATTGTAAGATGCTACCTAACAGAAAAATCTTAAGTATAAAGTTTTAAGCAGTAATCAATTTTGCTACTGAATTCACCCAGCTATATTATTTTTTCCTTTCTTGGTAACCATACCTTCCCCAATAAAAAACATAATCAACTGAGTTGAACTAATTAATTTGGATAAGTGAATAAAAACTCCATCTCCCATGTTCTTATTCATCTACATAGTAGCATACAACTTAAAAATATCTACCATATCTTAAAAATAATGTATATTGGAAGATACTAGATATAGCATGAAAGAACTAAAGCAACTATTAGAAACACACTATTAACCTCCATCACTGTCACCAAAAACCTCACCATCTTTTGCATCATCCTCTGGAAGCTTGCCAACAGAAATTATTTAGTTGATTAATTAGCACAACCATTTACTCTATTGATGGAAACCTTGTCCTCTTTATCAGACTTTTTTTTTTTTTTTTGGCAATACTAGGGATTGAACCCAGATGCCCTCTACCACTGAGCTACATCCCCAGTCCTTTTTATTTTATTTTTAAGATAGGGTCTCACTAAATTGCTTAGACTGGCCTTGAATCTGTGATACTCTGCCTCAGCCTCCTGAGTCACTGGGACTACACATATGTGCATTGTACCTAGCTCAGACTTCCTTTCTGTCTCTTCTTATCATATTTAGATAGAATTAGGAGCTATATTATTCCTCTATCCAAGTGACTCCCTTTTCCCCATGAAAAGAAAGGAAAAACAGAAAAATCTGTCATTTTTTCAGCTTCCTAGAGATTAATGGAAATAGAGCAAACTAAAGGATATTTTCCTACTTACCCTACTATCAATAACTGATTTACCATGCTCATTTAAAAAATGTTTCAATGAGGCTGAATTGGTAAATATAAAGCAATCTGCCAAAAATTGTCTCTTTATAACAAAGAAATGAAGAATTTCTTTTCTTCTCACCAACAAATTTGAAGTGCTAAATCTCCCCATAATTCAAAGGCTAAAGCAACACAAATTCACTCAAGATAACTTGCTTTGAAAGCAAATTATAGCAAATGTCCTGTCTTTCAGGACTAAAGAAAAAAAAGCATATTCTTACCACCAAAAAAATTGTACATACTTTTAAAAACAAACATAGAAATCCTTCTGTCTCTCCAAGGGGAGCTCAGTTAGAAGCAAAAGCCTATATAGTAGTGACTAGTTGTGTGTTGTCATCTAACAGTCTTGGAGAAGAACTGTCTGAGTCAAAGTCTGTTTTCTGGCTTTTGGATTTTTTTTTTTTTTTTGTTACTGGAGATTGAACCCCAGGGGTGCTTAACCACTGAGCCACATCTCTAGCCTTTTAAAATTTTTTATTTAGAGACAAGTTCTCACTAAGTTGCTTAGGGCCTGGCTAAGTTGCTGAGGCTGGCTTTGAACTTGCAATCCTCCTGTGTCAGTCTCCTGAGTTACAGGTGTGTGCCACCATGTTTGGCATCCTTTGGATTTTTAAATTTACATTATTTTACTGTTTATGCATCTTCTGGACATTAGCAAGAAAATGATGGGAATCCCTTTACTAGGTGATCTTGTAGTGGAAAATGATGAATGGTTACCTTGTGGAGAGAGCAAAGTTGCTGGGCAATATTTACCTGAGAACTCAACTTGTCAGCCTTCCATTTGGCCAGCAATCTTCATCTACTAACATACAACACAAAAATAAACCTTATCTTTTAAAGTGTAATACATAATAACCAAGTAAACACCAATAAATGCTAGATGGTTTAGTTCATCATTGTTGACTTTATGCATTTTTTTACTTCATTATGACCTAAAAAAATCTTATTGTTAATATAACTTGACTGAAGTTCAGAAGAATCAAGGAATGAAGTTAGAGATTTAGACAAGTGGCCAGCCGTGATAATGCATGCCTGTAATCCCAGAAACTCAGGAGGCTGAAACAGGAGGATTGTGATTTCAAAGCCAGCCTCAAGAAAAGCGAGGCACTAAGCAACTCAGTGAGACCCTGTATCTAAATAGAATACAAAATGGGACTGGGGATGTGGCTCAGTGATCAAGTGCCCCTGAATTCAAATCCCCCCAAAAGATGTAGACAAGTACTGATCATTATATTACTTCAAGCCAAGTAACAGGGAAGCAGCACTATTGTCTGGTTTGGTTACAAAGTATAGTGGCTGGATTCATCCTGATAGGTTGAGAGCTGGCTTTCTTTCTCTCCGTCTCTTTCTTTCTTTCTAAACATTGTGATATCAAATAACATGGAATTAAAAACATTACAGCAAAACATACATCTAAAAAGGTGGTTTACCTTTCAAAGACTAGACATTTATTCCAATGGTGCTCTGGTTCATCAAATATTTCTTAATATGTCTTGAAAGTGCCTTTAAGGGCTGGGGATATAGCTCAGTTAGTAGAGTGCTTGCCTTACATGCACAAGACCCTGGGTTGGTGTCCCAGCACCACAAAAAAAAAAAAAAAAAAAAAAAAAAAAGAAAAAAAGAAAAAAGCGCCTTCAAAACCTATGCCGCATTCTTTCGAATTTGGGGGAATAGTTCCAGGTCATTGAGAATTGTATCTAGTCATAAAAATTTTATGATCCTAATATTTTGATTAATAAGTGAAAGCTTATGACTCTAAAACCCACTGCAGAGACCAAAAAAAAAAAGTGTCTTGTTTATGTAATTTCTTGAGAGTGACAATTTATCCCAGAGTAGCCAAGAGTTTTCTTCTGTTTCTTCTAACCCTTTATTGTCTGCTCTAGTGAAAACTCAAAATGTAAATTTCCCTGGAAGCTTGTATTAAACAACAATGACCCTGAGGGCAGTACTTCAAAAGTTAAAGCAAGAGCTATAATATATCCACAGGAACATATATCATGAATCTGATTAATACCTGTATTAACATAATAAAACTGGAATGGGTATAGTCCACCTCCCCACCCTCTTCCAGAAGAATGAACTAAGGATCTAGGTTAGAACTTCTGAGCTCTACTCGATATTCAGTTACATGCTGTGTAATATGAAATATTTATAAGTTCACAGTGTAACCATGGCTGGAATTTTTCAAATTTGAAGGTTTAAAACACTATGTTGATGCATATGATTTGGAAATATGTAAAAGACCCAATAACGTGTATATAATGTTTTATAAGCTAATGAGTAAATTTAATTAAGATAGCTTTACTCTACAAAATATGTTCACTAAGTGACTTAGTTACCAAATACCAAATTAATACACAGACTGACCTACAGTTTTGATCTTGACCATGTTGGTTTGTCTGCTGATTGCATTTAGAGTGGGAAAGAGGCTTAAACTACAATATTGGATTTATTAAAGAGGTATTTTCTTTGAAAAAATTCATCTCTGCATTATTGAAGATAGTATACAACAATTCAATCATCTCTACTCTTAACAATTTTTAAGTGCTTCACTTTTTACTTTGTTGCAATGTCTGAGTTCCAAGTGCTTATCTAATGATGACTATGGAGAGACAATTGGATCAAGTACCAGATAATGCAAATCAAAGTTGATTTAGTTTTATTATAGATGAAATGCAATCTATTACTTTTTTTAAGGACCATGAATTTTAAAAGTCATTAAAATGAAGAATATATCATTGAATAACTTTTCCTTATTTTCTTTGACAGTTGTATGAATGACTGCAGGTGTAGACCTTAACTTTCCTAACTTCCATGTTTGTTGCTAACCAGGAACTGGATTTAAAAAAATAGAAATGAGACCTTGTTAGAGTCTTCTCATTTTTGTAGGTGTTTACTGATACAAACTTCCCTTTTAGTACTACTTTTGCTGTCTAACACAGGTTCTGGTATGTTCTGTTTGTTTTTGTTTTTCTGGAGATATTTTCTAATTTCTCTTTTGTTTTCTTCCTTGACTAAATGGTTGTTCAAGAGTGGTTTGTTGGGCCTAGGGATGTGGCTCAAGTGGTAGCGCGCTCGCCTGGCATGCATGCGGCCTGGGTTCGATCCTCAGCACCACATACAAACAAAGATGTGTCTGCCGAAAACTAAATAATAAATATTAAAAAATTCTCTCTCTCTCTCTCTTAAAAAAAAATTTTTCCGACTTTTTTCTTTTGTTAACAAGAACTTCCATGCTAGAGTTGTTAGACTCTGACAACTTTTTCCTGAGTAGAGTTCATTAAGTGACCTCAGTTGCTTTTCATCTACAAGTGGTTATAGACTTATATGTCTCTGTGTCCCTTGAAGTCAACATTAAACCAGTGATAGCAGCAATGACTTGTTTGTGTTCTGTTCATTAGTGCATAAAACACAATTATTTCTCAAAATTTAATATTGAATGCTATTGGAAAAATGTATTTTGGGGACTTTACAGTCATTCCCTATGACAACCCAACCTTATGTTAACATTTTGTTTTTATACAAAGAGTCTAAGGAAGTCTGGCATTCTGGAAAGAATGGATTTACTTAAGGCATCTCTTACAAGAGTTAGAAATTTGGTGTCTGATTTTCCTTAATATGAGTGAGAACTATAAAACATCATAAAAATTCTCAACAATAGAATATTTACCATAAAATAATTATAGAACATGCATGTGGCAGTTTACCCTATCAAATCTAAAAACTTGATATTCCTAATATCCCCATAATAAGCTTTCCATCTAATAACCAGGGCAAAGGTCAAAATTCGAACAAATTTGATGGTGAATCAATCAAATATTAAACATAAAAAACTTCAGATGAACCACTGTAGTAATTTAAGGAAGGTAAATTTCTATATCTACACAGACAGTGCCAATCATATTCCACTTATTGCCTCTAAGAAGGAGGAGAAAACTTCAATTCTTTTGCTGTATTTTCGTTAGAAAGTGTGGGACTGTACATATCATCCATAAACTGAGATTGATTTCAGGAAGTAGAAACTGCAATTTAAATTCACAATGGTTTCTCTTGATGTGGTCTTCCATCCATTTACTGTTCACATTTTTAAACTTTATGGCCTCTCTTCTGCATTGTCCTTTAAAGGTAATTTATGCATTTTTCACCTAGCTTCAGATTTAAACTTAGAAAGAGGAAGGTAAACAATAAGATCTCTGGAGACCACCTAGGGCAATGTTAATTCTTTTTTTTTTTTTTTTGTCCTGGGGATTGAACCCAGGGATGCTTAACCACTGAGCCACATCCCCAGCCACTTTTTAAATTTTATTTAGAGGCAGGGTCTCAGTGAGTTGCTTAGGGCCTCACTAAGTTGCTGAGGCTGGCTTTGAATTCGTGATTCTCCTGCTTCAGCCTCCCGAGATGCTGGGATTCCAGGCGTGGGCCACCGAGCTTGGCTATTAATTTACTCTTAGTTAATAAAAGTTGGGACCACTAGAGTTCATCATTTCCTCCTGTTTCTTCTCTCTTCGGCAATCCTTCTGCCTTTCAAAATGGTAACTGGGAAGTAAAATGAAGGAGCAAACCCTTTTGTTTTATGTAATTTAATAGATATTAACAATCAGACCTTGGTTATTTGTAATTCAGATAGATTTTACTTAGGAAAAAGGCCTACATGGAAAATGTCTTTAATGTGCTTGAAAAAAATCTTTTAGTATTATCCTGTGTCTTTAAGTTTACAAATACAGGTGATGATTCTTTATTTTTTGCACTACAGGGATTCAATAGGAGTTTTTTCCTATTACTCTCAAGTTTGGCTTCTAATTTTTAAATGGCAGCTTTCTTGAAATATAAATGCAAATTTATATTTGCATTTATAAATTCACCCCTTTAACGTGCATAATTCAGTGTTTTTAAATATATTTACAAAGTTGTGCAATCATTACAACCATCCAATTTTAAAGTGCAACTTATGATAATTAGTTTGTGGTAATCACTTTACAATGTGTATGTATATCAAAATATCATATTCTACACCTTGAATATACACATTTTTATATGTCATTTATACCTCTTAAAGCTGAAAAAATAAGCTAAAATTAAATTTAAACTCAATTAAATATTTAAGAAAAAATGTAATGCAACTTATAGGAGACATGAATTTTAGGAGCTTTTATAATGTTAGTAGCTTATTTTGGTAATAGCTTCTCTGTTAGAATGATGGTTATATTGAAATATTGAGGTATAATTAGCAATATTATATTCCTAAATTATTGAGCAGTATCTCAAATGTTTCAAATCTGGAGAGCCAGAGTGGGCTTCCAAGATATTAAAATTTAGTACAGCCTTTAACAGTATCCCATTGTTGCATAACTTATCCTTTGGTGTATAGAAATATAATATGCATTGAATGATGCATAAGAATTTGGAGCATTCAATAGCTCAAATGCTCTATCAAATATATTGTGAGCTGTTGCTTTAATCAGTAATTTGCATCTAGTCCCACTGGTGATTTTTCATCTCTATCTATTTCTTCTGGAATAATACTGAGTGAATTTCATCATTACTATCTTGGTAGACTGAATAAAAGCAGTAGAATTAAGCTGCCAATACTTAATAAGTGTCGCAGAGCTGGAGGTTAGTTTAGAAAGGGATTCAAAGATGCTGTTAATCATTACTCCTTTCATAGTAGTCCACACTGTGAGCTGTGGTAGTTTGGTCACTTCTCAGTGTGATTTAGAATTCAAAATCTTTTCCCCAGTTGACACCCAGAAACATTCTCTGAAGGGAAGGATGTTGGCAGATATATTTGGATATGGTAGAAAACATTACATTTGTAGCTAGGTATTTGCATATGGGTTGCTGTGGGGATATTTCAGATGCATGGACCAGTGTACTTAAGAAAACTGCACTCATAATGGAATAGTAGAAAAGGTAGTACTAAATAAGCAAGAAAACTAAACTAATTAGGGAATAGTGTAATTGATGAAATGTCAATGAAGCTATAATATTTTATAATAATTTTAAAAGACCTGAAACTTGGAATCTACTAGAAGAAAATTTAGGAGAAACAATTCAAGATATGGGCAATGATTTCCTGGATATGACTCCAATAGCTCATGAAACACAAACAAGAATTGACAAATAGGATCAACACAAATCAAAAAGCTTCTGCACAGCTAAAGAAACAATCAGCAGAATGAGGAGTCAACATGCAGAACAGGAGAAAATCTTTCCCAGCTATTCATTTGACAGAGGGTTAATTGCCAGAATATCTAAAGAACTTAAAAAGCTTAACTACAAAAACAAACTGATCAAAATAAATAAACTGAGTAGAAACTTCTGAATAATTATCAATGAATATGAAAAAAAAAAAAAAAGATCAACATCTTTAGCCATCAGGGAAATGCAAATCCAAACTACAGGGAGCTGGGTGTGGCGGAGAATCACAAGTTCAAGGCCAGCCTCAGCAATTTAAGAAGGCCCTGTCTCAAATTAAAAAAAAAAAAAAAAAAAAAAAAAAAAAGGACTGGGGATGTAGTTCAGTTGTAAAACACCCCTGAGTTTAATCCCTAGGACTAAAACAAAACAACAACAACAAAAAACAAACAAAAAAGCCAAAAAAAAAAAAAAAAACAAGGAACTACTTTGAGATTCCATCTCACGGCAGTTAGAATGGCTCTTAGAAAAATAAACAAAAACCTTCTAAAATTAATAAATGCTAGTGAAGATGGGGAGAAAAGGGAATCCTTACACACTGCTGGTGGGAGTATAAATTGGTATAGCCACTATGGAAAACAGTATGGAGGTTTTTAAAAAATCTTAAAATAGGACTACCATATGATCCAGCTATCCCACTCCTGGGTATACATCCAAAGGAAATGAAACCAGCTTACAAAAGAGACATCTGCATACCCATAAGTATTGCAGCCCTATACACAGTAGCCAAGATATGGAATCAGTCTAGGTGCCTATCAACAGATGAATGGATAAAGAAAATATGGTATATATACACAATGAAATATTATTCAGTTATAAATGAATGAAATCTTGTTATTTGCAGGAAAATGGATGGAACGGGAAGATACTATGCTGAGTATAAAAAGTAGGACACCAAAATACATCTATTAGATGTTTTGGGTCACATGTGGAAACCAAGAAAATAAGATTACCAAAAAGTTGAATAGGGACTATTAAGAAGTGGTATATGGGGGCTGGGTATGTGGCTCAAGCGGTAGCGCGCTTGCCTGGCATGAGTGCGGCCCGGGTTCGATCCTCAGCACCACATACAAACAAAGATGTTGTGTCCTCCGATAACTAAAAAAAAATAAATATTAAAAAAAAATTCTCTCTCTCTCTCCCTCCCTCTCTCACTCTCTCTTTAAAAAAAAAAAAAAAAAAAGAAGTGGTATATGGGGATGTAGGGGAGAGATGGAAGAGTGAGAGGGGGTAGAAGGGAGGATGGGCATGATCAATGCATGCTATATACATGTACGGAAATGACACAAACAAGTTCATTAATTTGTGCAATTAATACAGATACATGTTAGAAAATAAAAGTCAAATGCTAAGCAATTAAAAAATTTTAATAATTTGGTATTATTTGCTAAGGCATTTGACATGTTATTATTAACATTTAAGCATCATTAGACTCTACATTATTAATATCTCCCTGTTATGAGTGAGGAAACCAAAGATTAATTTGTGACTTGACTAAGATCATTATAGAACCAGAATTATAAACCCAGATCTATTTAACAGAGGTATTGGGATTCTTAGACACTTTTAAAGCAATTTGACCTTGATAGAGGTCAGTCAATGAGACTTGAAATGTGGAATCATGTGACGGTCTAGAGGTAGTTACCATGGTCATGTGTGTATTTGGTGGATGTTTTTCAGTTTTGTTTTTGACTCCCCTCTACAGCTCAATATGGAAGAAATTAAAAGTTCATATAGCAATAAGTTCATACACATAATTTAAAAGATATTGGTAGCATATGCCTTTGGATTCCACATGGCCTTTCAATTCATGGAACATTTTCATGAGAAACATTTTTAGTCTGTGCATTATCTGCACTAGAGTTCAGCATACTTCAAAACTGTAAAAATTACCTAAATTTGAAAATAAACAATGATTTTCTTTGAAATAGGCATCCATAAGATTTATGTGTCCCTGTGCATTCCTTTTGGACTGACTCTAGGCAAAAGGTTAAAAGTAGCCAAATTTAGCTAACAATGACCAGACGCCTCTGTTAGGTTCTGAAAATAGAGAATATTTTATTTTAAACTCAATTAGTCAGAGCTACCAGTAGGGGATAAATGATATTAAACTCAAGAAATTATTTTTCTCCTTTATTTCTATCTTCATTTATTGCCTGTCCCTGAAATCAGCGGGTATTGGGATGAGCAAACACAAGCAAAGACAAATTTTGGGACTGTAAAAGTCAATCATATTAACTCTTAGGAATTCTATAAAATTATTGTAATTTAGTATTTCATTTAAAATGCACATAAAGTATATGAATACACCACAGTGAATCTCAACATCATGTACATCCACAACACTGGGATCCTAATTAGAATAAGATATATTCCATATTTGTATAAATATATCAAAATAGATTCTATTGTCGTATATAACTAAAATGAAAAAATAAAAGTTAAAGAAAATAATACAATGTACAGAAAGGCCAGGCATGGTGATGCACTCCTATAATCCCAGTGACTTGGGAGACAGGTTGAGACAGAAGGATTGGAAGTTCAAGGCCAGCCTCAGCAAATCAACAAGGCATTAGGCAACTTAGTGAGACCTTGTCTCAAAAAATAAATAAATAAAATAAATAAATAAAATAAAAAAATAAAATAAATAAATAGAGCTGGGTATGTGGCCCAGTGGTAATGCATTCCTGGGCTAAAATCCCCAGTACCAAAAAATAAAAAAATACAAATAAATTTTATAGTTGAATATAATTTCAGAGATTTTGAAGATTGTGGGTGGTTAACATTTGTAAGGAGAAATGCAAATAGTGATTTATTTTCATTTTTTACTACTACTCATTTTTGGAAGATCTGTATGGATTAAAATACTTTCACATAGTTTGTCCAAACATATTTAATCATGTTAGAATTCTTAGAATATTATTTCAAGGACAGTAAATTGAGCCTTTAATGTTGAAAATTCTGAACACTGTTTTATCACACTTCCATGCAGTTGGAAAAATATCATGATGAATCTAGTTTATGTTTGCCTACTTTAAATTCATAAATATTGCCAGGTTGGTAATTCAGTTAAAATCTAAAGTGTGTGTTCAACAATATTAAATTTTTTGATGTTGTTATTAGCATTAAACAGCTGTTCTCCATTTCCACTAGGCTAAGACCAGAAAGAAGGAACTAAATTTGAAGCATGAAGGATACAGGCTTGGGTGGCAAAATCTTCCTGTCAGCTTAGTGAGATTCTCATACTTTTTTAAAAAAATATATTTTTAGTTGTAGATGGACACAACACCTTTATTTTATTTGTTTATTTTTATGTGGTACCTGAGATTGAACTCAGTGCCTCATGCATGCTAAGTAAGTGCTCTACCACTAAGCACGACCCTAGCACTTGTTATCAAGGGAGTCGTTAGTCATTTATGCCAGAGATTTTAGAGAAGTCACTAGTGTTTCTGGAGATGTATTAGATTCAGGTTCTGATTCAAAACAAAAAGATGAATATAATACTTTCTGAAGGTTCTTTCACCCCTATAATTCTATGCACATTTTATTACAATAAACATCTTGCTTAATTGTAGTATGTCATCATCAGAAATGGGCAATGTTGTATTTCAGGACAGCATGCATTAACTTACACAGCCATTTGAATACAACAGTGGGTAATTAAAAAGCCACATTGAGAAAGGAATATTAAACTCCAGATCTATAATTCCAACTTCCTAGTGGACACTTTAAAAAAAAATACATGCATATGTTACAGGCACCACCAAACCTCAGAAGGTCTTTTATTTTTTATTTTTTTCATGGTTCTTTTTTTTATTGGTTGTTCAAAACATTACAAAGCTCTTGACATATCATATTTCATACATCAGAAGGTCTTTTAAAAGCAAAACTATTTATAATGCTCTCAATGGGTTGTTCATCTTGAATTGATGCTTCTTCCACCTACCCAGCTGCCTAAGAAAGAATAATGAGTCATACATAATATTATGCCATCATCCTTTCCTTCATCCTCATCTCCAATTTTCAATTTTTTGATAAATCCTATCTTAGAAATAGACCAAATAAATCCTTTCCTCTTCATCTCCAGTGTTGCTGCTGCTCTACTTCAGGTTCTATTTCTCCTGTAATATTTCAGCTATAGTGTCTAAGCATTTCTCCTGGCTTCTAGCCTCACCACCTCAAGGTAATTCTCCACACTGCTTCTAAAATGACCTTTCAACTTTACACAACTTTTTTGGGGGGTGTGGTACTGAGGATTGAATTCAAGGGCACTTGATCACTGAGCCACATCCCCGGCCCTATTTTGTATTTTATTTAGAGACAGGGTCTCACTGAGTTGCTTAGTGTCTCGCAGTTACTGAGGCTGGCTTTGAACTCACAATCCTCCTGCCTCAGCCTCCCGAGCTGCTGGGATTAGAGTCGTGAGCCTGTACACATTTCTTTATGTCTCTTTGCTCCTTAAAATCTGTCCATGGGTCCATCAAGGTGAATAATATTGCATTGTATGTGTATACCACATTTCACTCATTCATCCATATGTTGATAGACACTTAAATTGCTTCCATGTTTTAGCTATTGTGAATAATACTGCTGTAAATATAGGTGTGCAAATGTCTCTTTGAGACCCTGCTTTCAATTCTTTTGGGTATATAATCAGCAATGAAATCTCTGTTTTATATGGTAATTCTATTTTCAATTTTTTGAGGAACTTCCATACTGTTTTCCACAACAGCTGTCTGTTGTTGTTGGATGGAGTGTTAGTTTGTGAGATACAGTTGGCTTATGGTGTTTTTAAGTCCTTTGTTTCCTTAATTGTCTTCTGTTTGGTTGTTCTATCCATTATTGAGAGTAAGGTATTGAAATCTTAAGTTATTATTGTAGAACAATCTCTCCCTTCAATTCTCTCAATATTTGCTTTGAAAACCTTGATGGCCTGTTATAAAGTACATAAATGTTTATATATCTTCTGGCTATATTAAAACTTTTATTAATGTATCATGCCCTTGTCTCTTACCGTTTCCTTTGATTTAAAATCTATTTATCTTATAATTATATTGCCATCATACTCTCTTTTGGTTACTATTTGCATGCACTATATTTTTCTATCTTTTCGATTTTAGTCTATTTGTATCTTTGGGTGTAAAGTGACTTTCTTGTGGACAGCATATGGCTAGATCATGGTTTTTATTTTTTTAATCAATTCTGCCTCACCTGTCTTTTTATTGGAGAGTTTAATCCATTTACATTTAAAGTAATTACTAAGAAGTCAGAATCACTGACTTTTTCCTGTTTTCTATATGCCTCATAGCTATTCTGTCCCTGATTTCCTGCATTACTGTCTGTTGTTTTTGATTTTTTGTAGTGCGTGAAATGTTTAAATATCTTCTCATTTCCTTTTATGTATATTGTACAAAACTGTTTCTTTACAGCTGCATCCCCTCCTCTTACAGGAGTTGATGCTATAAAATGACATATCAATACATTATGTGGCCCAAAACATAAAATAATAGTTAATTTAAATGTATTAGTCCCTTAAATTATGTAGAAAAGTGTGGAATTATAAGCCAATGTTACAATACTAGCTTTTAGCTAGTATTTAGTATTTTTTTTTGAAAATGTAATCTCGTAAATCACATAGAAAACAAAAAGAATAGAAATTAACCATTGTTACAATAATAATAATGCCCATATATTTACCTATTGAGATCTTAATTTGTTTCACATAGATTTTAGTTACTATCTAGTGCCATTTCATTTCACAGTATAGGACTTGCTTGAGCATTACTTGCAGGATATACATCTAGTGGTAACAAATTCCCTTAGATTTTGTTTATCTGGGAAAGTCTTAATTTCTCCATTATTTTTGAAAGATAATTTTGTCATGTATAAGATTTTTAGTTGACTTTTTAAAAATTTCTTTTAGTTCTTTAAACATAACCAGTTCATTGCTTTTTGGTCTCCAAAGTTTCTGATGAGAAATCTGCTAATAATGCTACTGAGGTTCCCTTGTAAGTGACCATTTACTTCTCTTTTGCTGCTTTCAAGATTTTCTTGTCTTTCAAAAGTTTGATTCTAAAGTGTCTCAGGGTGAACCACTCAGTTCATCTTATTTGAACTTTGTTGTTGTACTTTTTAGATGTTTTTTTTTCATATCTTCCACCAAATTTGGGAAGTTTCTTCAAATATTCTATTTCCTCTTCTCTTTTTTTTTCCCTCTCTTTTTCTGGGACTCCCATAATACATAAGTCAATCTGCTTGATGATGTCCCATAAATCCTTGAGTCTCTGTTCACTTTTCTGTCATCTTTTTTCATTCAGTTCCCCAGACTCAATAATTTTCATTGTCCTATCCTCAAGTTCATTGATCTGTTTTTATTCTGCCTGTTCAAACTTGCTTTTGACTCCATCCAGAGAAGTTTCATTTTGAAACTGTACTTTTGAGTTCTAGACTTTTTTTGTTTCTTTTAGATTTAATGTTTCTTTAATGATATTTCCAGTTTGCTCAGGCATTATTTTCTTGACATTTTCACATCTTTTAGTTTCTTTTTTTTAAATTTTTAGTAGTAGATGGACACTTTATTTTTTATTTATTTATTTTTATGTGGTGCTGAGGATTGAACCCAGTGCCTCACATATGCTAGGCAAGTGCTCTATCACTGAGCTACAGCCCCAGCCCCATCTTTTAGTTTCTTGAGCATGTTTAAGATAGTTGTTTTAAAGCCTTTGTCTAGTAGATCTGCTATTGGGTATTTTTAAGGGACCTTTTCTACTGATTTTTTCTTTTGAATAGACCATATTTTCCCATTTCTTTGTATGATTTGTGATTTTTTAATTGAAAACTGAACATTTGAATTTAATATTGTGATAACTTTAGAAATCTGATTCTTTCCCTTCCCTGGCATTTGCTGTTTTTTTAAAATTGTTGTATGCTCCCTATATCAAGGATAAGACTGAGATATAAATTTAAAGTCTTCTCAGGTCTATTCTGAGCCTACTCCTTTTCCTGGGCATGTGTGGTCACTTTTAAATTTTACATATATATAAAGTTGCTTTATTGTCTTACACCCAAAAGGGGGAAAAAGGAAAAAGTGAAGGAAGTTAAAAAAAAAAAAAAGGGTGTGCTGGCTCTTTTAGGTCCCCTTGAAGTCACTTCAACAAGAGGAAAAGTCTAGCAACAAGGAAGGGAGAAGCAACAAAAAATGACTACCTTCCTCTTTGTCTACATCCATGTGATCAGAAATAACAATCAATAATCAGATTTCAAATCCCTGCTATTTGGAGGACAGGGTCATGTTGCCCACTCTGGTTCCCATAAGCTATTGTTTTTGTTCTGGGAACGTGCGCACAACTGTCTGCCATGGGATTGGGGTTGGGGGCTGAGTAGCTATTACTGTGTTGGGTTCTGAAACTGACCAAAATTAATCATAAACAATTTATCATCCAAGTCTTCCTTTAGGAGTTGCAAGCCTTCAATAGACACCCAAAGTTTCAAAATAGTTACATCTAATTCTGCAGTATAATTTCTAGGTGAAGTGACAGTTTTCTGTGGCTTCCTTCACCATCCTCTGCCACATTCTCTCTGCATAAAATGCATTTTGACTTTGACAGTGGGAAGTGATTCTGTGATCTCTGTATATTAACAAACTATATGAGATTATTTGTACATTTTTGTAGCCATTCAGTAGATAAGTCCTATGAATTTTGCTGATTTAAAACAATAACCAAATTTCATTAATTTTATTGAATCATTACATTCTGATGAATTGATTTAGCATCTGCTAGATCACAGTCAGTGTTAAGTTACCAGCTACTTCAGGAGGTAGCCTGTTCTTTGGTTTATACTTTTTGATGTTCATAAGATGTTTCCTCACATTGAGTTGACATTTCATTCAGATTCATCCTCTGAAGTTTCATGGAGTAAGTACATTCCTCCTCCTATAAGATAGTCATTTGATAATAACTATCAAATGTACCCTGATTATTTTCTTCTGCCTAAGCATTGTAGAATTTCAGGCTGCCTCATAACATTGGTTGCCTGATTCTGGAAATACTTGTTTTTAAATGTGGTGCCAAGAATTGTATATCATACTGCAGATGTAGTCTATCTTGTGGTGGGACTGTTGGGACTCAGGATCATATTTTATATATGTGACTACAGTCAAATTCTGGATTAATAATTTGTAATTATGTAACATTTTCAGAAGAAATATTTGAACACAACCTGTTTTGTATATGGAAATGTAGGTCACTTGCACTCAGTTTTTATTTGAATTTCCTTCCCACTTTCTTGAAGAATTGTCCCTTAAATCTGAAACTAATTAATTTCCACTGTTGCAAGTTCTGACTGTTTTAATCTGCTTCATAAGCTCACTTTAAAACTCCATACCCTTTTTTTGATGAATCTGCCCTCCCTGCTTTACCAATGTTCAACATATTTTAAAAGAGTTTTTGAAGTTTTCCTGCTGAGTTAGCACCTTGTAAAAACTTTCCCATCATGGTATCAACAACCTGTAAAGGAGTAAATAAGAAGCTTAAGATAAGCAGAGAAGAATTTAAATGTCCAATAATAGCAAGCAAAAAAGCTGTCACATAAAGAAGCATTATCAGAAGGGAATTTTGCTTTCTTAATTAAGAATGAAGTGAAAAATAGCCTATTACTTTGAAAAAATGTCACGAGGCAGTTTAATTCTTAAGTAGAAACATATTTTTAATTGAATAATTAACTTTAAAAATGTAGTAACTATGTTTGTATCTAGCACAGGAAATAGGCTATAAATATCTATATTTTTCTCTATTATTTCAATAAACTTTCTAGCAAAAATATAACCATGAAATGTTTCCTTGTTGCTAACAGGGATATTGTTTTATATAAAAACATGAACTGATAAGAAAACAAAGTAGCCCAATATTTCATTATTTGCTTTACCAAACAATTCACTGCAGGCTTTTTCTTGCCTTTCATAAAATGAGAAATGAAAAACAGAAACTTCTACACTTTTTAGTTGCACCTTTATTACCCCAAACAAGGAATACCTGCATGAGATTTCTATTTATTCAATAAACATCTGTTTATAATGATTATTTTTAACTCTATTTAGACTGGATACACTTCTAAATTCTGAAAATATAGTAGACAGAGAAGACAGATTTGCTGTTAATTGAAAATGTCTTTTAAAATTTTTCAGTAATGCAAGTATTAAAAGAGTAATATCTAATTTTTATTGAAGTATGTTATTAAAAATGGCTTGCCCTATTTGTAACTTGACTTGTGCCTTTATTATTATACTTTGATTTTTTTTCTTGTTCATTAACACATCAGTGGGGAACTGCATTTAAAGACCATGTTTTTCACACAGCACTTTTCATTATTTTCTTGGCAGTTTTGAAATGAAACATGAACTTTGCTAATGCTAAAATATCAAAACATGATAGGTTTTCCCCCAGAACATTATTGGAGGACTTTTATCTTTCTTTTTCTTTAATTGACATATGACAAATCTATTTATTACAGCCATTTTCTACTACATGGGAAAATTGTTAACCTGTGGGAGTGACAGATGATTTTGAAAATGTGTAACTTTAATTGATACTTCTTTTGTTGAGGTATGAAGATGTCATTATATAATGCAGATGCTTTTTATGACATTTCAATTTTCTGTCAAAGTTTCTATGATAATCTCTTGTATCAAATAATTCCAGTTTATGAACTGCATAGGTTTAGTGTAAGTTAAAGTTTTCCATTAAAAAGTTTTTAAAATTACATTTCAACTTTTCATTGACAGGGAGTTTTCTTTTTTAAAAATTTTTTATTCTAATTTGTTATATGTGACAGCAGAATGCATTACAATTCATATTACACATATAGAGCATAATTTTTAATATCTCTGGTTGTATACAAAGTATATTCACACCATTTGTATTTTTATACATGACTTAGGGTAATGATGTCCATCTCATTCCACCATCTTTTTTACCCACTTGCCCCCTCCCTTCCCCTTCCACCCCTCTGCCCTATCTAGAGTTCATCTATTCCTTCCATGCTCCCCCTCCCAACCCCACTATGAATCAGCCTCCTTATATCAGAAAACATTCAGCATTTGGATTTTGGGGATTGGCTAACTTCACTTAGCATGGTATTCTCCAACTCCATTCATTTACCTGCAAATGCCATGATTTTATTCTCTTTTATTGCTGAGTAATATTCCATTGTGTATATATACCACATTTTCTTTATCCATTCATCTGCTGAAGGGCATCTAAGTTGGTTCCACAGTTTAGCTATTGTGAATTATGCTGTGTTCCTGTAGTAAGCTGTTTTTAAGTCCTTTGGGTATAGACCGAGGAGTGGGATAGCTGGGTCAAATGGTGGTTCCATTTCCAGTTTTCCAAGGAATCTTCACACTGCTTTCCATATTGGCTGCATTATTTTGCAGTCCCACCAGCAATATATGAGTGTGCCTTTTCCCCACATCCTCACCAACACTATTGTGGTTTGTATTCTTAATAGCTGCCATTCTGACTGGAGTGAGATGAAATCTTAGAGTAGTTTTGATTTGCATTTCTCTAATAGCTAGAGATGTTGAATATTTTTTCATATTTTTGTTCATTGATTGTATATCACCTTCTGAGAAGTGTCTGTTCACTTCCTTGGCCCATTTATTGATTGGGTTATTTGTCATTTTGATGTTTAGCTTTTTGAGTTCTATATATACCCTAGAGATTAGTGCAAGTGGTAAAAATTTGCTCCCAAGCTGTGGGCTCTCTATTAACCTCACTGATTGTTTCTTTTGCTGAGAAGAAGCTTTTTAGTTTGAATCCATCTCATTTATTAATTCTTGATTTTAATTCTTGCACTATAGTAGTCTTATTAAGGAAGTAGGGGCCTAATCTGTTGTGATGGAGATTTGGGCCTACTTTTTTTTCTGTTTAACATAGTTCTTGTAACACTGGCCAGAGCAATCAAACTGATGAAATAAATTAAAGGGATACAGATAGGATAGAAGAACTTAAATTAGTACTATTTTCCGGCGATATGATTCTATACCTAGAAGATCCAAAAAATTCCACCAGAAAACTTTTAGAACTAGTAAATGAATTTAGCAAAGTAGCAGAATACAAAATAAACTCCCATAAATAAAAAGCATTTCTGTATATTAGTGACAAACCTTCTGAAAGGGAAACGAGGCCATTTACAATAGCCTCAAAAAAAAAAAAAAAACAACAACAACAACAACAAAAAACAACAACTTGGGAATCAACCTAACAAAAGAGGTGAAAGACATCTACAATGAAAACTACAGAACACTAAATAAAGAAATTAAAGGAGGCCTTAGAAGATGGAAAGATATTCCTTGTTCTTTGATAGGCAGATTTAATATGGTCAAAATGACCATACTACCAAAAGCCTAATACAGATTTAATTCCAATTAAAATTAATTGCATTCCAATCAGAATCCCAATGACATTCCTTGTAGAAATAGAAAAAGCAGTCATGAAATTCATCTGGAAAAGTAAGAGACTCAGAATAGCTAAAGCAATCCTTAGTAAGAAGAGTGAAGCAGGTGGCATCACTATACCAGACCTTAAATTATACTACAGAGCAATAGTAACAAAAACTGCATGGTGTTGACAGCAAAATAGACTGGTGGACCAATGGTACAGAATAGAGGACACAGAGATTAACCCACATAATTACAGTTATCTCATATTAGATAGAGGCACCAAAAACATACATTGGAGAAAAGATAGCCTCTTCAAAAATTGGTCCTGGGAAAACTGGAAATTCATATGCAACAAAATGAAATTAAACCCTTATCTCTCACCATACACAAAACTCAACTTGAAGTGGATTAAGGACTTAGGAATTAGACCATAGACCCTGCATTTGACAGGTGTTTTTTTTTTTTTTTTTTGTGTGTGTGTGTGTGTGCTCATCTTTCCCCCAAATATTTACAAGGTTTATTCCACCTATTTATAAGATCAAACCATTTTCTAATAATTTTCTTTGAGACAATAAATGTGGTCTTGATTTACTCATTTTTATAAGTTTGTGTATACTTTATAATTGGGTGAAGTCTGGCAATTATGACTACATACACAAATCAAGAAATACTAATTTCTACAGATGCATATATTGAAAATGAATCTTCTAATCAGGTATGGTGATGCATGCCTGTAATCCTGGAAGTTTGGGAGGCTGAGGCAAGAGGATCAAGAGTTCAAATCCAGCCTCAGCAACATAGCAAGGCCCTGAGCAAGTCAGTAAGACCCTGTCTCAAAATAAAATATAGAAAAGGGCTGGGCATGTAGCTCAGTGGTTAAGTTCTCCTGAGTTCAATTCTGATTAAAATTTTTTTAAAAAAATGAATCTTCTGTATTTTGTTTTTCAATCACTCCATCTTTTACTGCTTCTCTCAAATCTCCACCCTTCTCTGTACACATGTTGAAAGCTATGATTTTGGTCATTCTCAAATGTAAAATTGTTCACATTTCCAGATTCTACTCTCTTTAATACATAATGGATATTATTCTTAGCATAAAGTGAATTTATTAATAATAATTTAAAAATGCTTAAATGGTCCAGTAAACTTTTAAGGTACTGTTAAATGGAAATAATTCCTAGTACTAAATAATTTTTATGCAGTAAGAGCTAATAATTTTAGAGAAGTGGGCTCTAGATACCTTAGAGAACAGTACTTCTTCTAACAAGATCCAAAATAACTTTATTGTAAATTAACCAGAATATTCCTTTTTTTCTATTTCAGAAGAATAAATTTAAATAAAGTGAAAATGGGATTTTTTTTGCTGAATATTTTGGAGTCAATTAATATTCAATTGCACATTATTTAAACTTGTACAATCATATAAACCTACCATTAATTATCAATTCAGCTTATATCTACAAAGTCAAAACACAGAGCTAGATCTTATCCTGAGTGGTTTCCAAATGTTTGATATAGGTAATGAGAATAGTAGGCTTAACTTCTTTGTAGATTAGAAAAGCTTTAAGATATAATCTGAAATATGGGTATTAGTTTTCAGTAGATAAAGGGAGAAAGGGAAGGCATTTCAGTGAATTATAATGCTCTAAACAGAGTCCGACTGACCAAAATTCAGTGTGGGTTTGGTTGGAGCAAAATATTCTTTGAGTGAGAAACAGCTGTTTAGGTACATAAATCAGGTAGCCCTTCAGAAAAATGAATAGTATAGCACTGAATGTAATGAATTTGAGGTGAGGAGTTAATACAGATGGACCAGCCAATTAGAATATGCTGTGTTTGTTCTGGCAACACTTGACAATGTCTGGGAACTTGGTGGTAAGCAACAATGGAAATTTGAAGAATGGCCTGGGATTGATCATTACTTGAAATCTGGTCCTGGAAACCAAGGGAGAAAAAAACCCCACAGAGATATTCAGTATTTGCCATCTAAGTGATTTTCGTACTATGCTTTTGAGAGGCTGCATGACATAGTAGTTAAGAATATGGACTCTGGTGGCTGGGGTGTGGCTTAGCAGTAAAGCACTTGCCTCCCACGTGTGAGGCACTGGGTTCAATCCTCAGCACCACATAAAAGTAAATAAACAAAAGAAAGATATTGTGTCCATGTACCACTAAAAAAATATTAAAAAATATGGACTCTGAATTTAAGGTCTTTGAGTTCAATCTCTTACTGCTTCAGTATCCTCAACTGTTCATGGTATGGTCTATCTTATAAAGTCCTTGTGAAGATTAATTTGGTTACTTTGTATTATGTTCTTAGAAGGGAATCTTGGTATAAAAGGAGTGACTGTCAAAGTTAATGAATCACTGACAGAAATCAGAAAGTCATGCAAGACCCTCAACCATGTACTTGCTCAGTGGGAATGTGAACTAGCATATTTTAAAAAGCTTTATAGCTATAAGGTCCACAGAAAAACACGTTTTTTATTCAACTGCATATTAAACAGAGCACCCGACTTTCATCCAGTAAAATTTATTTGACTTGATCCATAAATCACATTTCCTATTACACCATTAAGTGTCCCTGCACCGCACTGAAGAGTAGCTGTAGGTGTTATCTTCATGAGTGAAGGACACCTCGACAAAAATGACTCCAAGGCAATGTGCCATGTTCTGAATTTGGCTTGGCATATATGACTGTAGGAAGGCAATTTTCTTCAGTTTATGTGAGGCCTGTTGATATGATTGCAGTTTATTTGCCTGCAGAGTAAATTTACATTGCCAAAAGATAAGTTTGACACTTTCATTTGTACTGACACAGCCAGTGAATATACAATTTTTTTGTTCTGCCTCACCTAGTCTCCTTGATGCAAAGTCGCTCAGTTAAGATTTTTTTTTCTCAATCAATTTTCTATCTGAAAACAAACATTCACTGGGCCGGTGGGAGTTTTCCTACCCTAACAACAGATTTATACCCGCTGGGTTTTCACAATGTGGCATGCTTTGCAAGGAAGTTGGTATAAATTAGGAAAAAAATCAGGGGCTGCCCAAATAGCCATGACTTCCAGTCTGGATACCAGAATGATTGCTGCTGAAGATTTTTGAACATTCAATGCATCAATAATTCATTTCACATGTGAAGGCAAAAAGTACATAGAAGAACTGTTTCAAAAATATGGGCCGAGACCAGTTTTTCACAGTGTTGTTACAACTCAAAATTTTTATTTTCTCCTCTCCTGCTCCCGTATGTTAGAACAAGATTCAGAAGATATTAGGTCCAAGCTTGACCTTCAAAAACCTGAATCTTTCATTTAGAAAATCATGGAGCTACAAATGAATGTAAACAGCCAGGCGAGGTGGCTCATGCCTATAATCCCAGAGGCTCAGGAGGCTGAGACAGGAGGATCTCTGTCTCTAAATAAAACACAAAATAGGACTGGGAATGTGGGTCAATGGTCAAGTGCCCCTGAGTTCAATCCTCAGTACACCCCCACCACCTAAAAAAGAAGCCAACAGTACCTTCTGAATTACAGAATCCTCAAGACCCTAGCTTTATTCAATGTATATCTTCCTTATCATATCAGAGAGTGTTTTTCAACCTTTCATGATGGATACAAGTTAATTGAAAGTGTCTTAGAAAACTTACACATTCATCCAGAAACATAACTTTCCAAGCTTTGAGTAATAACTAGTGACAGCCATTGTAGCAAATTAGATTTATTCTAAGAGACTACTACTCAAGATAGGATACTCCTTACAAGACTGAGGCAATGCTAGGCTAGTGTTTACATTTCAGATCATATCTTTCCTCAACTTTGCTTAATCTATGAAAACAATTATGCAGCCTAATTCATTAAGACCCCTATGTTCTTGTGGATATAGGGATTTTGTGGTGGTATTAATTACTGGCATCCTAAATAAATATTCTATTTATAATTTTAAATATAAATTTATAGGAAGAAGCTATTAAAGTAATGGAGGGCTTTATAAATGCTTACTTAAAAGGATTTTTTGTTTTTGTTTTAATTATTTATACATGAGAGTAGAATGCATTTTGACACATCATTCAAAAATGGAGTATAACTTCTCATTTTTCAGGTTTTACATGAATGTGGAATTACATTGGTTGTGTAATCATATATGCACATAGGGTAATAATGTCTGATTCATTTTACTATCCTTCTTACCCTCATACCCTCTCCCTTCCCTTTACTCCCCTCTGCCTAATCTGAAGTACCTCTATTATTCACTTGCTCCCCCCTTATTGTGAATTAGCATCTGCATATCAGATAAAACATTCAGCCTTTACTCATTCACAATAGCTAAACCATGGAATCAACCTAGATGACCTTCAACAGATTAATGGATAAAGAAAATGTGGTATATATACACAATGGAATATTACTCAGTCTTAAAGAAGAATGAAATTATGGCATTTGCTGATAAATGGATGGAGCTGGAGAAAATAATGCTAAGCAAAATAAAAGTAAATTTTAAAGGGACTGTGGCTGTGGCTCAGCAGAAACACACTTGCCTGGCATGTGTGAGGCACTGGGTTCAATTCTCAGCACACATATTAAATAAATAAAATAAAGGCCTATCACAACTAAAAAGTACATTTTTTAAAAAGAAACTTTATAAGACACTCCAGCCACTTCCATTACAACATCCATGCCCTGATAGAGATGGAATGCCTGACTATGGAACAATACTTTGTAATGATTAACTATGCACATGGAGCTTCCCACCATTAAAAAAGATGATAGCCAATCCATCAACCTGTGAAGTGAGGTATATGTTTCAATCCTCCATCAAACGGAAGTGGAATACACAGGATCGCACTCAAACTGATCCTTAAGTCACAAGCAATTTGCAGGAACATGATGCACTAACTTCAGCAGCACTCCTCCTGGCTGCCAGTTTCCCCTCAGTCAATTTCTGTGCCTTCATGAGATCATTATGATCATTGGCTTAGGAGAAGAAAACTCAAGCTTGATTTATAGAAAGCCCTGCACAGTATGCTATCACAAGGCAGAAGAGGATTTGCTATCAAAATGCAGCAGTGGATTATATTGTTCATTAGAACCTCACTCTTGGAGTATTGCTAAAGGGCTATGGGAAAAGGACCATCTTCTAAGTCAGGAGATCTCTAAGCATGTGTCCAGATGTCCTGGTGGGCAAAATGGCATGAAGAATACATCTATACTAATTCATAGAAAGCAACTATGGTCCATGATCAAGGACTTGACAGGAGCCAGTGTAGAGGACTGATAACAAGAGGTTTGGGGAAGAGGAATTTGGATGAACCTTTTAAAATGATATCAAATACATATTTGTGTCTTGTGTGAATCCTCATCAAAAGTCACTTACTGAAGAGGAGGATTTCAATAATGAGGTAGATAAAATATCCCATGTAGTAGATGTTGGTCAACTTTTATCCTCAGCTACTCCAGGAGTTATTTAAAATGACTGAAAACAAGGATAGGGATCATGCATGTGCTCAGTTATGTTGATTTTTCCCTCTCCAAGATATTTCTGGCTTTCGTAACCATTGAGTCCACAGTCAACCAATAGCAATAACTAATCCTGAGTCCCCTCCATATCTTGGAGGATCTGTTGGCTACCATCCATCATTGTGGGGAGAATTTGTAGACAGACTTCTCTTCATTAGGATAGAAAGATTTTTTGGTATGGATTTTCCTTTATCACCACCATGCTTCTGCCAGCATCACTGTCCACGAAATTATTATGTACGCCCAGGTCACCATCACAATTTGTCATATAGCATTGCTTCCAAAAGAGGAATGAATTTATGGTGAGAGCATAGATACCAGTGAGCTGACATTCCCAGAATTCCCTCCTGTATCCCATCACTCAGAAAATTATTCCCAAGCCTCTATCATAATTCTGTACTTTCCAATTTCCTATCTTCTTGTTTTAGCATGTGCAGTCCCATTTGCCTTCGCTGTCATTATTTCTTGTCAAATTTCTATGTCTTTTGAGGTCAACCCCAAGCACGGAACTTATTCCTTTGAGCTCTTTTGGAACTTTGCCCTATCTCTCTGGATACTTCATTTAATCCATATTTTGTTATCATTTGCACACTTGTCTCCTTGCCTTTCTAAATTGCAAGCATCACGTGAGCAGGAATTACTTCTTACCCTTACTTGCATCCATCATGATCCCTGGGCCCTGTAGGTGTTTGCTCAATGAGTATTTATTAAATGGAAGTATATTTATCAGTGAAGAGCTTTTGCAACAATACATAGATGAGTAAGAAGAGAAACAAATTACCTTGTGTAATATTTCTTTCAATAAGTATTTATTATATCAATATACTTGTTCAAGAATCTGGAATAGAGAGTCATCCTTTCTTGTTTATTCACCAAAAGTTGCAAGGAGGAATGAAAATGTGGTAATAGAAGAATTTCTCTGCTGAATGACTAAGATTCTCCACACACAAGAGAAAATATGTGCAGAAATGAAGAATGATTTTTCCCAAGCTACAGTAACATGCTGTAGAGTTGAAAAGACACATTTTATTCCAAATTTATGTCAAATTTTCAAATGTGTGATTACCCAGAAAATATATTTCTATTCCTTTGTTTATATGAGAGAATTTTTACTATAGATTAATAGAAAAATATACAGATTTTATTTGTAAGTAATTCTAGAGCAAGAAGGAATTTTGTTTGTGTTTCTATTATGTAGGGGAGAAAACTGAGGATGAAATATAGAATAAATGAGCACTTGCTATTCTGGGGTTTGATTTCTGATATCTTAATGGCTTATTTTGTGTGTGTATATGTGTGTGTGTGTGTGTGTGTGTGTGTGTGAACCACCCAGGGATTTTGGTGAAAGTAAGTAATTTAGGGGTAAATATTTTCACTGTTGAATTGAATGCAGATGTAAAGTAGAAAGCTTTTACTCTCAGAACTTAGTAAACAATTAAAAGAATTTAAGCTATCTAGAAAACATATCATAGATTCAAATAGTATACATTACAGTGACAGCTTTCTTTAAATTTGTCAAAACTCACTAGTGATGCTTTATTTGCTTTCTAGAATGAATATCTGAACGTAAACCAGTTCAGTTACAACGAAATTTGTCCAAGCAAAATATAACTTCAGTTTAGTAGAAAGCTGATCATCTCTAAAAATATAAGAATGAATATTAGATATTATTTGATGAATGGGGAAAGATGAATCATGCTCAATTATATCATAGACACATTTGAGCTGAATGGCCTATGGAAAAATGTAGACATAAAGGGAGGAATCTCAATGTGCTAATGAGGAATTAGATTGGTTTAATGACATCTACTGTTTCCATGGGAATTATGAAACAGAAAACTGTGATCTAAGGATAAGCACCCACATTAAGATTCATATATATTTTTTAAAACGTGGAATTTTACTTGGGCAGAAAGGCAGAAAAATAATTATTTAATTGACTTTGTTCTCAGAACCAAAGGGGAAGCATGATCTCAAGGCAAGAATCTAACTTTGTTGGCCCCCTCAGCCAAATTGGTTAGTAGATAACTTGCATGGAGTCTACTGGAGTCTAACTGGCAAAATGTGCATTTTATTTACTGGGATTACCCATTAACATCAATAGAATTCACTGGAAAATTATCACTGTTATTTATTGAACGGGGCATGTCCGAATGAAAACTCATTAAGGTAAAGGTGTTTTAGGAAAAACTGTTTCTTTTTGAGTTATCAAATTAGAAAGTCTAAGTCTGAATCAGATTTGAGAGGTAATGTTGAGAAAGCTGAGATTTAAATCACTCCCCTAAAAGTTATCTAGGAATTTACTATTAATTTTTTAGGAGGGTTACTTTTTTGGCCATAATGCTTCATCTTTATCATTCATGCCTAGGGTGAACTTTTCTCATACACATGGTGTAATGAGAAATGGAATGAAACTTTAAAGCAATTATTTGTGTGATTTGCTACTATAAAATATATTTTAAGGGAAAGTGGAGTGTGCAGATTATTATTATCCATGTTATTGGTCTAGACAACCTGAATTTCCTGAGACTGCAGTTGGAATTTCCATACTGGCTACTTGTAAGCTTATCTGTGGCTGTTTAATTCATTCTGTCATAAAACTAATAAAATGTCATCATGGTTTGAATTTCTACACAGTCTCTTTCATTTTTCTCCTTAATAGCATCAAATGTTGATTAAGGCCTATAACAATGTCTTAAAGATACTAAGTAAAGGATGTAATCTCTGTACATTATCAGTGTAGTTATGGAAGCAAGATAAATGTAAAGAAAAACATAACCACCATTAACAGTATGAAAATTTTCAATCAAGTAAATGTAAGAGCTATACTAATTCTGGATTCCATGGTCAATTGAAACCCTGGCCAGCTCCCTTGAAAGGAAGTAATAAGGGCAATTGAGCAAAAAATGTTGGTGAAATAAGACAAATATTTTACTGCCTCTGGAAAATAACTGACAGGGCATGTCCAAATGAAAACTGGCTACTAGTGTGTGTGTTTTTTAAATCTAAAAGAACTTTATATAATGTGCAATTTGTCTTCATTAAATACAACTCAGAACATAAACTGAACTTTGTCATTTTCTTCTTCACTCTAATCTTTTTAAATATATATTCACTTTCCTTTATCTTTATTTATTCTCACTTATTTTGTGTTTCTGGTCATTGGTATGATTTTCTTTGTTTCTTTGTTTCTTTCTGATACTGGGGTTTAACTCAAGGCCACTTTACCACTGAGCTACATCCCAAAGCCCTCTTTATTTTTTGAGACAGGGTCTTACTAAGTTGCTGAGGGCTTCACTAAATTGCCAAAGCTGGCCTCTAACTTGTGATCCTCCTTCCTCAGCCTCCGGAGTTGCTGAGATTACAAGCATGTGTCATGATGCCCAGATTATTGATAAGTTTTCTTTGATAAGTTCAACACAAAACTTCATGATTTGCTTTCACTATTTTTCCTTATTTATTTATTTATTTTTTTGCAGCTGTTTGATGCTTAAAATGCTGCTGAACTGTCTTACTGTGAATTTTATGATTTTATGCTTCAGCATACCTCAACAATTTAGGAATTATAATCCATATTCCTTGGAGAGGATGAGTTTTTATTGTAGGAGTTTCTGGGGAAGGCAGAACTTGAGTCTTGTATCACAGTTTCTTCCAGAGATCCTTACCTACTCTAAGGTTAATCCTATTCCTTCCAGGTTTTCTATTCCTTTCCCCACTTGGTAGCTTAGAACTTAAATTGGTTTTTCCTTCCCACATCCCCAAACCTTGGTCATCTCTTCCTGTTCTTCCCTCTGTCAAAGATATCCATATATATATTTGATTTCTACTGACATCTTTGTGACTGCTTTCATGAGAATTTAATGACTTTTTATGCTCTAACTGCCTGTTAGATTGTTTCTTTCTCAGGATTTGATGTCTCTGACAAAGAAACATGTCATTGGAACACATAATGAATTTAGACAAAATGCTATGATAGTAAAATCAAAATAAGTTAAAATTCTGAAGGGATTTTTCACCATTCAAATTGGTTGATATTGTGACACCTAACATGGCATATTTACTCCAATAAGAAAGCTGGTGTTCTCATTTTTGGTTATAATAGTTCAACAAATGTTTGTGTGTGTCAAAAGGCATTGATTTTTAAAAATAAGCTATGCACTGTCAACTCAGTAGGTGCACAGAGCCAGTTAAAATGACTTTTACAAGTAATATGTATGCATATTATTTTTACTAGGTGGGTAGAAAACGAGATAATAAGAAACTTTAACTATATTAAAACAAGATATGTGGATGGAAAAGTAGTAGTGGTTTGGGAATGAGTTGAAAAAGATGCATACAGTTCTTGGGGATTCAAAATTAAAACTTATGTTTAAATACCACTGAGATGGTTTCATAAAATAAGGAGTTGGGTGGCTTATTCAAAATTCCATTAGAACTTAGAAAATAATGATAAATTTCTAAGAGCAGCAGTATATACTTTGTGATCTGACATTCATTCTGTGTGCTGAGATTCTTGTTCAAAACATCTGCAATTTTTTTTTTTTTTTGGCCCGGGATGCCCTTGATGGCACTTATAACAATGTAATTGTTTTAAAAGATGTTTTAGTCAGTTTTATGTCACTGTAACCAAAATATCTCACAAGAACAACTTAGAGGAGGAAATGTTTATCTGGGGCTCAAAGTTTCAGAGTTCTCAGTCCATGATTAGTCAGCTCCATTACTCTGGACCAGAGATAAAGTCAAACATTAGGGCAGAAGGGCATGGTGGAAGAAAGCTGCTCAGCTGATAGTGGCAAGAAATCAGAGAGAGTGAGGAATCAGCGACAAGATATAATCCCCAAGAGCATGCCCTCAATGGCCATCCTCCAGCCATGTCCCACCTGCCTATAGTTATGACCTAGTAATCCCATTTGCATTATTAATCCATCAACTGAATTAATCAGTGATGAGGTTACATTTTTTCTAATCTAATCATTTCACTTCTGAACATTCTTGCATTAACATATGAACCTTTTGGGGCATAATATATTCAAACCAAAATGAAACTAACATGGTTTTAGCACTTTTGAAATTAATAAATGTAAAATAATTCCTTTAAAACAGTATAAAACTGTCTCTGTTAAGCTGTTTTGTGCCAACTATGAAGGTAAAAAGGCAATAGTGGTAAAGTGATGGGGGAAATGATGGAGCCAAGAAAAAATGAGGATCAGTAAATAAAACCATTTTTATGGATACTAGAGAAGAAATGCATTATCATCCTATATGTCTATGTCTTAGAAATTACAATCACATGTTTAGGGCATATATATATATATATATATATATATATATATATATATATATATATATAGTTAATATATATATGTTAACTCTTCAGTAGTACACACACACACACACACACACACACACACACATATCACAGAGATCAGAAAGATGTGAATGATTTTATGGTGTCTTACATGCTATGTAGCATTTCTTCTTTCTATCCATTTTGTCTATTTCATTCTGTCCTTGCATAATGTTTTTACTTCTTCTTGAAAAAAATAGTTTTACTTAGGCTAGCCTCAAACTTACAATCCTCCTGCCTCAGCCCCCCAAGTCCCTGGGATTACAGGTGTGCACCACTATGACCAGCTGACTTGTCTTTTTTATTGTTGAATTGAGATAATTCCTCATATATTCCAGATACTAGACCCTTATAAGACATATGATATTCATTTTTCATCACATTCAAGGGGTTGGTATTTCATTTTCTTGTTGGTGCCTTTTGAAGCACAGATGTTTTAAAATTGTATGATATCAAATTTTTCTGGGTTTTTGGTTTTTCTTCTGTTGCTTGTGTTTTTAATGTCATATATAAGAAATCATTGCTTAATCCAAGGACGTGTTTATTGTCACCCACACTTTCTATTAAGCTTTTTATAATTTTACCTCTTTCACTTAGGTCTTTGATTTATTTTGAATTTAATTTTGTATGTGATATAAAGTAGGGATTAAAGTTCATTCATGCAGGTATTCAGTTATTTCAACAATATTTATTAAAAGGGCAATTATTTTCACTATTGAATTTTAGGATCTGCATGTCAATTTCTTTTTTTTCATTTTTAAAAATTTATATATGACAGCAGAATGCATTACAATTCTTATATGAAAAGGCTTTTGAAATTTTGATAGTGATTGCGTTGTTTCTGTCAATTGGGGAGAATTGCCTTCTCAACACTTAAGTCTTTCAATCAATGCACATAAGAAGTCTTTCTTGTATTTAGGTCTTCCTCAATTTCTTTCAATGTTTTGCAATTTTCAGTGTAAAATATTTTATCTTTACTCGTTAAATTTATTCTTTCTCATGCTACTGATAATGGAATTGTTTTCTTAATTTCAATATCAGTTTGTTGATGGCTGATCTATAGAAATAGCCTAGCTGGGGAGGCTGAGGCAGGAGGATCACTAGTTCAAAGCCAGCCTCAACAACTTAGTGAGGGCCTAAGCAAATTAACAAGACTCTGTTTCAAAATAAAAATTATTTTAAAAAAGGGCTGGGGATGTGATTCAGTGGTTAAGTGTCCCTGGGTTCATCCCTGGTAAACATCCCTATGCCCCCAAAAAAAGAAAAAGAAAAAAAAATTATTTTTCTATATTCATTATGTATTTTACACCTTTGCTAAACTCATTTATTAGTTACAATAACATTTTTGTGGAGTCCTTAGGATTTTCTATGTACAAGATCATGTTACCTACCAATAGAGATGGTATTACTTTTTTCTTTCCAATGTGGTTGCTTTTTCTCTCTCCCTCATTATTTTTTTCTTCATTGACCAGAGTAGAATCTCAAGTGCAATGTTGAATAGAAATGGCAACAACAGATATTCTTGTGCTATTCCTGATCATAGGGGAAAACATCTATTCTTTCACTATTAATTATGATGTGAGCTTTGAATTTTTGCATAGATGTCCTTTATCAGATTAAAGAGGTTCATTTGTTCACTTCCATTCATATTGTTGAATATCTTGACCATGAAGGGATTTAGAATTTCATTAAAAGGCCTTTGAGCATAATTTGAAATGATCATGTGGTTTTGTTTTTTATCTATCAATATGGTATATTATATTAATTTTCAGATTTATTTTTTGTAGTACTAGGGATGGAACCAGGGCCTCATGCATGCTAGCCACATGGACTACCACTGAGTCACATCCTCAGTTCATTAGTTTTCAGATTTTAAGCCAACCTTGCATCCTTGAGATAAATTTCATTTGGTAAAGGTTTAGTTTCCTTCCCATGTATCCATGGATAGATTTAGCTAGTAATTACATGGATTTTTCACATCTATATTCACAAGAGATCTTGATCTGTAGATTTTGTTGATTTTAGTATCAGGGAATTACTGGTCGTATAGAAGGAATTTGTAAGTGTTCACCCCCATTTGGTTTTTATAAGAGAGTTTTTGAAGAATTGGTCTAAATTATTTTTGATGTTTAATGGAATTCACCAATGAATCCACTTATGTCTCAAATTTTCTTTGTCAAAATTTAAAAAAAAATTACTAATTCAATCTTTGGGTGATTATAGGCATATTCAGATTCTCTTTTTTTCTAGATTCAGTGTCAGTATTTTCTGTCTTTCTATAAATTTGTCCACTTATTCTAAGTTATCTGATTTGCCACCATGGAGTTATTCATTGTATACCTTTATACTGTTTTTATTTCCTTATGGTCAAGAGTAATGGCCTCTATTCCTTTAATCCTTAGTAATAGAGTCCTTCCTCTCTTTTGGACCAGTCTTGCTAAAAATTTGCCATTTAAAAAATCTTTCCAAAGAACCATCTTTTATTTTTGTCATTCTTTTACCTATTATTATTCTATTTCATTAATTTCCACTGTAAACATTTATTATATGATTTCTTCTTATAGATTTGGGTTGGTTTAATTTCTTCTTCTCCTTCCTCTTTCCTTTCTCCTTCAGGTGAAAATTAGAGTATGGACTTTAGATGTTTTTCTTCATTAATTTAGGCATTTGTAGCAACAAATTTTCCTCTGCACACTACTAATGCTGCATGCTGTAAGTTTCAGTGTGCTGCATCATCATTGTCATTTATTTCAATATATTTTCTAATCCCCCATCATTTTTCATTGTTCCATTGGTTGAGTGTGCTGGTTTTGGAATCAGGGTGATATTGGCCTCATAGAATGAGTTTGGACTTGCTCCCTCTTTTTCTATCTCCTGAAATAAATTGAAGAATATTGGTATTAGTTCTTCTTTAAAGTTCTTGTAGAACTCGGGTGTGTATCCATTTGGTCCTGGGCTTTTCTTGGTTAGTAATCTTTTGATGGCTTCTTCTATTTCCTCACTTGATATTGGTCCTGACTCAATCTGGGCAGATCATGTGACTTAAGAAATGTGTTGATGCCTTCAATGTCTTCTATTTTATTTGAGTATAAGGTTTCAAAATTATTTCTAATTATTTTCTGTATTTCTGTAGTGTCTGTTGTGATATTGCCTTTTTTAATCATGCATGCTGGTAATTTGAATTCTCTCTCTCCTTCGTTAGGGTGGCTAAGGGTCTGTCAATTTTATTTAATTTTTCAAAGAACCAACTTTTAGCTTTTCAATTTTTTCAATTTTTTCTTTTCTTTGATTTCATTGATTTCCACACTAATTTTAATTATTTCTTGCCTTCTACTGCTTTTGCTGCTGGTTTGTTCTTCTTTTTCTAGGGCTTTGAGATGTAGTATGAGATCATTTATTTGTTGACCTTTTCTTCTTTTAAGGAATGAAATCCATGTAATAAATTTTCCTCTTAGTACAGCTTTCATGATTTCCCAGAGATTTTGATATGTTGTGTCTGTGTTCTCAATTACTTCTTAGAATTTTTTAATCTCCTTGATGTCTCCTGTAACCCATTTTTCATTCAGTAGCATATTGTTCAATCTCCATGTGATGCATAAATTTTAATTTTTTATTTTGTCATTGATTTTCAATTTCATTTATACATGGTAGTATCTCTGCTTTTTTGTATTTGATAAGAGTTGCTTTGTGGCATAGAATATGATCTGTTTTAGACAAGGATTCATGTGCTGCTAAGAAGAAAGTGTATCTACTTGATGCCAGTTGAAATATTCTATATATGTCTGTTAAGTCTAAGTTATTAATTATGTTATTGAGCTCTATAGTTTCTTTATTCAACTTTTGTTTGAAAGATCTATTCAGTGGTGAGAGAGGTGCGTTAAAGTCACCCATGATTATTGTGTTGTGGTCAATTTGACTCTTGAACTTGATGAACATAGCTGCACCATTGTTTGGGGCATATATATTTATGATTGTTATATCTTGTTGGTGTATAGTTTCCTTGAGCAGTATGTAATATCCATCTTTATCCTTTTGATTAACTTTGGCTTGAAGTCTACTTTATTTGATATGAGTATGGAAACCCCTGCTTGCTTCCATAGTCCATGTGAGTGGTATGATTTTTCCCAAACTTTCACCTTCAGTCTGTGTATGTCTTTTCCTAACAGATGAGTCTCCTGAGGGAGCATATTGTTGGATCTTTTTTTAAAATCCAATCTGCTAGCCTATGTCTTTTGATTGGTGAGTTTAAGCCATTAACATTTAGGGTTACTATTGAGACATGGTTTGTATTTCCAGCCATATTTGTTTATTTTTGTTATTTAACTTGACTTGGTTGTCTTCTTTGATTAGTTTTTCTTTCAGTGTGCTACCTCCTTCTTCTGGTTTTCATTATTGTTTTTCATTTCCTTTTCATGAAGTATTTTGCCAAGGATGTTTTATATTGCCGGTTTTGTAGGTATAAGTTCTTTTAAGTTTTGTTTATCATGAAAGGTTTTTATTTCATTTTCAAATTTTAAGCTTAATTTTGATGGATACAAGATTCTTGGTTGGCACCCATTATCTTTCAGAGCTTGAAATATATTGTTCCAGGATCTTCTACCTTTCAGGGTCTGTGTTGAAAAATATGTCATTATCCTAATTGGTTTACCCTTATATGTTATCTGATTCTTTTCTCTTGTGGCATTTAAAATTCTCTCCTTATTCTGTATGTTGGGCATTTTCATTATAATGTTTCTTGGTGTGGATCTGTTGTGATTTTGCACATTCGGCATCCCATAGGCTTCTTGGATATTGATTTCTGTTTCATTCTTCATGTCTGGAAAGTTTTGTGATATTATTTCATTAAACAGATTGCTCATTTCTTTGGTTTGTAGCTCTATGCCTTCCTCTATGCCAATAACTCTTAAATTTGGTCTTTTTATGTTTTTCCATATTTCTTGAATGTTCTGCTCGTGGTTTCTTATCATTTTTACTGTGCTGTCTACGTTCTTTTCAGGATGATATCATCATTGTCTGATGTCCTATCTTCTAAGTGGTCTACTCTATTGGTGATCCTCTCCTTTGAGTTTTTAATTTGGTTAATTATTTCTTTAATTTCAAGGATTTCTGTTTTTTTGTTTTTTGTTTTTGTATAATCTCTATCTCCATGATGAGCTGATCTTTTGCTTCTTGGATTTGTTTATGTAGCTTATTGTCAAAGCTGCCTGTATTAGTTGTCCAATGTCTTCTTTGACATCCCCAAACATTTTATCATGTATATCCTCAAATCTTTCTCTGTCATTCTTTGTGATGTAGCTGTCAATTCTTCTAATGATGTGTTGTCTTGAATTATTTGTGGTACTTTCTTCCCTTGTCTTTTCATGTTGCTCGCATTTTTTTTTTCCAGCTCTATGTGACTGGTGTGTTATTGTTTTTACCCTATAGATTTGTAGTGCTCTGTATGTTCCCAAGATCCCTCCTTTGTGGGGAAGGACAATGTTAACAGATCCTAATATCAACAGTACATCACCTATGAACAAATTTTTGTTATTAAGACATTTATAGTTAGTCTCAATATCCAAAAATGTTGGATTCAATTATTATTTAAAATATAATCAGTAGTTTCATAAAAGGTGTACAGTTTCTGGTGATGGACAGTGAACTAGGGATTAGGCGGAGGATGATATGCTAAGGGGGAAAGATGTGAGGAATATAACTTAAGAAATTTGAAGGAGAACTCTAATGAAGAGGGTTAGAAGCAGGGGAATAGACGGGGGTAATTTAGGGTAGACAAATATGTGGGAGGACAGTAGAGTACATAAAAACAGACACACGTATGTATTTAGAAAATTATAGGCTGTAAAAATAGTAAAATTTGGAGGGTGCAAGAAGAAGAAAGAAAAAAAAGGGAAAGAAAGAGCGATAGGACAAAAAAAAAGAAAGAAAAGAGAATAATTTTAAAAAATGGGCAGTGGGCTTATGCAATTCCTCTGTATTATATTATTCATGTGACTCAGTTCTCATAGTTCTATTTCATGTAAAGTTCTTGGTTTCATATATGTTGGGGTTGTGAGGGCCAGAGGATAGAAGGGTGGAGGAGGAAGAATAAGGATAAGAAGGCAAACAACAACAACAACAACAACAACAACAACAAACTCTTAGAATTCCGTTTCCTTTCTGCTTCTCTTCTCTTCCAGTAGGTAGAGTTGTCTTAATCAGGGTGAGAAGACTTGAGCCCCCAGCCCCCATCATCTTCCTCTCCTGCCTGGTGCTTCCCAGTACCGGTCTCTCTGGTTTGCCTCAGGTTTTTTTCCCCTGCTGTTTCATCACTAGACTCCTCCCCTCCTTTGCTTATCAGGTCCCAACTATCATCCTAAGGCTCTGCCAGGTGGGCAGTGCCCTGGTTGCACTCCACTCCTGCTCCCCTTCAGCTGACAGCGATTTTTTTTGTGTGTTGGGTAGTCACTGTGCCAAGTAATCACAGCTGGGGAAGGCAGGGGAAGTTGGGAACCAGGTACCTGTTCAAATGGAGGTCGGAGCTGATAGACATGCCCACCAAAAATGGTGAGGGGGGTTTCCCAAGATGGAGTTGGTCTGTTTCCAGCACCGGGGTGTCTGGTGAGGTGGGGGAGCTGGGATGGCTTTGTGCTGTGGCTAGATTGCAGTCCTGTGGCCTGCGTGGGAGCAACACGCAGCTGATTGGGTGTTTCTGTTACACCGCTTGAGCGCCCTGTGGGCTAGAACTGCGGGCTTTGGGTCCAGAGTCTTACTGGAAAACAGAGGCTATGATTTCTCCGCAGGTGGTCGCAGCTCTGATGGTTTCTGCGAAAATCTGCTGTGTAGGGGTCCCCTCCCACGCTCTGAGTTGCTGTATTCCCTCTAGGTGAGGCCTTCTGGAGACTCCACCTGACTGTTTTCTTCCTTTAATTCCACAAAGCAGCCAGAAACCGGACTGCCTCTATTCCGCCATCTTGGATTTGCGTCTTTAATTTTCAATCTATTTGTTTCTTTGAAAATCAATTTTTTTAAAGAGACATCATATAGATACATCTCCTTTTAATCCAGTCTGGTAAGCTCTGCCTTCTGATTGAATGTTTAATATATCCATATTTAATGTTATTAATGATATATTTGGATTTGTGTCTATCATTTTTCCTTTTGTATGTGTTCCATGTTGTTTATTCTCTATTCTTCCTTTCTAGCTTTGTTTGCATTAATATTTTCTAATGCAATATTTCAATTCCTTTAATGATTTTTAGACTATTTTGAAGTTTGTCAGTGGTTAGTCTGGAGCTTATGATATACATCTTAAAATAATATACTTCAGATTTATACTAATTCTAGTAAGATATAGAAACTTTTCTGCTTTCTCTCTTCGCTTTTTTGTACTATGATTCCTAGGCATGTTGTATCAATGTCTTTTACAAACTGATCTGGCTTATATCTGTTTGCTTTGACTATGTCTATTTTTGATCATTAACACTGTTTCCTAAATATATTTTACAAATAGAACATATTGTTGTCCTTACAATTTTACATGATTATACATATCTTAAGGAAACTGAGAGGAGAAAGAAGAATAAATGTGTATTTATGGTCTGTTATATTAACATTTTATTGCCAGAAAATACTTCTATATGCATTGTTTAATGTAATTGCTTTTATGCCAACTAAGAGAAGAAAGGATAAGGAATATACAACTATACTGTCTTTTATATTTGCCTATGTGATTTCCTTTACAATAATCTCTGACTTTTTTTTGTGTGAACTTTGGGTTATTCTCTGAGGTCTCTTGCTTTCAACTTGAATAAATTCCCTTCGTATTTCTTGTAAGACACATATGATAGCACCAAATCTTCTCAGTATTTATTTTTCTGGGATACACACACACACACACATATGTATGTGTGTATGTATGTGTGTGTTTATGTATGTATGCATATATATATGGGGGGAGAAGGAGAGTTTGTTTCCTGCTTTTTTTCCTTTGTATGGGTCGCAGATTCTTGTCTCTCTGCATATCTCATTTTTTTTTCTTGTTGAAAACTGGTCATTTTAGGAGTATATTAAATATGAATGCTGATTTGTTTAAGTTATTGGATAGAGTATTTTAATTGTAGTCTATTGCCTATTCATTTGAAGTCTTTGCTGTCACTCCTCAGAGGGCAAGACCTCTGGTGTGCACCCAGTCATCATGGTGCTTTTAGCTTGGTCTCTTTCATGGATCTGTATTTTCATTTGTCTTCCTCATTTGGTACCACACACAGCTGCCATCTTTCAGTAATTCCCAGCCAGTTTCTCTATGGTTGTTCACAATGTCTTTAGTTATTCACACAATCTGACTCCATTAAATTTAGGCAAAGGCAGTTTTTTAAGGTTTGTTTTGACATCAGAAGGGCTAAGAAGCTGTCTCTCTCCACACTTTTCTCCGGTAAACTAGCTAGCCTGTAGTTTGGTCAACTCTTAACTAAGAGGAACTATTATTTTTGAGAATTCCTTTAAGCCTGAATTTCCCATATTCCTTTAAGCTGCATACATATATGCCTAATATTTATCACTATGGAAAAGATTGATGAATACAGAAAATCTATTATAACTGCTTTTTTCATATCATAAGCATTTTATTTTTAACATCATTACAGTATGTTTTTCTTCACAGAATATATGTTACTTAGCATTCTTCTTTGTTCTTTAACTTCAGATTATTGTTGTACCTTATTTTGATTTTCCAGTCACATTCAGCAGCTAGGTAAAAATTTTCATAGAAGCAGAAGAAATCAATCATATGGCAAAGTTAATTTTAGCTATTACCTTAGTGAAAGAGATTAAAATAATATGTATGATTCTAAAGCATGGTAAACATAATGCTTTGAATTATTAATATAATGAAATTCATGATTTAGCTAATAAAACAGGAAAACTCCCTATATTCTAGAAAATTAGTATACTAATAATTTGCACAAATCTTTGAAATCTTTAAATGTCTTCTATAATCTACAATGCAGACTCTTTCTAATTCAGGAATAACTTTCAAGACTGAACATTAAATCCCACTTTTATTTATTTATCAAATTCTCTCGGGTTTCATAACCTCTCTGAGCCATGGTTTCCTTGGCTGCTAATGAGGATAAATAATAACTGTCCTTCTTTGTAGTTTGCTACAGGGACTTGAAGAAGTAATGAAAATAAAAGCTCTCATGAAGTGATATACAAATATTAGAAACCATTGCAATATTTCTGTGTACAATATCACTGAGACTTAGAACATGTCCCTATAAAAAGTACTTTATTGTATAATCTATGCATGAGACAAACTACATTGTAGTGTGTTCCAAAAACAAAATAAGATCTCATAGCAGAACTTTTCTTTTGTATTTAAAATTTGCTAGTACTCCTAAAATCAGTAGTTTGGAGGCACAAAAAAGGGGCAGGCTTCTTTAATAATATCAGTTACTAGTTAAATAAATACTGAGACACATGGGCTGGGGCTGTAGCTCAGTGGTAGAGTGCCCACCTTGCACATGTGAGGCAGTGGGTTCAATCCTCAGCCCCTCATAAAAATAAAAATATTGTGTCCATCTACAACTAAAAAAGTATTAAAAGAAAGACCGAGATACAGAAAGAAAAGCAAATAAAAATGTTTAAAATATTTAGTACAACACAGATAATTTTCTTTTTATTCTATTTCTTTAAAAAATGAATTCTAAGGAAAAGAAGAATACTATTTTCACTTTTCTTCTTTTCTATTTCTTGCTTTGAGCTTTTAAGTTTTCTGACCAACCACAGGATGTTATTCAATATTTATAGTTTACATTTAAAGATTGCATTAATTTTCCAGAAACTAGTTTTTCTTTTTTAATAACACAATATTATAAATGAAAAAAGTTTGTTTAGAAATTTCAATTGTCCTTTAAATTTAAGAAGTATGTTTGTTCTTTGCCTTTAAGATCCTTGGTGTTACATTTTGTAACATTTGCCTATGCAGAATAGGAAATAAGTTTATAAAAAATAATCATAAATTAGACTATAGTAAGATACAATTAAGTAATAGCTATCAAAATTTTATTAATGTAAAATTGAGCTTGCTTTTCTTTAGAAATAAATGTCTTCTCTTTTTTTCAGTACTAGGAATTGAAACAAGGGGTGCTTTACCACTGAGCTACATCCCACCACCCCCACCAACCTTTTTTTTTTTTTTTTTTTGAGACCTGTTCTCTCTAAATTGCCAAGGCTAGCCTTACATCTGCAATCCTCTTCCCTAAACCTTCCGAGTTGCTGGGATTACAGGTGTGTGCCACAGTACCCAGTGAAATAGATTTTTAAACTCTAAGTTTACCAAAATACGAATGTTCACAGGAATTTATTGACACATTAAAAACAATGTAAAAGTTATTATTCTGAATAGTCTGATTTTATTGATAAGCTTTTATGCTACTCTTTATTTCTTTTTATTATTTTCTTTTGTAAACTAAACTGAACCACCCCAGGTATTTATGTAAATGCCAGAATTTGTTTGAAGCTAGCCCAGAGGTTTGTCAGATGATTATGACACACACACACACACACACACACACACACACACACACAAACACGTGTATTTCTATTTATTGTTGTGATGGTGATGTTTAATACTCTTTTGTCCATCTCACCAAGGCTCTTTGCCTTGAAAATGACACAATATTCTTTTCTTAAAGTATGCCTTTATCTGCAAATAAAAATATATGCTGTATGTATGCTTAATGGAAGTTGATAGAGTGGGAAGCTATTATCCAATTAGAGTCAACAAGAAAACCAAGAAAAGGGCTATAATCATTTGATGAAAAGCAAGAACTAATAGAAAAGGCAGAAATCCTTTATATGGTAAAACTTTTTTTTTTTTTTTTTTTTGGTATAAGGATTGAAAGTAGGCTCACTCTACCACTGAGCCACATTCCTTGTCCTTTTTGATTTTAATTTTGAGACAGGGTTTTGCTAAATTGCTGAGGCTGACTTTAAACTTGTGATCCTCCTATCTCAGCCTCCTGAGTTGCTGGGATTACAGGTGTGCATCATAGCACCTGGCTATAGAGTAAAACTTTTGAACTGGATTCTCAGAGTAAGGTTCTCAGAAGTTTGCTGGTTTGAGAGCCTGAAAATGCAATTGCCTACATTTAGCTTAAAGGTAAGTCATACACAACTAGAATATCTTGTTATATTTGATGTTTTCCTGAAAGAGTTCATTTTAGAATAAAAAGAAACACACTTAAATTTTATTTTATTTATCTTTTGAAAACTACTAACCATCTGGCTTTGTTAAAAAGATTTAACTGCTCTGATGTAGAATTCCATTGTCTTTAAAATGGAAATAATAAAACCTATCTCAAGGGTTATTGAATCAATGAAATAATCAAATTGCTTTGTAAATTCTAGACTGCTATTCAAATGTTATTTTGTGTAATTATTATCAAAGCAAGGGTAGACTGTATTAATGGCAATACTTTGTGACATATTCTAGGATAATACATATTGAGGTAATATTCTCATGATAATAATATATCTATTCTGTGCTTGCTATGAACAGACTAGGGAACATAAAAAATGACTAAATAATATTATGCATTAGATAAAAAAGGTAAAATAGAATAATTGAAGCAATAGTCAGACAAGACACATGTTACCTATTAGGATAAGATTTGGATGTCAGGAAGGGCTTTATAGGGGTTTGCTTCTGTTCTTTGGCCAACTTTTAAAGATTAACTTTTAATATCTATGGAATAATAATGTAAATACTGTCCAGAAAGAACTCTGACAGATACTTACTGCTTTAAACAGTATAAATGGCCATTAAAAAGAAAGTATTTGTAGAGATAAAAAAGGAATAAGCACAAGTTAAATAATATGTATATTAACAGGGTTAATGCTCAGTAGAAATCATAAACATCTCTACATGATAAGTCTACTTGGGACTTGGTTTATTAAAGTTATTATTCTAAAAATCAATAGAAAAAATTATTTTTTGAGTTTTAAGTGGTAAGTGATTTTTTTTGGGGGAGGGGAACCTTGGTAAAAAGAAAATATGCATTAATGTTTTGTAAAAGAAATTCATCCAAATGAAATTAATTTAAAACCAAGTACAATTTGGTCTTTAAAATATCTTCATTAAGTTAAAAAATCCAGAAGACTCAAGACTGGGAAGGTGAAGTACTTGCTCAA